>NC_088921.1:61622500-61697500 GCF_038396675.1 Hydra vulgaris | reverse complement strand
GTGCACAATAGAATGACTGTTGCACATCACTCCAGCAAAGCCAATCTCTTGTGCATATCTCACCATTGGGAAGAATTTTTGATCTCAGACGAGTAGGAAAGGCGTGATTATAAGAATCTCGTGGAATATTGTTTGGAATTTAAAAGTTTGTTTGGAAACTTTCTTGCATTTGAGTAATATTTCGTTTGTCAACAGTGCCAATGTCAGACACAATCAATTTTGATATATTAGAACAATCTGATTCACATTTTTGGTCCAAACTTTCTGAATATGAAATTTCAGAATCAGAGATGCAATTATCATTTGAGATGGCTTGCAAATTTGTTTCCCTCTGCTGACTGTTGCTTTGGTGAATCAATGAATTTTCACAATTTGATTCCAAGCTTTCTAAATCTGTAATTCCAGATTCAGAGACACAAGTTGTATTTGAGATGTCTTGCACATTTGTATCTATCTGGGGATTTTTGTTTTGTTGTAACATTGATTTTTCAGAAGATGTAGTTCCGGATATTTCAATATCTGAAATACCGTGTGTTGGGTTGGCTTGATTTTCCAGTGGTCTTAGAAATGATGTTATTGACTTTAGGCTCTTTGTTTCTTCTTCAATTTTTTGTCTTTTTCGCCTTTTGGATGCACCACTTTCAAATTTTCTCTTCATGTTTAAATTTAGCAATGACATTAGTTTTAAAAGTTTTCGATCTTGCTGCAAACAACAATTATTAATGACTGAATTAAAATAAATATCAGAACAAACTTAATACAACACAAATAATTTAATTAAAATAATAATTATGTGTATTAATAATCAACTAATTAAGTATATTAAAATATTGTCTCAACATTGATTAAAATTTTATGTAATTGCTCATGTTATCACAATTTAATAAAAATATATTAAATTTCCGATAAAATTTGGAGGCCCCTATTTAGGTCGAGGCCTAGGCCAAATGGCCCGTGTGGCCCCCCTCTGATAGGGCCTGCATACATACATACATATACATATATATATATATATATATATATATATATATATATATATATATATATATATATATATATATATATATATATATATATATATATATATATATATATATCAGGGCTCGAATTAACGTAAAAAAATCTAATCACGATTTTTTTGTTGCTCATAACCCCTCCTCCACTCCCGCCAGAGGGGAGGGGGCATTATTTATTTTAACTTATTTATAATAACATATATAATAAGTCTCATTTTTGCATAAGATGCCATAACAATTTATGTTCAGCGTTTGTAAATTGGCTTTAGTTATAATTTACATTATTACTATTATTATATTGCATTAAATCTAACGGCTGTATTTTTGTAAAATCAATGAACTTGATATGATCTTCTTTTAATTAATTATTTCATTTTCTATTTTATTTACATATTTTAAACTGTTTAAAACAACTAGAATATTTAATTTTCTATAAATTTTTAACAGTAAAAAAAATTATTGAAAACTCTAACAAAATAATCTATAAATTTGAAACAGTTATAAAAAACTATTAAAAATGACAAAAACATTATCGTGATAAAATGTTAAAACTTAACATTTTCACAAAAACCAGCACAATCACAAACAAGAATGATAATTAAATTCTTATTAAGCAAGTTTTTTTATCTAAGTAACCTTATCAAATTCCCATGATAAGAAATATCTATTGCTTTTTCATTCAATGCATTTTTTAATAAAAGTTAGCGTTCACTTTTTTCATTCAATAAAATAAAGGGAAAGAAAAAAATGTGTCTAAATAATAGAATCTTTTACGATCTAATACTTTTTTTGATTTTTGATTTAAGTTTTGCCAAGTAATACGCAATATTAAATTTTTTCCGTAACAAGTCAGCGTCTTTTACGGCCATTTTACGTAAACCACGCCCGATTTGAGTATTATGAATAACATGGTTAGATAATGAAACTGAACCTAATGTTGTTTGTTGATGAATTTGCGTGGCCTCTTTATGTTGCGCACTGCTTAAGTGCGATGCCAGTGAATCTTTTTTTATTGATACTGTTCCTGGTTTGATCCAGGTCATGGAAAACAATTTTGTTTGACTTATCCGTTTTTCAAATTGTTTACATAAACTGCATCTTAATCTTATAACTTCATTTCCATTTAAATCGTATTCTAACTCGCAATTAAAATGTTTTTCCCACTTTTTAACTGTAGATAATCTGCATCTGTGGTCCATATTTGCATCCATTTATTGCTATTAGTTTAAAATTAGCAAGTGTACTAACAAACTTTAAAGTTTTTTTTTAATAACTATTTAGAGTCTATATTGCCTTCCACTATTCTTCGCAAAATAAACTTATAAAAATATCATTAAATTTGTTCATAATGAATGAGCTAAATCGGAATAAAGCCCTTGAGAATTCGAGATAAGAAAATGACTTTTCAATCAATTAACTTTTATTTCTTTTTTCAATCAAAATCTTTTATTTCTTGATATGAATAGGTATTTAATTGTTTGTTTTTTATAAATTTTTCCTTCCTTAAACAATCGGTCTTTTTCCTGCATTTGAACATTTTTGCTAATTGATTTTCTAAATCTTTTATTTTTCTTTCTTTTACTTTATGCTTTGCTTTAAAAAAAAAATTATCGTTACAGAAGTCACTGCAGTTTTATACTGTAAAAGAACACACACACACACACACATATATATATATATATATATATATATATATATATATATATATATATATATATATATATATATATATATATATATATATATATATATATATATATATATATATATATATATATAATATATATATATATATATTCAGGATAAAAATAGCTTAGCACATTAGCTGATCATAACAACAATAACTGAACATAAAAACAATAGTTTGTCTTTTATTTGAAGACTTTGGAAGAGCCTGTTTTGTCCTAAAAATGAAATCTGATACAAAAGAACCCAAATTATGTGTAAGCAATTATATTTAAAAATATATGTTAATATGATAAATACTTGTTTAATCCCTTTCTCATTGACGATTTGCAGTTATAAGAATTGTTTTGCATAGAATTTAGACTGACATTAGTAATGAAATCAAGTTTTTTTTTCATTCTTAGCTTTTGGTTGCAAACCTTCGCTTGATTTTTTTGTTTGTTTTCATTTCTTGGTGTCAATAACTGCCGCCTTAGATAACTTCTCTTTCTTTCTTTTTCTAACAAAAAAAGAAAGAAAGAGAAGTTATCTAAGGTGGCATCTTTTCTGTTTCTTGCTCTTTAAGCTTTCGTTCTTTCAGCATCTGATTTTGGCATTTTAAATATGTTATTAAATATAACGACTGCTGTCTGTGATATATGCTCCGTTAAATAAAAAATAAAAAAAACCCCGTGAAATGTTGTAAATAAGAAAACAACCGCAAAATCGATTGAACCAAAACGTTGCAGGACAAACTATAAACAACGTATAATCTAAAAAGAAATTGCCTTTTTGTTAAAAGTTTTTATTTAAAAAAAAAAATTCTTTACATAAATTTTTTGAAATTAGTTACTCATGGTTTCAAAATAAACTTTAACAAGTTTAGTAATGAAATGAATAAACAACTTCAAATTAAACAATAAACAAAGTTGATTTATATTATAACTTGGTTTAAATGACGTAAATCGTTTGAAATGAATTAAATCGTTCGCGCTTAAACATTTTTTTTTTTAAGTCAAGAAGCTGTTAGGGAAAAACAAACATATCGTGATGGTCGTAACGTACTTAATAACATGTTGAAATGGTGATCTAAAGCAATTTAATGTTTTTTTTTTGAAACGATAATAAAATATGTATGAGTATCTTTACTTTTACCTTTTTTTACTTTTTGGTTTTAGTTTTAAAAAGTTTGATAAGAAGCATAGAAAAAGCTTATATATAAACGTCAAAAAATGCTCATATAACCCTTACAACTTTAAAAGTATGTTATAGTATGATAAAATGATTTTTTTAATAAATTTTTTTCTTAAAAGTATTCCAAAATAGTTGGAAAATAAATTTAATGAAGTTATTATATGTTGCTGTGAATTTTTTTTACAGGGCTTGTGATGAAGAAAATCGCCAAGGGCGTTATATCACGCTCTTAAAATTATAATATGTTGTCATCGAGCGCAATTAAGTACGCTCGGGGTCAGAGCCGTGAGAGCGATCTTGAAATTTGAGAATTATGCAAGACTGTGTTTATAAAAAACTTTCTATTTGTTATACGGCTTTCATTAGTCAATGTTTGAAGTAGTATCTACAACAGCGCATTTATACTACTTCAACAATGTAGTTTTTTATACTTCCCAACTTCTTATTTTTTATTTGTGCCAGATCGCTTTTTTTTTAAACTATTAATGGTAAAAAAAAACGCAACCAAACAAAAACACAAGTGCTTAATAAGTTCTTATTTTTTTAATAATTAGTTTTTTTTGTAAATTAATTAATAATTGTTAAATATATTTTTTTATAATTTCTTATTTAAATAACGCTTTTTTTTATCATCAAAAAATTAGTAGATTATAACACAAGAATAATTCGAAGTTCTTCTTCAAAATTATTAGTTGTAAATTAAATAACAGATTTTCCCCTCAACTGTTATCAGTGGTCTTTCCTTTTTTTCATTTTCAAAACTAAATGCTGCTAATTCGTTAGTCATATCTTCATCAGCACTGTCTATTTCATCATCACAGCCTATTACCTCTTCAACTTTCCATTTCATAAATGTTGACAACATTACTTTGTTTCCTTTTGGAATATCCTTGATTGCGGACATTCTAAACAGCAGAAAACTTTTTAATTAATTTAAGATAAATACTAGTTAATAAAAAATCTATACTATGTACAAAAATGAATTTAAAAAAATCTCCATTATGAATTTTTTTTTTTAATTATAAACGATGTGTGGAATATTATTAACAATAAATCAAATAAACCTTAATTAACGTTTTTATAAAATTAAAAATATTTAGAAGCTTTAACTTTCTTATAGTTATTTCCTAATTTTCTATTCCCATTTCATTTACACATTTTTATATTCACATTGTGTTTCCACGCTCACTTGGTTAAAATAGTTAACTTTCTATTATTTAAATTAGCTGTAACAACTTCAAACTGTTCATTCATTATGTTAGTGCAAAACGGAAAAATGCTGACAAAACAGCAAAACAGAAGCATGCTGATAAAACAGCAAAACAGAAACATGCAGAAAGAGAGTGACGTAATGCTTATAATTTATATAAGTACTTCGTATAAGGATATAAGTATAAGGAAGGCGGAGTTTTACTGTTAAATCAACAAGTTTTATCATTACCTAAAAAATTTAATTACAAATATTTTATAAAAAATGCCCTGTATATATATATATATAAATATATATATATATACAGTTATTAATACCGTATTAAAAATTATTCGTTAAAAGTTTTTATGATATATAATATATATATGTATATATATATATATATATATATATATATATATATATATATATATATATATATATATTTATATAATTTTTGCTTTTTAAGATTTGCTTGTGAGAATACTATTCAAGTTGATTATGATGATGTATTAAATTTTAAATGTCGCGACAGTAGCACTCCTTACAGCCAATCAATTGATGATACTGATATACTATATGAAAATGCCTATTTTCTTGGAACAAACCAGTATATGTATAATACTTGTAATGCAACAGGTAAATAATAGTATTTATTAAGTATATAGTAAAAAGTAATTTTGTTGTTGAACTTGAAAATTTTTTCATTAGATGATTTTATTTTGATGAAAAGCAATGGTTTATTTTGATGAAAAGCAATGGTTAAATAATAGCAAATACTTTAAAGTCTCTGATTTTTTTTTTATGTTGAAATGTATGAGTGGTTCCTAATTTAGTTTTAGAATTTATAGATCTATCATAAAATAAAGTTTTATAAAAATATTTTTTTTTATTTTAAAAATCTTAAAATTATTTAATTATATTTTAAATGTGACACCAATATTCAAAATTGCAACAAGCTCAAAGCATCAAATTTGCTGAAAAAAATGAAAACTTAAGCATGCTCCTAGCTTCTTTTAGCTTTAAGTCAAATCTTCCCTCGGCTTCAAGACATTATGCGTTGTAAATATAAGCGTATAGGTTGAAAATATAAGCGCATGGGTTGTAAATATAAGCGTATAGGTTGTAAATAAAAGCATATAGGCTGTAAATATAAATGTATGAATGGGTTTAAAAATTATATTTCTTCGCTGCTTTACAAACTAAATAATTCAATACAAAGAATAATGAAAAAAAGATTGTGGCTCCAACCCATACCCTAAGTTTTAGAGTTTAATTGTAAATTAAATCCTTTGAAAATTTAGTTTTTATCTATGGAACATCAAGAATGAAAAATGTGTTGTTTTTTATAATATTTAAATATTTACTAATTTTTTCTTCATCTTTTATTCAATAACACTTTGAACCACTTATTTTATTTTTAGTTTGTTTTCAGTATCTAAAATGTAGGTTTTTAATAGGTGTGATGTTTTCAGTATCTAAAATGTAGGCTCTTAATAGGTGTGATGTTTTCAGTATCTAAAATGTAGGTTTTTAATAGGTGTGATGTTTTCAGTAGGGGCAGTATCTAAAATTCAAAAACAATTATACTTAGTTATATTTTTATAATTAATTGATAAGTTTAAATGATTATAAACATGAGATTTTTGTTACTGCTTGTTTAAAACCAATTATTTATTTTTTCTGTTCTTTTAAATTCCTTTAAAATTTTGCAATTATAAATCTATGCTTTTAATTATGAGATATACAACCTTGCAGAGTAAAACAATGTATTAGGTTACGCTTTCTTCAATAATTGTTTTTTTTTCAAAAATTGATAGTAATATAATATTTTTGTGTGCTTTGTTTGAGTTTAATGAAATATTATATGAAAAAAATATATTGAAATAATTAAAGTATAATTAAAAGTTCAGAAAATCTTTTTATTTTTTTATTTTAAAACCAAAAGTCATAACTATTTTTTTGTACAACTAAAATTATTTTGTGCTAAACAAGTAAATGTCTGACTTGCTTTTAATTTGATTGGTTGGCTTTCATTATAATTGTTGGTAATTTATGCAAATCTATTAATTTTTTAGATATTTTACATATTTGAGAGAATTGTAAACTTATGTTTTGATTTTTATTTGAAAACTCAATATAAATTTATTAAATTTAATAATAATCTATATGTCCTCTATTTTATTGTTAAAATTTTTCTATCTATTAAATTGCTATACAAGTATTAAATTTTTTCGAAACAAGAAAATCTAGAATGTTTAAAAGCAATTACTTTATAATAGTCTTGAAATTTCATGGCAACAAATCATAGTTATATGAATATTCAGTTACAAATATTAGTAAATTCTGTTAAGATGTTGGAAGCAAAATCTATGATTTTGTTGAAATTGTTTTGAAGTTATTTCACTAAAAGTTTGTAAATGATTGCAATCAAATTACTAATATTATAACATAATATAAACTATTGATATTAAAAGAAAAGCCCCATTAATATTTTTTATGATATTTATTAATGATTTTTTTACTTTCACTGCTTAAGTAATTAACATGTATACAACTTTTCTGTCGGTAGTAAAACATAAATAGCATCATCCACAATTCATATGTTAACATCAGCAGAAACATTTGAATTTCAGAATTGTTATAATTATTCAAAATTGTCATTACTCTAGATGATCTTTCATTAAATTAGAGTATAATTACTAAATTAGAGTATAAAGAAAAACACAAATAAAGATCAAGGTGAGGAGCATCCTGTTACTGGCAACATGTGGTCTTATACTGTCTGTCACATATAAAATCAAAATCTTTTTTTATCTAAAATTAACATGCTAAAAAACATATATATAAAACATATATATATATATATATATATATATATATATATATATATATATATATATATATATATATATATATATATATATATATATATATATATATATATATATATATATATATATACATACATACATATATGTATATATATATACATATAGGTGTGTACAGGTTGCACTTTTGGTCGGTCACCAGAAAGGCGACTGAAAGCAACTAGTTTGTTAATTTTGGTGGCCCACCAACTTTTTGAGTTACCTGTCGCTATTTTTATAAAGATTTTCTCATTCAGAGGGTTTCTCGCATATTCTTTTTTTATTACAGGGTTAAGAGTAGACTAAAAATAATAAAAGTAATATTGTAAACTATTGATAATATTCACTTTTCTATTTTCAGATAAAGCACATGCCGATTTATACGCCATAAGGTTTTTCTCTCAAATTGAGCGCTTGATTTATCAAAAAAACTATGGGCTCTTTTTTCATCAAGAAATTATTGACAAATATAAAGAAACAATTTACAAATACCTTAAAACCCTTTGTTTTTAATGTTAAAAATGGTATTTGTTTGTAATAAAAATAAGTACTTTTTGTATTATTGCTGAGAAACATTTTGTTAAAATTTTTGTAAAAGTCTTTAGCATTTTTTCACATAATTTTTTTTGTCAATAAATTTTAAGTAAAAATATTTATCTTTTCTAAAATCTCTATGAAAATGCGCTTCTTTTGAGACCCAGGTTGACATACTTTTAAATAACTTTTTTTTCGACAATATTAGGGACTTTACCTTAAATACTAAAGATTTAAACCCAAATATCTTTACAACTTGACGTGATGGTGAAAAATGGTTTGCATATTTGAAATCAGCATATTTAATTTGTTTTAAAAAACCACCTAGTTAACAAGATATGCACAATAAAATTTTATTTGTTGATCAGTGTTATTAATTGAATCTAAATTCGGTATTTAAAAAAGACTTTATTACCTTATTTCTTAAATTTATTTCTTAAAGCAATCTTATACTTAACATAATCATTTGTTTGTTTATCGCAATTTATTAATTTTAATTTTAATATATTTTATGTTGTATTTTTAATAAAGATTATAAACAATTTATAGATAGATTTTATCAGTTACCAATAAGATATATAAATAAAACAGTTACCAATAAATAATTTTAATTATGTTCTTAAACTTATTATGTCAAAAGAACTTTACACAATATTGAATTAATAAGGAACAAAAAGTACATTTGTGAAAAGAATTCTCCTTAACAAAAGCACTTCTCCCTTTTTATAAGAAAAATTTCTTTTTGCTTTTATGATAACAGTGAAAAACCCAGAGTTTATTTGGGGATACCGCTTTTTTTCCAGCAACATCAGGGAGCGGAAGGGGGGGGGGTTGGGACTCTAGTTATGATTACCCTCCCTCCTCTCCCCCTCTTCTCCCCTAGTTTAAACCAGTGCCTCGACAATGATTTTTAGTCATCGTTTGTGTTTATATTGTTTAGTTTTATCCTAAGATAAGGAGTTGATTTAAAGACATTTTTTGAATATATGAATTTACCGGTGCACAAATGTTACTTTAGTTATGTAAGTAAGCTATTCTACTAATGACTTTAATAAACGCTTTTGTTGCAAATAACACGCTATTAGTAAATAAATATTGAAAGTTGTTCAAAGTATTTTAAATATTTATTTACTATATTTTAATAAATTCAATTTTAGTAGTTATAAATGTTTTAAATAAATAGTAATTAAATGTTTAAATACTTTAATCAATTTTTAATCAATATTTACATTACATAATATATTTACATATATATATATACATATATTAAATCGCACAATATTTGTAAAGTTAACAAAGCAGTTTTACGTTTTGTATTCAAATAACTATTTGAATAAAAACATAAGCATTTAATAAACATATTTACTATTATTTTAATTTTAAAATTTTGATATAAATATTAGCAAATCTGTTCATTAAACTTTTACTAAAGGTTAATAATTTTTAAAGTGATTTTAAAGTAACTTTTAAATTAAAGAGATTTTAAAAAAAGAGATCATTACGGTAAACATAATTTTTTAAATGTTACTTTTTTTTTATTAAAAACACATCATATATTAAAAAACTTCATATTTTTAAAATATATTATATTTTTTTAATCATTATGTATAATTTAAAAAATTACTTTAATAAATAAGTTACATTTACTATGAGTTATATTTAACAGGTCTTAATAAAACTTTTATTAAGTTATGTTATTTGTATTATTTTAAAAGTCAAAAAGAATATGGAAAAGAAACAAAACTCTCTGAAAAAAACGTTTACGCTTCATTTTTTTCAAAATTTTGCAACAAGTTTTTAAAATAAAGTTTTGTTACAACATTCATTTTTTTTAAACTAATGTTCAGTTAGTAACCAAAGGACAGTTGCTTCATTACGTAAAAAAGCAATTTTTTTTTTTTTTTAAACATCTTCGCTTCCAACAAGGCTGCAAGCAGCCACTGATTAAAGTTGGAAGTTACTGAAAGAGAAAAAATGAAGATTGTAGAGCAAGATAACAATTGACGGACGACTTAAAGGATTGCAAATTATATGAATCAGGAAAGCAAGAAGAAGGAAGCAAATTCCAAAGAACTGATGTTTGAGGAAAAAAACTAGACGAATAAGCGTTTTTGGAGCACTTAGGAACAGTCACAGAAAAAGGATGACACTTAATTGAATGACGAGTAACACGAGAATGAATTTTAGTAGATGGCACAAGAGACGCTAGCTCTTTAGAGCAGTGCCCATTATATAATATTTGTAGAAAAGAGAAAGAGAAGCAACATTACGACGATGTGATAATGGTTGGAGGTTGGCTGCAAGAGCAGGTCCAACTATGTTTACAATGCGTTTTTGCACCTTGTCTAAAAGAGAAAGGGTATCATTAGAAGATCCGCCCCAGATATGGCAACAGTATTCCATACAAGGCTGGATTTGAGATTTATAGAGATAGAGAATAGAATCTGAAGTAAGAAAGTGACGAGCTCGATAAAGAGATGCAACCTTAGCAGATGTTAATTTTGCAACTAATTTGACATATGGTTTCCAAGAAAGATTAGAAGTAAGAGTTAATCCTAGAAGATGAAGAGTAGGTGACTCATCGAGTACATCACCGTTCATAAATATAGGAAGATCTAAATTATTGCGATAACGATTGGCTGAAAAAAATTGAGTTTTATCTGAATTAAAGTTCACCAGCCACTGTGAGCCCCATGCTGTAGCAGAAGTGAGATCCTTTTCAAGCTCAAATGCCCCCTCCAAGCAATCATAGGGTGTTGGTTTCTTATCATGATAAGAATATATGGTAGTATCATCAGCAAACAACGCCACCTTAGATGTGAGAATATCTGGAAGATTGTTAATGTAAATTAAAAAGAGTATAGGGTCAAGGATAGAACCTTGAGGAACCCCTGAAGTTACAGAATAAGAAGAAGAGTGCTGTCCATCGAGGACAACTTTTATGCTACGATTGGAAAGGAAGGATTCAATAATCTTAAAGATGTTGCCGGATACACCATAAGAAGAAAGCTTATGGAGAAGACCAGCATGCCAAACTTTATCAAAAGCTTTTGAAATGTCAAGAGCGATGGCCTTAACCTCTCCACCTTCATCTAATGCACGATAAAACCTATCAGTTATTACTGTTAGCAAATCAGCTGTAGAACGAGAAGATCGAAATCCATATTGATGGTCAGAAAGTAAGTTGTTAGATTCAAGATGAGAAATTAAGTGTTTGAAGATAGGGATAACAGATGCCGCTTTCCAGCAGGCTGGAAAACAAGACTCTGATAAGCACTTGTTGAATAGTTTTGAGAGTATAGACGACAGCTCTGGAGAACACTTCTGCAAGACAATAGCAGGTATGTTGTCTGGGCCACAAGCTGTAGAAGAGTCTAGGCAGGAAATCACTTTAGATACAGAAGCTGGAGTGATATGAATGTCAAGCAATGGATCAACCTGTTTGTTGGCAATATCAGGTAGAACGCAACTTGTGGAATCAAGAGATGATATTGATGAAAAGTTTTTAGCAAACAATTCAGCTTTGTCTTTAGGTGAGGTGACAAAGTCTGAACCATACAAGAGAGGTGGAATTAAAGATTTGCCCTTATTATTGATATTATTAAAGATTCTCCAGAAGTCACGAGAGCCTAATTTTTGAGATGAGATACGAGATTTCATGACCTGAGAATAGCGGGTTTTGGCATTAGACAAAACCTTTTTACAATTGTTTCTAGCAGTAATAAACAGACATCTATTTTCTGGAGAATTGTTTTGCTGATAAATATGGAAGTAACGGTTTTGATTGGCAATCGCAGCAGCACAGTGTGAGGAAAACCATGGAGGAGAGTGAGGCTTGACCTGGAATCTTCAAGAAGGAATAAAAGATTCCATGCCAGCCTGAATCCACGAAGTTATGTAAAAAGCACATTTGTCGACAGGAAGACAAAAGATTTCTACCCAAGGGCCATCACAAAGAGAATCACGGAAAGAATACCAGTCAGCTTTACTGTAGTTGTAAGAGGTTTGATAAAAGGGGGATTCAAGTGATGAAGAAGAATGAGATATTAGTTTTAGAGAGATCAAACTGTGATTAGAAGCACCTAAGGGTGAATGTGGAGAAACTGAGCACTGACTAGGATCAGAAACAAGACATAAGTCGAGTAGAGAAGGTAAATGAATAGGGTTGTCAGGAAAGCGAGTTGGAAAGTTGACTATTTGAGTTAGGGATTGAGAAAGGCAAAAGTTGTGGGCTTTAATGCCTGCAGAGTCACTGACATTAGAGCCAAGCCATTCAGAGTGGTAAGCATTAAAGTCACCGACAACAACTATATTAGCTGACGGATAAAGAGAGAGGACTTAGTTAATATGATCAGAAATAACATCAAAAAGAGTGCAGTCTTAAGAGGAAGGAGAGCGATATAGAACAAAGAGAAAGGCAATAGAGTGAAGTGGCGCTAAACGAAAGCACATGAAAGAATAGTCTGTGGATTCAAACCTAGTTTCACGACAAATAAGTTAAGTTTTAAGAATGTAAATGCCCAGGCCAAGCATGTGACTATTGGAGTCTTTACGAATTAAAGGAAGATAACCATCAACACTAAGATCACAAGATGAGACAGCTGAACTCAAATTAGTCTCACAAAGAGCAAGTAGGTCTGGTGAACTTAGCAAGAGATAAGACTCAACAGTAGAAAAGTTACTTCGAAGACCACGAATATTCGTGAATGATAGGTTTAGAGAACTTGGCGATTATGATGGTTTTTTGTCTTTTATAGTTTTTGGTACTTTATTCATTTTTAAATTAGATTGAAGAACTTGACTCAAAGCATAGATAGTACTCAGAACACCGTTTAATAGCCCAAGCAATTGCCTCATTACTACTAATAAACCCTTAGCCGTTATAAAGGGTTCTAAATGTGGCCTCCGCAATGCACACCAAAAGTACAAACAGGGACACTATCCATGCGCAACATGGCACTGTTAATACTCTGATATTCTTCAGCTGTTGATGGAATCAGCCTCTCTGAGAGCTACCACAGAGTTCGAGAAACCTGATTACCAGCCGGCCTCAGAACCATAAAACTGAGTTTTAGAGCTGTACCCTCATTAGGAGATAATAGAATGAGTTGCCTAGTCATAAAAACAGAGACACAAGCAAAACCCATGCATTGAGTCAAGAAGATCCAGCATTCAACATCCTAAACTGGAAACAATGTATTAAAAATACATCTGCCCCAGCCTAATAGATGAAGGAGGGGTGCGAGGCTGGTCAACAGGTAGAATCTGTTTACTCCTTAAGTCTTTGCCTAGAAGGCCTTCTACAAGACAGTAGCCGGGTGCATTTATCATCTGCCCAAGATGAGTATTTGTATCGAGACACCATCTCTAGCCTTTACTCAACCAAGAGCCCCAAGGCAGGGGGTGTTTTAAATCGGAGTTGGCATCTCCTAGTCTTTGCCTAAAAAGGCGTATCCTACAAGTCAGGAAGACATAAAGCAGATTGTACTGGGTTACATGTTACCAGTAGCAGGATAACCTGATCTTTTTAATTCATTTTATTGACCTGAAAAATAAATGAGGTAGCTAAAATAAATTGAAAATTATTTATATATAAGTTTATCAAAATTAAAATTTTTTTTTATAAATTTGTTTCTTTAAAAAATTCTTTTTTTATTGAACTATTTTTACAACCTAATATTTTCTGAATAAAAAATGAGTAAAGGTCACATAAATGATGTTAAAAGATAATTTAAATATTGCAAAAAAAAAGTTTTCGCCTATCTGAACGCTTTCAATGTTTATATTTTACAAAAAAGTTTTGTAAAATCAATTTTTTCTTAGTGATAGTATTAGTATCCCCTCAAATGTTTAAAGGTGTTGTGCAGCTCATTTTTATTATAAAACATTAGTTTTATAAAATCGAATCTAAAACAATTAACTTTATATAAGCTAATTCAAGTCTAGTGTCATTTTATTATAAAGAACACATTTATGGGTCAGAGAAGCATATTTAAGGGTCATTTTATTATAAAGACCACATTTAAGAGTTTGTAAAAATTTGATTTAACTCTTCCATAATTTCATATGTATATGTTAGGGTGCATCAAACACCCGATTGTCAAGCAAATACTTTCTACCTAGTTTAAAAATGTTTCCTTGCTCATAAATGCTGCCTAGAGAAAATTTCAAGCAATTTGGAACTCATTTAGGGGGTCCACCACAAATCTGAAAAATGTTCCAATGCTCAACTTGACTGAAGACATTTTTGCATGCTAAATATTTTTAAGCTTGAAATATTATTAATCCTTAACAGATTAGTTGATTTCTATGTTGTTATCTATTCTTTGTTTGTTTACATTAGTTGCCATCTTGTATTTCTTGTTTAAAATTTTCAAAAAAGTGTAAAAAATTTACAAACTCTTATGGTTTAGCCATAAGAGTTTGTAAATCACTCTTATGATTATCCCATTGTTTTTTTATATTTCCTATGTTTTTTTGTTGTCAAATTGTCATGATTTATAAATTGAATGGAAAGACAGTTACAGGCCTTGTTAAGAAGCGTTACGCAGCTCGCATTTTGCCTGCGAAAAGGCGATTTGCCTACGCGTTCAGCAGTTTTGCGCTACGCAAAAACTTATATCTTTTAGAATATTTAAATTATCTTTTGATTGTCGTTAACGTGACGTTTATTCAGAAGAAATAAAGTCGTAAGTAAAAGCATTTAACCGCAGTTGTAATCTAATAGATTTTTTGTTAAAGAAACAGTTTGTTTCATAATTTTTTTTTGTTGTAGTTAAAAATTAGTTAAAAAAAATTAAGTGTTTTAAGTTTTATCTTAAGGAATTAAATATATAAATTTCTTTTAAATATAAAATTATTTTTAGTCATAATAGTTTAAAAAATGCACGATTTATTTTGATATTTTGTTTATTGTTAATTCAATAACGTAAAGTTTTAATGATGTTCGTTTAATTTATGAAAATAAATTACGATCACGAATATGTTATCGGTAATTGATAAATAACAAAAAAAAACTCTATTGTTTAAAAACATTATTAAAAAGAGTTCACAAATTAAATAAGAAAAAATTTATTAACAGTTAATAGAGTAACCAAAAACCAACTGTAAAATCATAAGAAAATAAACAAACATTATTATGCATTTCGTGAAAAAAATATTTTTTTCGAAATAAAATTTAGTTCATATTTGAAAAAAAATAATAAAAATGATTTTTTAAATAAGAACTTAGATTTTATTTGTAACTTTTGTTATAGTGAGAAAAAAAAGCAAACTGTTTTTATGATTTTCAACGCATTAATAAAATAACTTTAATTACATTGTGGTACTTGAAAAGACGCTAGTGACGCAATATAACTTATAACGATGCAAAATATATTTGCTGAGTTGAGATACTTAAAAATGCGTTATGCGTTTTGCGCTACGCAGCGAAATCTTGTAACAAGGCCTGCAGTTATCACAAATTTAGGCCAAACACTGGCATTTTTGACCTTAGCATTAGCACATGCTAAACTAACTGTCATGTAAGATTAATTCATGCTAATAATCTTGTGTTTCAATTTCAGAAAATATCTGCTTCTGTAGTCTCTGTTATTGAAGACATATCATGGCTTATTACAGGCCCTGATAAGTTTTTAAACTGGAGTGCAAGAAAGCTTATTGTATTTCAAACTGGAGTGCAAGAAAGCTGCATTATATTTCAAACCGGAGTGCAAGAAAGCTGCATTATATTTCAAACTGGAGTGCAAAAAAGCTGCATTATATTTCAAACTAGAGTGCAAGAAAGCTGCATTATATTTCAAACTGGAATGCAAGAAAGCTGCATTATATTTCAAACTGGATTACAAGAAAGCTGAATTACATTTTAAAGTGCTAAAATGGTACGAGCACAGATTTTCATTTTTTATGGAATAGCTTTCCAATGATTAGTGAAATTAAATCATGGTTCAAAAATGACAATGCAAAACTAAAAGCCATTCTTATCAAATGCAAGTCAACTGCAGGGTGCATTGCAAAAGTTCAACAAATAGAAGAGACACTGTCCAAGATATTTGCACTCTGGCCTAGTAATGTTGAACAACAGATGAAGAACACTTAAGATATGGATTTTCTAGATTCCATGAAAACTGATTGTGTAGCAACATTCAATTATCATGATAAAATATCTTCAAAAATTGAAGATCGCAAAAAAAGAATGAAGTTGCAAGACATGATGTGAAAGAAGTATTGCGTCAAATAAACTGAACACTGTAGTTGCAATGTTAGCAGATAGTGATAGCGATGACAGTAACATTCTTTCAATACCCAAATCAACTGTTTCTGCTTTGTCTGGAAAAAAGTCCCAGAAGTCATCATCATTCAGCCCTATGACATTCAACAAAAGCCAAAGTTCATTTCTGCTGCAACAAGACTGAATATGACTCCTACGCATCAAGCTGCATACACTGCTGTGGTTATTGCAGAGACTGGAGGAGACTCATTCAAGGTCTTTGCATCATATTCAACCATTGATTAATGGTGTCGTCAAGTGGCAAAAAACATTGCTCTTAACTACAGAGATCAGTGGGTTGTTCTGAAGCTGCTTACGTTACACTGGGTCTCTAAGTTACTCCCTTTATCAAAAAATAACATTTCTGAAGAGCAACTTACAGTAGTGGTTAGAAATGCAAATGAGCTCAAACTTCTTAATGTTCCTGCGTATTTGCCTGGCACCTAACTTTGAAACTGTTCTTTTCATGGAAATGTTGTGATTTAGTGGTAAGCATGACATTTGATTCTACAGCAGCAAACACTGGACATGTGACAGCAGCATGTCGCAATCTGGCAGCAACTAGGTAAAGTTTTTTCTATGGTCTGCTTGCCTTCATCATTTTGTTTAAGTTCGTTATCACCATCTAAAGATCGAAACTTCAAAATTTCAGATATTACAGTGTTCTCAAGATTTTTTAAATACTTTAAACTTTTAGATTTATCTGCAACTTCAGAAGTTGCGGAACAGTTATCTGGCTTTGACAGAAGTGATTTCAATGAAACAGCAAGAGATTTTGATGGCAGTCTTTTGTTGAGAAGCAGGAGAAACTTGCAAACATATTATATTTAAGCAACCTATAGCAGCTGATCCAAGAAATTTCCAAGAAGATTAATAACAACAAACCAGCAGACTTTAAAACTCTGTCACCTTGTTAATTTTGTCACACTTGTCTATAGTTCATAGTGGATTTCTTGCACATCTGTGAAAGATGTACCACATGACTATACCATGGCCTACCATGTGTACCATATGCTCTGTGGAGTAGTAAGATGCCAGAAGATGAATGTCGCGGTCTACATACAATCATCTTGCAGAAAAGACTGATGGTGTTTTGATTACGCCACACCACAGATTTGGAACAGGATTTAGAAAGCTGAGCTAAGCTTTTTCCACAAATGACATAACAATGTCAACAAGATTAGCAGATCTGGTTGGACCAGACTTGTGGTTTATCTTTCACAACCTTCAGTTGAACTTAGAGTTCTTGATGCATGATGATGTTTGTAATTGGTCAAATTAGCCTCATATAATGCATCATTAGTCAACCTTACCTTAACATTGTCAACTCAGTGCAAACTTTCTGGCTTCTTCAAAAGGAGAGGAACATTATTAGAATGTTCTGCAGGTGGTTGAGCAAAATAGCTGTGTACACTCGTATCTCCCTTAATGAAAAAAATGAATTGAATTTAGCTTTTAAATGACCAATATCAGTGTAAGAGTGACAACAACAACAACAACAACAACAAGCTATTAATTTTCCGTAAATCATTTTTACAATAGTTTTGATAATAATAATAATAACAATGATAATAATAATATAATATTATAATAATATAAGATAAAAAAAAATTAATACAAATTATAGTAATAGTAATAGTAAGTATGTTTACAATAATTACAATGAAAAAATAATAATAATAACTAATATTATAGTGGTAGTTATGAGCATAAAATTATTTATAATAATATGTTAATGATTTATTAGGATGGTGTCACTCATACAGTATCATACATAATCTCATACATAAAATAATACATAATAGTACATAAATAATAATACAAAATAATACATAGATGATACATAATATCAAAATAATACATAAATTAATCAAAATAATACATAAAATCAAAATAATACATAAATAATAATACAAAAATACTCATACATAAAAATAATAATACAAAAATACTCATACATAATCTGATCAAAGGAGTGACACCAATTTTTAAGCATAATATAAGTAATTATAAGCAAAGACATATTTGAAACATATGGACCGTAGACATATAGATTAAAGCACATAGAACATACATTAAAACAAACATGTAGCAATCATAATTTGCAGGTTTTATTAATAAAAAAAATAAAAAAATAAACAAAAAGTAATGATGATAATTGTAGTAACGTCGAAAAGAAAGTTAAAGGAATATTTTTATCGTGAGGATAATGTCTAAAAGAATTTTTTTAAATTGATATTGTTTAAGATGGAGTTAAGGTATTTTAGGATATCGTTTTTTGGACTCATTCAAAATCCATGCAAGGCTCCTGTTCCATTCACAGACGTACTGATAAATAGTTGAATTTTTACCTTACTTCTGGGTTTTAAAAGATGGCACATTTAGTTTTCCATTGTGCATATTTCTAGTAGAGTTTTTAAAATCATGAGGCCTTTTATGTACCCTAATAACTTAAAAAGTTGCATTTATTTGGTTGGGAAATTATTCCAACCAAATAAATTTAAACTTGAAGCGATTAACTTGAAAGAAATAGTTTCTTCTTGATAAAATTAGTTTCTTTTGCCAACTTTTTTATTTGTGAATTTTATTTTCTAGGTGCAAGTGAGCAAATATTGAATTGTAATGGTGGTACAAACTCTATAGATAGCTATAAAATGACATTTTCTAAGTACTCACCCAGTGGAAAATTAACATTTAAGGACGGTGAAACATATTATATAATAGGTATTATTCAAACATTTGTTATTATTCATATTGTATTATTTTGTGATATTAAATGAATACTAGTCGCAGTAAAGATTATCAGATATTATTTAAGACCATTTTTGATTTTTTTTTTGATTTTTACTTTAAGCCACTTTTTGATACACATTTGCTTACAAAAAAGATTATAAGAAATTAGTAAAACTAAATATATGTAGTTTTTTTATATTTTTTAATTAACTATAATATTAAACTAATATAAGTGTAACAAGTTGCTAGGTAAATGAGTTTGTACGCATGTAGTAGTGTAATGATTATTACAGAAAAGAGTTTTACAACTCTTTTCTGCAATAATCAAGGAAATTGGGTTGAGTTTTGAAAAAAACCAGCGAGTCAAGAAAATCAAGGAAAAAAGCTCTTCATCAGAAAATCAAGGAAAATAGATCTTCATCAGTCCTACATAACTTACATCAAAGTTATGTAAGTCGTATATTGTAAAGTTTTGTTAAAAAGATTTATGTTTTTATGTTTACAGTTTTATGAACTTCTTTTAGTACTTTGCATTGTATTTATGTTTATATTTTTGTAATTTTTGTAACAGCGTTTTTCTAAGATAATTTTTCTAAAATTGAGTTTGAGTTAAATCAAAGAAAGTAAAGAGATCAGATAGTAGATCAGATAGTAGATCAGATAGTAGATCAGATAGTAGATCAGATAGTAGATCAGATAGTAGATCAGATAGTAGATTAGATAGTAGATCAGATAGTAGATCAGATAGTAGATCAGATAGAAGATCATTGGATAGTAGGTCAGGGAAAAATCAGGAAAATCCATCCTGAAATATTGGCTTAAAGTATTTGCAGATATAATATTTTCCTGCTACGATTTCTTGAAGATATTGTATTGAGCCAGTCAGGTTGAATGTTAGATTAAATTTCTCCTGTTCAGAAAGTTAGTTGATGTTTACGTTTAAGTGGAATAAGTTGATTGAAACTTCTTGAATCAAGTAAGGTCTTCACTTTATTTTATCAGGAACCAAAGATACATGAAAAAGATCTTTGTTTGTAAAAATAAGAAATAATTACAAAGTATGTTATCATTAGAAAAGTTTAACATTCCATCACATAGTGATTTTCCATGAAAAATGGTATAATTATTTTTAATAAGGTTGACTATATTAATTCTTTAACTAATATTATAAGTGATAAAACTAAATTTAAGGAGTTAAAAGATGATCCAACTATTAAAAGAGAACAATCTTTACAAGGGTATCTTAGAAAACTTAAAAAGCATAATTGTTTTGAAAATGATGTTTACAATAACATTTATCCTGTTGGTTCACAAACAGCATTAGATTATGCTTTACCTAAGATGCACAAACTCAGTAGAGATTCTTCTTTATCACCTTTTAGACCAATTATTTTAACAATCGGGACATATAATTATAAACTTGCCAAATATCTTTCTGATTTATTGTCTCCTTATATACCTAAATTTTATTCCATCTGTGACTCTTTTTCTTTTGTTGAGAAATTAAAACAAGTTGATATAACTAACAAATATATAGTTTCCTATGATGTTGAAAGCTTATTTACTAATACTCCACTTAACGAAACTATAGATATAGCTACTGATTTATAATTTAAAGATGAAACGTGTTTAAATATTTTTCTAAAGCTCAGTTCAAAAAATTACTTCAAATTTAAACATCCGGTTCTCATTTCTTATTCAACGGTAAATATTATGATCAATTAGATGGCGTTGCCATGGGTTCTCCTTTAGCGCCAATTTTAGCTAATATTTTTATTGAGTTTCATGAACAAAAATGTTATTAATTGCTCTTCCTCCATACCGATTTTCTATAAATGTAATGTGGATGATACTATTGCTATTTTTTATTCAGAGTTTGAAGCTCAGGAATTTTTTACACATCTCAATAAACAACATAAAAGCTTGAAATTTACGATGGAAAAAGAACAAGATAATCAAATTGCATTTATAGATGTTCTTATCAATAAGTATGTTTCGCTTTCCACATCAGTTTATCACAAAAAAACATATACTGGTCTTTTACAAAAATTTTCCAGTTTTGTTCCCTATTGTTATAAAATTAGTCTTATACGTTGTTTAATTGATAGGGCGTATGAAATCAACAACACATGGCTAGGATTTGATAAGGGCATAAAAAATCTATCTAATGTTTTAAAAAATAACCAATATCCAATTTAAATAATTAACACTGAAATTAAAGTATTTGTTGATAAAAAGTTAAATCCATCCGTGATAAACAGTATTGATAACCATATTATAAGATATTATAAGCTTCCATTTATAGGATTTTACTCAAATTTTACTAAATCTTAAGTTAATAAAATCATTAAAAAATGTTGTAAAGATGTTATAATTAATTTAATTTTCACTACCAACAAATTACAAAACAATTTATGTATAAAAGATCCACTTCCTAAGCTGCTTAAATCCAATGTTGTTTACAAATTTTCTTGTGCTGGATGTAATGCCAGCTATATTGGAGAAACCTCCAGACACTTAACAACACGGATTCATGAGTATCTTACAAGTGACAAACAATCTATTGTTTATAAGCATTTAATTTCATCTGTTAGTTGTAAAAGTAACCATAGTTGTTTTAAAATTTTGGATACTGCTTCTAACAAAAACAAATTGAAAATTAAAGAAGCACTCCATATTAAATCAGAAAACCCATCTTTAAATAAACAAACTGTTCATTATAATATAAATTTGTCTATCTAGTTTTTTTGTTATTTTTTTTTTTTTTTTTATAATTTACTTATATTTTATTTTTATTTTTTTGCTATTTACGGTATTATAATTTGTATTATAATTTTTATTGGTTTATAACAATTCTATTTGTCTGTTAATATTTCTCTGTAATGTCTTCAAATTTTGATTTTATATTTATATCCAGAGTTTTAAATTTGTAATTTTATCTTTTGAAAATGTAGTATGTTAACTACAAAACATGTCAAGATTAAAAAATGTCATGTTTTTCTTTATTATATATATATATATATATATATATATATATATATATATATATATATATATATATATATATATATATATATATATATATATATATATATATATATATATATATATATATATATATATATATATATATATATATATATATATATATACACACACACACACACACACATTTGGAGCTCTTTGTTACGGCTTAAGTTTTATTAATAGTAATTAGGCAATTGCTTGGACTATTAAATAGTGTACTGAGTACATCTATGCTTTGAGTCTAGTTCTTTAAAAAAATTAAAATGACTAAAGTACCAAAAATAATATAACACAAAAAACCATCGCCATTACCAAATTCTCTAAACCTATCATGCACTAATATTCATGGTCTACAAAGTAACTTTTCTTCTGTTGAATCTTATCTCTTGCAAAGTTCACCAGACCTACTTGCCCTTAGTGAGACTAATTTGAGTTCAGCTGTCTCATCTTGTGATCTTAGTGTTGATGGTTATCTTCTTTTAATTCGTAAAGACTCCAATAGTCATATGCTTGGCCTGGGCATATACATTCGTAAGAATTCACTTATTTGTCGCGAAACTTCTTTTATTCTTTTATGTGCTTTTGTTCAGCACCACTTCACTCTATTGCCTTTCTATTTGTTCTATATCACCTCTTTTTCTTCTCAAGACTGCACTTTTTTTGATGTTATTTCTGATCAAATTGACCGATTTCTCTCTCTTTATCCATCAGCCAATATCAATGATGTTGGTGACTTTAATGCCCATCACAATGAATGGCTTGGCTCTAGTGTCAGTGACTCTGCTGGCGTTAAGGCCCACAACTAATGTCTTTCTCAATCTCTAACTCAAATAGTCAACTTTTCAACTTGCTCTCTAGACAATCCGAATCATTTACCTTCTCTACTCAACCTATGTCTTGTTTCTGATCCTAGTCAGTGCTCAGTTTCTCCACATTCACCCTTAGGTGCTTCTAATCATGGTTTGATCTCTCTAAAACTATTATCTCATTATTCTTCATCATCAGAATCCCCTTATGATTGTACCTCTTACAACTACTTTAAAGCTGACTGGAACTCTTTCCGTGATTTTCTTCGTGATGGCCCTTGGGTAGAAATCTTTCGTCTTCCTGTTGACAAATGTGCCTCTTACATAACTTCATGGATTCAGGCAGACATGGAATCTTTCATTTCCTCTCGTCGATTCAAGGTCAAGCCTCACTCTTCTCCATGGTTTTCCTCCAATTATGCTGCTGCAAATGCCAATCGAAACCGTTACTTCCATATCTATGAGCAAAACAATTCTCCAGAAAACAGACATCTGTTTATTACTGCTAGAAACCATTGTAAAAAGGTTTAGTCTAGCGCCAAAGCCCGCTATTCTCAGGACATGAAATCTTGTATTTCATTACAAAAATTAGACTCTCGTGACTTCTGGAGAATTTTTTATAGTATAAATAATAAGGGCATATCTAATATTCCACCTCTCTTATATGGTTCAGACTTTGTCACCTCACCTAGTTGAATTGTTTGTTAAGAACTTTTCATCAATATCATCTCTTGATTCCACTAGTTGTGTTCTACCTGGTATAGCCGCCAAACAGGTTGATCTATTGTTTGACATTTGTATCACTGAAGCTTCTGTATTTAAAGTGATTTCTTGCTTAGACTCTTCTACAGCTTGTAGTCCGGACAACATTACTGTTGTGTGTCTTGCAGTATGTGGTGTATTTTGCTTCAGCAAAATCTTTTTGGAAAAATGTGATTTTATTTTATAAACTAGTTGTAAAGTAATAGGGCTTTGCAATATGCTGTGGCAATACGTTTTGCTACAATTAACTCTTCTTTAGTAAGAGATTTTTGTTTTGTAAGAACTGTATACTGTTTCTTGTTTTGATAGCAGCAGATTTTGTATGGTGAAGCTTTATCAAATAATAAACTGTCACCAGAAATAGTAAAATGCTAAATACCACACTGTTGAAAAGTTATGACATTATCAATGCTTCCCTGATAAAGGTCTGACACAAAGCAAGCAGCTCCATTAGGATTTACAGCAGTTAGACATTTCATGGTACTATGATGGTTATATGAAGGATAGTTATTACCCTGTTTATCATAATCACATGATATTTACAGACAAATTCAGTACAACCAACTGAGCATCTTATGTAATTGAAATTAAAATAAAAATTGTTGAAGAAAGCATCAAAACTTCATAAACTTTAAAGTGACAAAAAAGAAACATCTGTGTAGTAAATATACTACATATGAGAGACTCATTGACACTACATACGAGCTAAAGTGACAATGTTATAACCACATTGATGTCTTATATGAGTAACAAGTAGCTGTTCTTTAATGTTCAAAGCAAATGGCTTTGGTTTCTTTTGTCTAATAATTTTGGTTGTGGAATTCCAGTAATTTAATTCATTTTTGCTGGACCAAGAAAATCAAATAATGCTTCAAACTGATTTGGTTCAATGAAAAATTTACTTTTACTTGGATTATTGAGAATGGATGCAGAAGACGTAGGGTTACACTTCTCATGTTATTACAGTCTTTACACTTACTTTACGAATTGCAGTCAATAATCTTGTTGACTAATTTGATTTCGAAAAACCACTGCTTCTACTTTTGGTCCTTGTGTATATTTATTGTAATAGGTCTCTGTTGTTTCTATTTATTGTAATAGATTTCTGTTAATTCTATTTATCGAAATACATCTCTGTTGTTTCTATTCATCGTAATAGGTCTCTGTTATTTCTATTTATTGTAATAGGTCTCTGTTATTTCTATTAAATTTATTTTTAATGCTATTTAAAAAGTCATTGGAGGTCTGAATCATTTCCAGTAAATATTTATCTTAAAATTTTCTACATGCATAAGTCATATTTTTGACTTGAAAGTTTTCATTCGCTCTTGCTGTTTTTGCCAGTCATTATTTCTTAAATATTTCCAGGTATAGGAAACACTATTAAAAATGTTCCTGGAGCTAATATATTAGCATATCTAGAACCTGATTAGCAAATTCCCCAGGACCAGTGCTTAGTAGATCCTTTGTTTTTCATGTTTATGAAATTGTTTTTCCTAATATCAATCCCATAATCCCTTGCGCAATATAATGTAGTCCTATTTTAAGCAAAAAAACAGTACATTTTTAGTTTGGTTTTTTTAGCGTATTTTTTAAAAGACACAAAATATTAACATAAGCAAAAAACCGTGGCCAAGTTGTCAAAAAAAAAAATTGTATGTGTGATCATATAAGGCAGTGCAAAATGATCACACATACAATTTTTTTTTTGACAACTTGCAAAATTCTTGTTTTAGTTGCGGCCCACAGCAATAAATAAATTATATATAAAATAGGTTATATTACCTATATAACAGAATATAGTATAGAATTAGATTATAGAACTAATAATTGTATCAATACAAAATACATACTTAAGAAAAAAAACACATAAAACACAATTAAAAATTTGGTGAGTATTTTGTTGTTGCAGCTAGCACATTCAAATGAGTGTCAGTCAGTCTTGTTCTGTAAACATTTTTTATTATTTTCATGGCTGAGAATGTTTGTTCGCATTGGTAACTAGTGCCATACATACAGATAAGTCTATTTGCATGTTTTTTAAGAACTGGAAAACGTTCCTTCATGACAGCATGCCAGAAAATAGTTAAATTTCCACCAAAAGTGCCATCTTCATTTTTTTTTTGGTGCCTTTCTTCTCAACTCGTCGTCACATTGAAAGTTAATTAGTTCATCCTCTGCTTTTAAAATATTAGCTTCTTCAAAGTCCTTTAGAATACTAATACCATTCATATCAAAGTCAAATGGATAACACAAAAAAACCATATGCTTTTTTAAGTCTTCAAATTCATTAAATCTGTTTTCAAATCGATCATACAGAGCAGTCACTATTAATGAAAATGACGATAACATTTCCCTTGATGGTTGACATTCATTTAAAGTAAGAAAATGAGTACAACTACCAGATGCAAATTGAGTTTTGTACAAATTAAGTTTTGTCTTTATCACAGTGATGTGGTTGATCAAATCACAAACCAGCACACTGCGGCCTTGTAATCTCTTATTCAGAACATTGAATTGTGCTGTAATGTCGCAAAGGAAAGCCAGTTTACACTTAAACTCTTCAATAGACATTGTAATGAATGAAAATGTTTGAGTTACCATGAACTGCAGTACACTTGGCAAACACTCCCAAAATCTGTTAAGAATATTTCCTCTTGATAGCCACCAACCTGCAAAAAATAGACAAACATTTATTTTTGATTGTAATAGTAAATTATTTATTTTTTGTCTATATACCTCTGAATGAACAAGAAGATCACCATGTTCATCTTCAAATTGATGTCGTTTGAGTGCATTGGAGCGTATATGATTGATTATTTTTACTACAGCTGTCATTACATCATCAATTGTCGCAACTTTAGTGCACAGTGCTTCCTGGTGTATCACACAGTGATATGACATAAATTTGTTAGGAAACTAACAACATTAAAAATGTTCCTGGAGCTAATATATTAGCATATCTAGAACCTGATTAGCAAATTCCCCAGGACCAGTGCTTAGTAGATCCTTTGTTTTTCATGTTTATGAAATTGTTTTTCCTAATATCAATCCCATAATCCCTTGCGCAATATAATGTAGTCCTATTTTAAGCAAAAAAACAGTACATTTTTAGTTTGGTTTCTACTCAGCAAAGTAACAACTCCTCGAATTCTTCCAATCATAGCAGGAGCGCCATCTGTGACAACTGAAGATATTTTTTGAAGAGGCACTTTCCTATTTTTTAATATTTTGAACAATTTGTCATAAATGTCTTGTCCAGTTGTAGTTGTTTCCAGTGGTTCAATTCCAAGCAGTTCTTCAAGTAAACAACAATTTGTAGTGATAAAATGTGCATAAACACAGAGTTGTGCTTTACCGACAAGGTCAGTAGACTCATCGAGAGCGATACTCACAAATTCAGCTTCTGACAGATTGTTTGACAATTGTTCATAAACATTAACAACAATTTTCTCAATTTTTCGAGTAACTGTACGGACGGACAAGTGCATACTTTGAAATTTGTCATGAATTTTTTTATCATTTGGGAAAAGAAATTTTGATGCTTCAATCATGCATTCTTTGATTATTTCACCATCAGTAAATGTTTCAGGTTTTTTGCTAATATCCATGACACCATATTAGAGGCACGAGTTTCACAATCAACACTGCTAGACATTTGTTGAAACAAATTTTTCTGTTTTTCTAAACAGCTTTTCAATGAGTCGTATTTTATTTTTCTGGTTGTTGAATCAAAAGGATATTTAGTATTGTACAATTCATGTTTTGATACGAAATGACGTTCAAGCTTGGTTCCTTTCAGTTCACTAACAATCTCACTACATATTAAACATAGAGCATTGTTACTTGGTCCCTCAGTAAAGAAATAAATCAGCTCCCATTTTTTATTCCACTGACGTGCATATTTACGCTTCGCTTCATGTTTACCTGACATATCTTTGCAAGTTAATATGTGTATTTATCAGAGTTGCAACTTCTGAGTAAAGCATCCAAACTTGATAACCGGTTACTCGATAACTGTTTATACTCGAGTAATTTTTGTTTATTCAATTTCCAAATATTGCGTCTTAAAAAACCGGTTATTTAAAACATTAAAGATTTGCCGACTATTTCTTTTATAATACTTATTTCGTAAAAAATCTAAACAATGTAGTATTTTTATTCAAGAAAAGTACGAAAAACATTCTAAAGACGATAACACTGGTATATTTGATATGAAATAGTTTTTACAGCGTTAAATTAATTAAATTGTTGTTGGAGTTTCTTCATCTGAACAAATTCGAATGTTCTAATTATTTTTGACGTGCTTTTCGAGTGTTTTTATTTTTGTAGAGTAATTTTTTAGCATGATTTAACTTTTAAGTATAAGGATCTTATTTGAAGTCTTAAAGTGCTACAGTGTTAGAGTGCATTAAAATTATTTTTTTACTATATCTAAAATAACAAGATCTGGTGTTAGGGAGTATTTTATAAGGAGGCTTTATAATTTTTACAGCCTGGAAAACAACTAAAAGGCCCACAACTACACTACTTTGTATATTATGCAGTTAGGTGACTTGGGACCCACAAATTATGTAGCAAAGGCCCACAATTGGGCCGCGGCCCACAATTTGCCAACCTCTGATATAAGGCATGTGACTGCATGCCTTTCCTTGTATATCAACTTAAGTTTTAATAGCAATAATGATAAAAACCAATACTTTTTTAACAATTTGTAAAGATTACGTTATGTAAAAAAATATTTAAAAAAAAAGACAATCAAGCTCTAGATTAGAGCACTTCTATTAACTATTAGACCTGTATTTTTATATATCCATTTTAAGGTTTTATATTATTTACTTTACATTTTTATATATTTATTTAATATTTTTCTGAGTTATCATAATTATCAATTATCATTTTTTTTACAAGAGTTGATAAAGTTTATTTATATTTTAAAATGATGATGTAAATAATAATATAAATGCTAAACTTAGCCAATCTTGTTGTTAGAATAATAGGGTTCTATCTCTCTTTTGTAATGTTACGAGAATTTAACAAAATTTGTTATACTTTCTTAATTTTTTAAAATTAAAATTTTGTTAAATTAAAAGATCAAAATATCAAATTTGTAAAATTTATTGCTTAGAATGCACATTATTTATTATTTATTAAGTAATATAAATTGGTATAAAACAAAATGGCATATTGGTAGACGAGAATAATAATGTTCTGTCTCCAAATTTTTAATAAAACATAAAAAACATATATTTTATCAATATAAACAACAGCAACTGTAAAACATTTAAATAACTAAAAATTGAAAATTAAATTCTCACAACGCTAAAAAATGGGGATAGAACCCTATTATTCTAACGTCATGCAATGAAAAAGAATGTGAAATACTGATAATTTAAATGCTGACTGTTAAGGTGGTTATGCCATTGCTATTAGTGTTTTGAAGGTAAAATTTACTGGTAAATTTACTGGTAAGTTTTAAAAAATTGCTGCCTGGTAAATTTTGTAATTTTTTGTTAAAAAGAAAAGTTAATTGTTGAATAAAATATATAATATTCATTTTATCACATATAGTATAGCTGTTCAAATATATAGTTCATGAAACGTTTTTTTAATCTACTGAATACTTTTTTGCACATCTTGAGATAAAGTCTGTTTGATGTACATTTAATGAGAAAAGTTTTAATGACACCAGATTAAAGTGTGTAAATTGTAGAACAAACATTAAGAACCTTTTCAAAATTTGCAACATGAAAAAAGATATCTGGTTTTAGAAAGGAATAAAATAGCTTCTATTAAAAATATTGAGACAAAATGGTAGGCCTAAATCTAGACTGGTACACTGTACAAGTGTCATTGAGTGTAAATTGTAAAAGATTTGTAAGTTTAAAAAAAATTAGTAGTAGGTAAAACCGTGTTGCTTGAGATTGTTACTTACTTTTAATAAAATGAAATTAATTTCAAGCATCAATTTTCTTAGTGTGGATCAGTTTTTAAATGAGGAGAAAACTTGGGGAAAATGTTTTTAATCCCCACATTGAGAGTTATTGACAATAGTATATAAATATAATAGATTATAGCTTGTCTACACACAGATTTGCTATTAAATATCTTTTTAATTTTATTTATTATATTATTCACAATTCTTTTATTTATCATATTATTTGTTTTCCTTCTTTTTTCTAGGTACAGGATTTCGCGTTCAATCTAATTTAGCAAATCTAATAAATGGAAGTTGTAATAAAGTTGATACAAGAGGACAATACAAATTGAGACTAAAAATATATGTTTGTTCACTAAAAGAAACTTGCAAAAAATGCAGCTCAGATGCTTGTTATTTTAAAGGTAACCTTTATGTTTGATAATATGGAAACTTTTGAAACGCTTCTATGTTTAAAAATATGGAAACTTTTGAATCACTGTTATGTTTGAAAATATGGAAACTTTTGAAACACTATTATGGTTGGTAATGCTGAAACTTTTAAAACACTTTTTTGATTCAAGCTTACCTGATTAATAATAAAACATTGTTATTTTTTTTTGTAATTATGCTTTAGTTTGACATATTCTTTTAGATTGTCAAGTAGATTGTACCTCATGGGAAACAAGTTATTCACAGTTAATTAATTCTAATAACTCATGTGTCTCTCTACAGACGCGTACCTGTACAAATCAATTGATTGGAACTGTATCTATAGAGAAAAGAGAAATTCCTATTACATGTCCCACTCTATCAACTTCTACTGTTTCCACTCTACCAACTTCTACTATTCCCACTCTATCAACTTCTACTGTTCCCTCTCTATCAACTTCTACAACACAATCGGTGTCTTCCAGAGGTAGATTTTACAAAGTAGATTTTTTCAACTGTCAATATATTAACATAAACATTAAGGTTTTACAATAAATTGTGTAGGCATAAACTGCCTGTCAACCTAATTATATAATACTTGACATATGGTTTAAATCCTAGTTATATAATACTTGACATATGGTTTAAATCCTAGTTATATAATACTTGACATATGGTTTAAATATATATATATATATATATATATATATATATATATATATATATATATATATATATATATATATATATATATATATATATATATATTAAATGTATATATATGTATATATATAATGCATTTATATATATATATATATATATATGCATGTATGTGTGTATGTATGTATACATTTATGTATAGATCTATTTATAGATCTGAGTCTCAAATGAATTGAAATAATATAAATATTTTAAAAATTATTTTTATTGTAAACACCATGAAAAAGAATTAGAGAAAATAAAAAAATGAATTTTCAGTTTTGTTAAAAAGTTGACACCTTTTTTTGCAACAATATTTAAAAATTATGTTATTGTTGCCTTTTTACTCTCTGTAAAAGTTGAATAATGACATCCTCCTTATTTGCTGTAAATGTTGAAAAATGGCATCTTCCTTATTTGTAAAATTGTTTGATATTCTTAATTCTTAACCTGGGAATAATTTTTGATAAAAGTTACAAATAATATAACATTTTAGAATGGCTGATATATGATTGTGCATATAAGTAGATCAGTAAACTATGCATCTATAATGATTACAGTTGCCTGTTGCCTATTTTAGATTTGTAAATGCCTGTTGATTTTTCTGTGTTCCAAAACTTTTAAAACTGGTGTCAAGTAAAAATTGAAAATAAATTATATATCAAAATACTAATCTGCCAAGTAAATTAAATATTAGCAAATTTAAAGTCACTATTTGGGCACAGAATACTTATTTCAATCAAAGTTTACAAAATAGTTGTTAGTTTTTAAAATTTAGCCCTAGCTGTTTTGTTTCTATAAGACAGTTGTTTGACTATTTAATATGTGATTTTTAAATCTTTTTCTTTCACAAATAATACTGCTGTAGTAAGACATTAACACTTTATAGATGGTTATAAGTAGTCTTGGAGATGAAATTCTACCACGAAATGAAACATGAATAGGTCGAAAATTCATACTTCAGCCAAGATAATAAATTAGTATTGTAGTGGTATAGCATTCACATAGTTTTAATGTAATCTTTAAATAATTTTATATTAAAAGCTTTTATTTTAAATTTAATTATACTTTGCATCCTTGACAACAAACACTATGACAACAAACAAATGAACTCTGTCGCAGCTAACATTTAATACTATTGTTATTCTTTTTAGCTGCATCTTTGATCAATCAAAATAATTCTCAAATGAAATTAACATATATTATGATATTTACTATTGTTTTCGTTTTTCTATTTGGAATCAGTTTGGGTATTGCTTTTCATAAAAAACTATATAATCGCAAATTTGAGACTAGCCCCAGTAATTGGATATTGGGTATGTTTTTTTTAAAAGAAAAATTTCAGCACACAACACACACAAAATTTTGCTTTAAAATAAATGTGTGTTTACTTTTATAGGAAATGGGATTCAAAATCATGGTCACTGTAATGGAGTGAATGGTGCAAATAAACTAAAGTCTACCAATAGTGTCACATCAATAGACTGGCAGAATTTTTTAATGTATTAAGTTATAATTTCCGTGATTCATAAAATTTCCTTCCCCAAATTTTTAACATATAAATTAACATTATTTAGATGAATTTTTATAAAAAACTTTATTTTGTAAATATTTTTTTTGTAATCAAATTAAGTTATTTATATAAATATTTTTTTTAACAATGATTGTAATGATTTAATCATAATGATAAATGCTATTGAATATATTAAATGTTTTTCTTTTTTTAAATAATCTGTATGCGCCATCTACATTTCCACTTCTATTGCATCATCTCTACATCTCTTTTTCACCAACTTTTTTCACCTATCCATATTTTTCACCATGTATATCTGCATCTCTAACTAATTTAAAAGATTTTATTAAAACTTCAACTGACTGTAAAATATAACCTTTTACTCTTTTATAAAGGGTTTCTAAAACTTAAACATATTCTTGTTTTCAATAAAAAAAAGTATATTACTATAATGTATATATGATCTGTATATATGATCTTTATATATGATCTTTATATATGATCTTTATATATGATCTGTATATATGATCTTTATATATGATCTGTATATATGATCAAGGTCACTTAAACTTTTTTTAGAATTACTTATACTGCTCCTAGAACAAAATTACTTAGACTTAGTTCTAGAATCAGTATTATTTAAATAGTTTTTAGAACAATATTACTTAAACAATTCCAAGAATCAATATTACTTGAACAGTTTTCAGAACAAGATTACTTGAACAATTCCAAGCACCAATATTACTTGAACAGTTTTTAGAACAAGATAACTTAAACAATTCCAAGAACCGATATTACTTAAACAGTTTTTAGAACAAGATAACTTAAACAAATCCAAGATCCAATATTACTTGAACAGCTTTTAGAAAAAGATTACTTAAACAATTCCATGAACCAATATTACTTAAACTGATTATAGAAAAAGATAACTTAAACAATTTCAAGAACCAATATTGCTTGAACAGTTTTTAGAACAAGATTATTTACAAAATTCTAAGAATCAATATTACTTGAACAGTTTCGAGAACAAGATTCAACAGTTCTAAGAGAAATTACCTAACAATGAGATTACCTAAACAATGCTTAGAACAGTATTACTTAAACATATTTGAATACAAGATTACTTGAACAGATCCTTTAAAAGGATTACTTGAACAGACCTTATAAAAAGTTTGCTTAAATAATTCCAAAAATAAAATTACTTTATAAAGATAGCTTCTAATGATAATTAAACTATTTTAGTTTTTAAAAAAAGTTTTCAAAAAAACTTTTTGACTTTGTACTGGATGTCAAGGATTGTCAACAACTATTGTTATCATATAAAAAAATCCTTTTATTTTGACCCCACAGAAATTTTAGGCTCGGTCCTGTTAAAGTTTATGCTGGATCTGCAAACATCAAACAGGTACTTTAATTTGTTTTACATATGGATCAAGTTGAAATGCTTACATAATATTATAATAAGTAATAATTCCAATATGAGTGAACTTTTTGGCAGAAATTTTTAGAATCCAAAAAGCCAGTTGCATCAGTTTTATTCAGTTCAGAGTCAATTCAGTTCTTATAGAGGATTAGTTTTATTCAGTTCAGAGTTAATTCAGTTCTTCTAGAGGATTAGTTTTATTAGTACTTTACTTTCAGAAAATGAATACAGATTTGGGTTTTGCATGCTTAAACTTTTCAGAAATATTATTCTTATTTTACATTGAATACTAGAGTCTATGTAGTACTCAAGTTTTAAACACTAGTTTTTTGAACTATTCTTATAAAACAATTATAAAAGAATAAAAAATATTAAATTGTGCCCTAATTTTACTTAAGTATAGTTTTGATTATTTATTAACTTGTCAATTGAAAACTTTTCTTTAACATAATAAATCAGAATAAGAGTTTTGAAAAATTCAAGATGCCACCCAAAATCACAAAGTCAATTTTGAAGACATTTTTACTTGAAGGTAAAAGTCTCAAAAAAATTTCTAAAAAACTGTTTGCCATACATGAGGAAATTATTCTCTATTTTTAATTCAACTATGATTAAGACATTAAACTTATTCTGCAATATTAAATATTCTGCAATATACCAACCTATTAAATGTTGTTATTTAGTATATTTTCAAAAAGTTAAGATTTTATTCTGAAAATAATTTTTTCTGCAACTTTAGAAAGTTAAATTTTTTAAATAAAATTTTTAAAGAAAATTTGAGTTGATCAAATTTTGGGTCTCTTCTGTTGTTATATTATCCCATGCCCTCATTATAGCTTCTTTCAAGTTGTCTTTGCGTCTAAATGCTCGGTCGCCAATTTTTCTATCCAAAATATACTACCAATTTTCTATTGGATTCAAGTTCAGACTTTGAGATGGCCATTCCAAAACACTGATGTTATTTTTGTCAAAACATAACTTCATTTTCTCAATTGTTAAGAAGCATAATCTGATTGGAACCGTTGCTAGTGTGGCTGGTAGAGGATGAAAACGCAAGACCACTATTGCAATTGATCAAAATATCATTAATGCCATCATTGATGACATTAATGATATTCAATGTGAAGAAAAATAGATTTGTTTCGGCAGCTAAATTAGTTTTAAAAATTCAAGAAGATTATAACATCACAGTGACTCCTCAAACAATCAGAAATTGTATAAGAGAACAAGGATATAGAGGTAGAGTGGTTCGAAATATACCTTTTTTAACTTCTAAACAAATAAAACGTTGATTGGAATTTGCATCGAAGTACTTAAAAATGCTGATATCATATTGGAAAAAAATTTTGTGGTCAGATAAGTCAAAATGCAATCTCGTTAACTTGCAACCATATACTTAAAAATTTAGAATGGGAAGCGATTTCATACTCCAGCAGGATAACAATCCAAAACATACTGCTAAGAAAACGAAGGTATACATTGACATAAATAGCATCAATGTTTTGGAATGGTCATCACAAAGTCTTGACTTGAATCCAATAGAAAATTAGTGGTATATTTTGGATAGAAAAATTGGCAACCAAGCATTTAGATGCAAAGACAACTTGAAAGAAGCTATAATGAGGGAATGGTATAATATTACAACAGAAGAGACCCAAAATTTGATCAACTCAATGCTAAATCATCTAGATGAGGCCATCGAGGCTAAAGGAGGCCCCATTTGATACTAATTTTCATGGAATTTGATCAATTTGACATTATTTTTAAACTGTACGATTATTTTTTTTGCAGTCAATTTTATGCATCATTACATCAATTATGTAAAGTTCGAAAGGTTTGAAAAGCAATTAATTCGTAATACACAAATTCTTAAAACAATACTTGATAAGATATCTAAAAAAAACTTTTAAATATTTTAATGAACAACTCATTTTTTTTATGCAATCTTAAAAATTATGATTTTTTTAAAGTGTACAATTTTTATTTTTTTTGCATACTGTACATGTAAAGCTAATTATATAGATAGTTAGATACCTATTTTTTTAACTTATAAAGCTAATTATAATTATCTTTTAGTATACTTTCTATTAAGATAATCATTTTTTTGTACTTTCTTACTTTTTTAACATTTTTAATTTTCAAAAGTTGAAATTTGAATTAAAAGTACATCAATAGTTTTAGGTGTGCAAGTCAACAAATAAGTTTAAAAAAAAATATCACTATACAAATATCATAATATCAATTGTGAGATCTGTTTATAAAACTGCTGCTTGTTCTTTGTTATAAGCTCTGGCTTATAATAAAGTTGTTCTTTGTTATAAGCTCTGGCTTATAATAAATTAGCTTTAAACCTACTAGGATTAAAGCTATTTTATAACAAAGAAGAAGCAGTTTAAATGTAACACTAAGCAGTTTTAACTTAACACTAAGCTAGTGTTAAGTCCTCTTTAGGTTGAGGTGACCTTTTTTGATTTTGAAAAACCTAGTTCAATATCTGTGGTACTTGTAGTTGGTTTTTTTATCATCTTTTTTTTTCTTAACTAGTTGCAATATTTTGACTTTCTCATTTTTCTTTCTTTGCCTTTTTTTTGTTTTTAATGGTGAAAGAAATTATCTGATTGAATCAGTAATCCAGCTTTTCCTAAGCTTTTATTATACAGTAGAGGTATTTTTACTGAGTGTAGGTTCAAGCTATATTATACAGTAGAGGTATTATTACTGAGTGTAGGTTCAAAATCGAAATAAAAAGATAAGTTCTTTATTCTCTTTTGCAGATTTAAATTTAGTATTTATTAAATGTTAAAATGAGATTCTCTACTTTATTATTAATTTTTTCTCTGCAACTACTTCATTTTTAGATTAAATTTTTATACGTTTTCAGAAAAAAAACTTTTTTTCTGAACAACCTTTAAACTAATTTCTTTAGTTTTAAAGTTTTTAAAAGCTTAAAAAATTTTGATGTTCTGGAAAGCTTAAAAAAAAAATTCTGGAAAGCTTATGTTTTGTGAGTATGCTTGAATATACATTTTGTAAAAATTGTTAGAAATAAAACACATTGAGATTTTTTCTTTTTTTTTTCATCAATAAAAATGTTGAGACTTAAATTTTTTTGACTATAACTGCTTGTTGAAACTAGTGATGTAAATTTTCCAATAAAATGTGACTTGAAATTTTACCTGTAAAATTTATTGGTAAATTTACCAGTAAATTTTAAATTGGAATGGGTAAATTTTCCTTAAAAAATTTCTTTGTTAACAAAAATAAAAATAAATAAAAAATTTTTAAAAGCAAACTAACATTTATGTCTTATCAAAGAATACCTGCACATGGAAATATGTAACGGGTAATGTGGATGTTATCGGATAAATCTAAATTTAATTATTTGAGCATAATAATTTGTTTTTGTGGTTTTATGTGTAGCAATAAACGCTCTATAAAATACAAACTTTATTATTTGAAACACAGTTATTTAAAATGAGGTTAAATGCAGCTAAACAAGAATCTTTTCGAAAGCAACTCAATATGTTTTTTGTAAATAAACCTAATATAAAAAAAAAGAAATTGTAAAACCATTCTGAAAAGAAAGGATTTGCTCAAAGTACTATATATGATAACCTAAAAAGACTTGAAACTGTTCAATTTTTTTCTGATAGAAAGCACCCAGGTTGTCCAAAATCCTGGACTAGAGAAAAAAAAGCCAAATTAACGAGACTTGTTAACAATTGAAAAGGGGTCAGTCAGAGAAAAATAAGTTTTAAATTCAGTGTAAATCAATAGACAATTGGTCATCAGTTAAAAAAATGAATATTAAATACAGAAAATGTGAAAAGGCTCCAAAATACACTATAGAACAACAATTAAAGGAAAAGAAAAGAAGCAGGAAACTAGTTACCAACTCTCTAACACAAAAATGCTTCTGGTCATTGATGATGAAAAATACTTTTGGTTTTGCAGGAGACAACATGCCTGGAAATTCTGGATACAATACAAACAACAAAAAAACATGCCCAGAAAGTGTTGATTTTATAGGAAATGAGAAATATCCAAAAAAATTATTAAAGTGGATAGCCATATCTGACCATGGTATATCCAAGCCATTGTTTCGCACTTCCGAGGCTGTAGCAATTAATTTATTGATCCATATTGATTAATGTTTAGAAAAACGACTTCTTCCATTCATTCACAAGTATCATGGAGACATTTAGCAAGTTCTCATAATTCTAAAGATTTTCTAAATTGGATAGACCAGTATGTCTATTATGTTGATGAAGAATCAATCCCCCAAATGTGTCTCAAGCACAACCAATTTTTTTTGGTCGTGCTTAAGGCACATTTTGGGGACATTTGGCACAGCAGTTTTACAAGGGAGATTGGCAAGTTTCAACAGAGCAAATTTTGATTGATCAAATTAAATTAAAACTACAAGAAATCGATTTAAATTTTTTAGAATCACTTATGAAAGGTGTCAAAGCAAAATTGAGATCAATTGCAGATGGTGGTGTTTTTTCATTTAAAAAATAACTTATTTTTATTAAAAGATAAATACTTTATTTAAAAAAAATATAACAATAGTTTTTTATTTATTTATAAATAAGTTATTGGCGTTTTTATTTTGTCTAATAACTTACGCATGACCTGTTATTTTTTGAGTAGGTTTCCTGTTTCCAACCTACCCAATAAAGCTAACATGCTTCAAGCACAATGTTTTCTAAATTCGGCGGTTGGAAATAATGTATACAACCTGTTTTTATGTTGTGTATATATTCACCTCTCCAAGGTAAAATACACCTCTCCAGTGTTATCAGGTTTTAAAAATCTTCAACCTTAAGAAACCTTCAATTTTGTAAATTTTGATTTCTCAAAAACTAGGTTTTTGTTGATTTTTCACCATAGTATAAAACTTTTATTAGCATATTCTATCCTATTGGAATTATAATGAAACAGCTGTTAAAAAATGCACATTGGACCGCAAGCCACACTATAATTAAATTTTTTTATTCATGTTCTGTAAAAAATTCCCTCTTACCCTTTTAATAAGACCCCCTCCCTCACTTCCACCACCCACCCCACCTTCTGTTTTTTGAATTTGAACTAAAATCCCCCTTCTCTCACTCACACACACCTTATTCCCACCCACCCATCATCATCACCCCACTCCCCCACCCCTTGTATAGTATGTGAGAATACTTGTGATAAAAATATTAATAAATTGTAGAAGTTACACATTTCATTCAAAAATCAACTTCTTGATCAATATTATCTCCGTGTTGTAGCATCTGATTCAGAATCAGAGCTATAACACAGAGATTCCACTGATACCGGTTCTATTCGCTGGATCTTATGAGGTGGTTGTGAATCTCAAGTAACTTGTACTTATAATTAAATTTTAATATGTTATAATATTTTCATTAAAGTGAAGAATGAACATTTTGTATTTAAATGGCTACATAATGAATGATGCTCTATTACATCAGAATTAAAATTGTATATAGAAAAACAATTACTCAACACAAATACTTTTTATATCTATGGTAATCAATTACTTTATGTTACCTTTTAATGATATTTTGGAAGAAAAGTTTATATCTATAGGACCATCAGAGAACTGGATCAGCTTAAATATCATACAATGAGTTTTCTATGCCTTTCAACAGCTTCAGTTATCAACTTTATTTCATCTTGAGGAAAAAAAAATAAAAACACATCATTGACCAAAATGAAACAGTGTCATGTAAAGTATTTTTCAAAGAATTTAATTTGTTTCAAAGAATTTTGCTTTATTATGTGCACTTGTAGCATAAACTTGAACATCTGAATTAAAAATATGCATAACATCTTATAGATCATTATTTCTTTTGATCATAGGAAACGCATAGTAAACTTTGTAGGCAAACTAGTTTAGACTTTTTCAATGTTATTTGATGTTCTAACATACATCACATTCTTTAGAACCTGCTTATTTATATATATATATATATATATATATATATATATATATATATATAAATATATATATATATATATATATATATATATATATACACACACACACACATATATATATATATTTATATATATATATATATATATATACACACACACATATATATACACATATATATACATATATATACATATTTATATATATATATATGTATATATATATATATGTATATATATGTGTATATACATATATATACATATATATATGTATATATATACATATATATACATGTATATATATACATATATATATATATGTATATATATACATATATATATATATATGTATATATATGTATATATACATATATATGTGTATATACATATATATATATACATATATATATGTATATATATATGTATATATATACATATATATATATATGTATATAAATATACATTAATATATGTATATATCTACGTAAATATATGTGTATATATATATATATATATATATATATATATATATATATATATATATATATATATATATATATGTATATATATACAGAGGGTTATAAACACGAGTACCTCCTCATTTGTAGTGGCCTTCCTGGCCTTGGGGAGGTGAATTACAAAAATAATAATAAATATATATATATATATATATATTAGGGCCTTGCGAATCAATTCGATTTGCGAATCAAGTGTTGCTTTGATTCAAGATTCGAAAAAAATGATTCAAGCTTTTCGAATCACCGTTTATTTTGTGAGTGTTGTTGTTTTTCAGATATCCAACGCTAAGATGCTATCAAAATGGTTTTATTTATTTCAGCCTGGGTAAAGAAATTGTAATTGAAAGTAATTTTAATACTGCTTCCAAACAATTGGTGAAAATTTAATCTGGGCAAAAATTTTCTAAGTTTTTTTTTGAAAAAAGACGGCTATACTTGTATTTTCTCATATTACTGATTCGATTCGTGATTTGATTCTCTTAGCAAATCAAGACCTGCTTCAATTTGATTCGAAACTAAAAATGCTGATTTGCAGGGCCCTAATATATATATATATATATATATATATATACAACCCTCGGAATTAGGAAAAATGAGGTCGGCAATAATTTGCTGACCTCAATCTTTTAAAGGTCGACATCAGGTTAGCAAAAATTATTTGATACAAAGGTCTTACCATAAAACATAGAAACGAGATTGGCAATTTTTTGCCAATCTCAAACACTTTCAGGTCGGCATTGCCGAATACCGACCCTAATTCCAAGGGTTGTATATATATATAAAAAAATATATATATATATATAAAACAAGTAAGGAAACATTTTTTATATAAATTCTATAACTATATATTATATGAAAATTTTATATATAACAAGAAAGAAAAAGAAAAGACTAAATAATATGCGCAGATTTAATTAGAAAATTTCAAAATTTACCAGGCAGTAAATTTTCGAAATTTGCCAGTAAATTTTACCTTCGCAACACTGATAGCTTAAATATTGAGTTAATAAATTTTGCTTCTCTTTATAGGTTTTCACATATATACCATAAGAGTAATCTTTATTCTTATCCATATCTTTAGTAGCAGTCTACTTTTTTTTATTCTTGTTTTTTTTTAATGCAGACAAGATTTTTTTAAGGTTGTCAATGTCTAGAAAAAAAGATCTGAAAAAATAATTTTTAAAAACGTATTTAATATAATGCTGATATTTCTAAAACTAGATTCAAGTTGCACATCATGGCAAACTGATTACTCAAAAGTGATTAAAAGTTCCTCTAGTATTTGCTCGAATCCCCGAACTCGAGTATGCACTAATCTTGGAAACACAGCAGTAGAGCTAGAAGAAATTTTAACAGAGTGTCCTAATATATCTCTTCCTATTGGTAATTTTATATTTTAGCTTTAGAAGTTTCAGAAACTAAAAATATTAGAGTGGCCATAAAAGTAACTTTATTTGAAAATGTCTGCTTCCACCCCTAAATGTGTTTTATATAAAAAAATATATATTTAATGAATACAATATACTTTTAATGGTTGTCCATGGCCTTAAAAATCAGACAATTCCCAAATATTATCAAAAATATTTCTTCAAAAGTATGTAATGTTGGGTCTCAAAAGAAGCAAAATTATAAAAAAAAACTTTAAAAAAAATAGTTATATGTTATTAAAAAATTTGAAATACAAATTATTTTCAAAAACTGTAAAAAAAAATTATTTTATATAAAAAACCATAGTTTTTATGCAATAAAATCTAAAATAATAATTTGTATCCTAAAAAAATTATTATTTTTTAATTTTATATTTGCTTCTTTTAAGACCCAAAGATGTACTTTGAAAGAAATGTTTTTTTGATAATATTAGGATAGGACCTGTCTGATTTTAGGGGTTGTCCAATACCCTTATTGGGCAACCCCTAAAATTTTTTTTTATATAGAACACATTAGTAGGTGGGACCAGACATTTTCAAAAAAATATATTTTTATGGCCACCCTAATATATATTTATTTAAATATATATATATATATATATATATATATATATATATATATATATATATATATATATATATATATATATATATATATATATATACACATATACATATACAAAAAAGTTCATAATTATATATATATATATATATATATATAAATATATATATATATATATATATATATATATATATATATATATATATATATATATATATATATATATATATATATATATATATATATATATATATATATATATATATACATATATTTATATATTGCTCTTTTTTAGAGGTCTTCATTAGAAGTTAAGTTTTTACTTTAGATTTTTTTTAACCACTCTTTCCAATAAAAGCCGTTAAAAATGAAGTAATATCTGTTTTTCTTTTTTGACCTTTTTTCTGAACATTTAAAACCTTCAAAAAATGAGGGTATCCTAAACTTTATGTTCCCATATTTTTTGAGTGCCAAAATGTATATTGATAAAATTTAAAGTCTGATTTTAATTTATGATTGGATTCAAGATAAGAAAATTTTTTTTTTATTAGTTTTTCTCAACCAGGTGGATGATTTTTTGTGAAACATTTTTTTAATGAATATTAGTGCAATAATAATTGCAATTATCTTTTTGTAATAAATCTATTAGGAATGCCAAAGATTTTCCATCTCTACTGACACACACAAAACATGAATAAATCTTTGATAACAGATTCATTTATAAAAACTAACAGTATTTTAGGTATTACATTATGTTATAAAAAAGATATTTTTTCAATTTAAATATATTCTTAAAAAATTGTTGAACTGTATTTAACAACCATAGCTCTTAGCTTTTCACTTTGATTGACATTTTTCTCAGACACAACAAACCTTCTCAGTGTCTTGTTTAAGTTTTTATGCACTGAGCAGGATCTTCTGCCTATTGAGATACTTCTTGAGATGAAACTTGATGTGAAACTTCCATCCAAATGAAATCTTTATTGCAAATACATTATGGATATATATTTTTAAGTGAAGCCTTGACTCCACAAACTTATTTCTCTTTGTAGGATATATCAATATTCAGCTACTAAATCAAATAAAAGTTAGCCAAATATTAACTTGTTGAAAATAAAAGTAATAACATATTCATGTCTTTTAATTTAATGTAGACTGGTAGGTCAATAGTATTATACCCTACCTGTACTAATTGAATTAAAAATGTTTTAAAAAGTGTTAAAAACAATTTAAAAAGCAATGAGGTGCCTTTTTTGAATTCATCTGCTAGTGATCCGAAAGTTCTTTGAACTTCTTTTTTATCCATTGGATAAAAAAAGAGTTCAAAATTTTTTTACCATTCTTGAGTTGACAAATTACTTAAGTATCACATCGTAAAACTTATTCAAGTAGTGCAACCTGTTCGTAACTTCAACATAGATGTTGTCCTGTATTCCTAATCATTCAACATCTTTTCTTTTCTCCTTCATTATTCAACACTGCACAATCAGGAAGATCATGGTTTATCCTTTAAGTTCATGGTTGTTTTACTTGGTTTATTTCCAAGTTTATGATTGTTTCACAGAGAACAATCTGACTTGTCTTACTACTGTCCCATTATTCTTACTATCAAAAGCAAGGTTTTTGAGTTTTTAATTAAGAAACACTTAATGTCAAATCTTGAATCTAATAACTTTCTGATCATCAATATGGATTTTGGTCTTCTCGTTCTACTGCTGATTTGTTAAAGGTAATAACTGATAGATTTTATTATGCATTACATTATGCATTAAAGAGGCTAATGCTATCGCTCTCAACATTTCTAAACTTTTGATAAAGTTTGGCATGCTGGTCTTCTCAATAAGCTCTCTTCTTATGGTGTATCAGGTAACATCTTTAAGATAATTGAATCTTTCCATACCTATCGTAGTATAAAAGTTGTTCTTGATGGACAGCACTTTTCTTCATATCCTTTAACCTCAGGGGTTCCTCAAGGTTCTATCCTTAATCCCATATATTTTTTAATTTACATTAGGGATCTCCTAGAAATTCTTACATCTAAGGTAACATTTAATCGCTGATGATAATACCATTTATTCTTGTCTTCATAAGAAGCCAACACTCTGATTGTTTGGAGGGGGCATTTGAGCTTGAAAAGGATCTCACTTCTGCTACAGCATGGGTTTCTCAGTGACTGGTGAACTTTAACTCAGATAAAACTCAAATTTTTTCAGATATTGTTATCGCAATAATCTAGATTTTCCTATATTTATGAATGGTAATGTACTTCCGATCTTTCTTGGAGGCCATATATCAAATCGGTTGTAAAATTAGCATCTGCTAAGGTTGCATCTCTTTATCGTGCTTGCCACTTTCTTACTCCGGATTCTTTTCTTTATCTCTATAGATCTCAAATCCTTCTTTGTATGGAATACTGTTGCCATATCTGGGGTGGATCATCCAATTATGTCCTTCTTATTTAGACAAGGTACAAAAATGCATTGTAAACATAGTTGGACCTAATCTTGCAGCCAACCTCCAACCCTTATCACATCGTCGTAATATTACTTCTCTTTCTCTTTTCTATAAATGCTATGGTCACTGCTCTAAAGAGTTAGTGTCTCTTGTGCCATCTACTAAAATTCATTCTTGTGTTACTCATCATTCAATTAAGTCTCATCCTTGTGCTGTAACTGTTCCTAAGTTCTCCGAAAATTCTTATCAATCTAGTTTTTTTCCTTAAACAACAGTCCTTTGGAATTTGCTTCCTTCATCTTTTTTTCCTGATTCATATAATTTGCAATCTTTTATGTCATCTGTTAATTGTTATCTTGCTCTATAAACTTGAGGTGCGTTGATGCCGATTTGTACAGGCCACTGGTACTTAAATTTGATTTTGTACTCTTTTCTTTTTTTAATCATAGATAAATTAGGATTTTTTTCCAAACATAATGTTAACAGTCAATTTTAATGATTGCTTATTTACTAAAATTTGCTTAATGCTTAGTTGCTTTGCTCATAAAAAATCAAAATAGTCTAATAGACTTTTGATAAAGATAAAAATAAACGTTCAAAACAATTTGTAAATTTTGCAAAATAAAAATTTCAAGAGGAGCATCTGGCAGAATTTTTTTTTTTACATTTTACATTTACATTTATTGATTTTAAACTTATCTTTTTGTATAGTTTGGATTTAAGTCATATAATTGCTTCCTTATATTATAAAAAGTCATATAATTGCTTCCTTATATTATAAAAAGTTATATAATTACTTTCTTATATTATAAAAAGTCATATATTATAAAATAAATAAATATTATAAAATTCCTTATATTATAAAAAGACACTAAATGCAGATAGCTCCTGATAAGGGGTTTGAAGGGGTTCAAAAAACATTAAGGTTAAGTGGTTGCAGATATGCCTGCATGATAACTTAAGATTATTCATGCATTTTCATTTATAAAAAATATTTATATTTTTGCATACAATATAGAAACACAAAAATAAAAAAAAACTGTTTTTTTAAAACAATTGGCATCAGCCAATTGTTTTAAAACCTATGCCGTTTTAAGACCTATGCCGAGCACCGGCTAAATGGTTGATGCACTCTTATCATAAACTTCGTCTTTTCTCTTTCAGAAAATTCCAACTCTAATAGTGGTTGCTTGCAGCATTGTTGGAAGTGAAGATGTTAAAAAAAAAAAATTTATATTCACTTTTCATAAGTGATCAGTCTCTGTATATTTTAACAGGAATTTAAGTTTCTTCCTGTTGCGAGTTTTATTTTTTTACTATCACCAACAGCAGATATTTCTTTTAACAAGAAACAACTCTGTCAGCAATATTTTAATTCATTGAAGTAATTAAGGCGTTAAGATTTTGAAAAGTTTTTTTGTTATTGCAATGATAACAAATACTTGGACCAATATATGAAAGCATTCTGAACAAAATGAATTTCTTTTTTCATGTAACCTTAGATTTTACGGAGGTGAATTTAAAAAGATTAAGTGTACTACTACTTTTAGTACACTACCCTAGGCTGCAAATAGCACAATTGCAGTTGCCATCTTGTTTAATTCTTCCCAACTTTCTAACTTAATCAGGACCATTCATCCAGGAAATATCCACAGCTATACTGATAGTTTTACCTTTCTGTTTTAAATATAAGTTTATCTTGCAGCCTCCGCATATTCCAGACGGATGAGAAGGTTCAGACTGAATACAAGATCCACAAAGTTTTTGATCAGATGAATTAATGAATTATTCTTCTCCAAAAATTTATGTTGATAAGATTATGTTTAGATCATAATTAGAAAGAAAAAAAATTAATAAATATTTTAATAAAATTTTATTTAATAAAAAAATCAAAGTTATAAAAATCCGCCCCCATATCCGCCGTTTTACGAATTCTGAAAAACAAAAATTAGGTACCAAAAGTGCTACACTTTTTAGGCTATCTGCTACATTTTTTTTTTCCTATGAAATTTAGCAAGTACATAGGAAATGTGCATCAAAATCTGGATAGGTTTGCAAACTAACTGATCATATTTTCAACAATAATTTGATGTGAGAACAACAACCTAATTTTCAAAATCAATAAACACAATACAAAATTTACCAACCACACATAAATGTCATTTACCAACCACACATAAATGTCATATAAAATCGAAGTTTAACTATTCTTTTTTTTTTGAAAAATGATCCAACTTTGTATATGTTTCTAAAAAGAAACAACTTTAAAAAGTGTTTATCTGACGCTACCTAAAAAAAAAGTTCAAAGTTCACGTGGCACAGAATTTTTGCCAAAATTTGGTTCCGTAAAACGCGATTTCCGCATACCTACCTATTAAATTATGACACTTGAGTGGCTGAAACCATGAAGATTTATAGTAGCTGTATGCTTTTGAGTTTTTATAATCACTAAAGGTTTTACTTCCAATACTAACCTACTTGATCGGTTAAATGTTAAATATATCTGGATATAACAACATCGGCCAAAATGTGCTGTTTTTATAGGTGAAACATTTTTGTCTATTGAAGCAAATACGCGAGCCACCGCAAGAATTAAAGTCAAAGAATATCTCCACTCTTCAACTTTCATCTTCGAAATCGTATTGGCTCAGTACTTTCCGGCCGAATATACTTAGCAATTACTCGAGAAATACTTAACGAATTAATTCCTTTTTTTTTTTTAATAACGAAATTTGTTCTATCATTTAAAGTTTTTAATCAGTTTGTACAGATTTCAGCGCTAAGAAAGTAATTTAATTTTTTGAGATTAAGTGCCATCATGACCTGGATCTTGCTTTCAGTGACCTTTTTCGATGCTGCTTTCCCTTTTTGCTTAAATTTTTTGTCATTTCTCGCTAACTTGCTGCTTTTTAAGAAGATTCCTTTTACAATTATCCAGTAGCTCTTGATAACGCGCTGCTTAGGGCAGTTAGGAGGATTTGCATTTTTTGTGATAATTTCGATGTCATTTTGGTTGTACCACTCCATTGCCTTCTTGGAGTAGCGGAACGTTGCCAAATCCGGCCAAAAGATATTTGCCTTGCTTCGTTTGTTAATAAATGGCAAAGTACGTTTTGAAGACGTTCAGTCACAAATCACGGCCTCAAATCGGAAGTCAAAACCTTTCTACTGACGAATGGAGCACTATTAAGGCCACATAAGCAAATCGCTTGCCGCACGAGGATCTTTGGAGCAAACCTTTTAGTTTGAATATACTTAAAATTGTTGCTGACATAGACACCTTTTGAATGATAATAATATTGATGGCCATGCAACTGAGAAAAATCTTTTTTGCGGTACGTTTTGTCGTCCTCAATAATCCTTAAATTTTCTCGTTAAAAAGTTTGAAAAACTACCTTGCCTAACTTAAAAAGTTTGACAAACTTACCTTTTTTTTTTTTGGTGTAAGCCGTCAAACCTTTGCTCTTGAGTGCTTTTCTGAAAAAGAAACGACTTTCGAACTTTTTGGCAAAATCTCATTGGGATTGGCATGAATTTCTTGTAAATGACCGAGTTCACTTTGTTTTTGTCAACAAAACTCTTTATCTTTCCACCGCCTCTTTTTCTTTCGATAGTTTGAACCGTCTTGTAACACCTCAATATGTCTCCTACTGAAGATTTAGCGACTTTTGACAACTTTGCAACTTTTGAATGTGAGTAGATTGGATTTTGAGGGAAAATCTCCAAAAATATTTTCCAATTATTTGATTGTTTTGTCATTTTAGACTGATAAACTGATAGTATTAGTAAAACACCAATACAATTAAATATATGTATATAGTCTTAAAAAAAAGTTTGGAATTAATTCTTTAAGTATTTCTCGAGTTATTGCTAAGTATATCCGCCCGGAAAGTATTGAGCCCAACCGATAATATGTTTTGAAAAGATACGTTTAACTATTTTACTATTTGTGAATATTGTAACAATTGTTCAGTTGGTAGAGAGTAGAGTCAGATCGTACTTATTATTTTTTAGATTTTATGAACAACGCTAAAAGTTAACCAAAGTCACCTGTGCATAATAAAGCATAACAAATTAATCATAAAAACTATTTATCTTTTATTTGCAGTCATATTTATTTTCAAATTTTGTTAATCGATAAAGGGTCGTCCACAAATTACGTCACGCAATTTTTGATCGTTTTAGAAACCTCCCCCCACCCCCTCGTCACAGCATATTAACTCTTCAGTAACAAGTTCCGTATGAGTCGTCACAAAACCACTAATCCCCTCCCCCCTATGGCATGACTTAATTTATGGACAACCCCCTAATAAAGTTTAAATCTTTTTGGAGAGTTGATTCTTATTTCAGTTTAATTTTCTTTCTCATAAAAAAATATTCACGTGTATTTTTTTATTTAAATATATGTTAAAAATTTAAAGTTTTGTGTAAGAGAAATATTTTTTTCTATTTTTAGTCGCAAGCGTGGTTAGTGAAAATAACAGCAAACAGATGTTAACATATATAGCAATATTTGTTTCTATTTTTGCGTTTCTCTTTGGAATTGTTTTCGGTGTTTTTATTCTTAAATGCTTTTTTCCGAAATCTGAATGTCGTGATTATCCAACGAAAGGTAACTTTTCTACAAAATAAAAAATTTAGTAGTTAAGATTTTAAGAAATTAAAAATTTAATTTTTTTTTATGTTTATGTACTTTTATTCATAAGTTATATTTAAAAATTATAATTTTTTGTTTCATAGATAATGGAATGCAGAATAGTGCCTATACCAGTACAGATTTTAGAAAAGGAAACGAGATAAATTACATCGAAAAAATTAATAATAGTCACGTTTAGTTTATATATTAAACTTTTTTTTATACTTTATGCTGATTTGTATCAGTATTAAAGGACCTCTTTTAAAAATAATCAATTTAAGTAACCTCCGTACTTTTCAAAAATGAAAATTGTTCATTATAAGGTTACTTAAGGTTTTTATTTTCCTTTTGTTATGTTGAATGTAATCCTTTTGACTAAATTTTTTTTTTAAATATTTATCGAGTATTATAATAAGTTATTTAAACAATTTTTTGAATTTTTTTAAGGTTTGGAAACAACACTTATGTTTTTATTTATCAATTGTAAATACTTTTTATATTTATATTTGTAGTTATTTTTTTAAATACTTTTGGTAATTATTTAAGCAAGTGTAATTTTCAACGTTCTTATTTTTCTACTTAACATCTTTTTAAAATGCTACATAACAGGGCCGACGATACGGGTTTTGAAGTGAAGGGGCACAATCGTTAATTTCTAAAAAAAAAATTTTGTTCTCTTTATTTAAAAATTTAAAAAAAATAAATAAAAGGTCCTAAACGTAGAGACTTGCAGAAGAACTTCAGGTCTTTTGCAAGTTTCTGCGTTTTTATTTTCGTTTTTTATTTTTATTTTGAACTGTCATAAGAACCGCTTATGAAGTATCTATTCATTAAAAATAAATTATTTATTTTAACTTAGGTTTTAAAACTTTAAATAAATATATCGATTCTGAAAACTCACAGAACAGATTTGAAGACATTAAAAATGAACTACTTTAATTTCGTTAAATAACGAAATGTTTTACATTTTGTTAAATAGAGTTGCTTAGAGTGCTTGTTATGGTAGTCTTTATTTCTATAAAAAAATTTTATTTAATGAAAAAGTAGTAGCTGCGAATTTGAGACTGATCAGGTAAGGGAAACACTTGCCCCACATCAGTAGTACTAGCAGCAAATGTTTTTAATTTTTTTAACAAAGCATTGATCTTCACGAATTTAAAAAAATTAATATTATATTATGCAACAGAAAAATGTCAAATATTAGTTTTGTGATAAATCAGCGTACGTACGCCGAGTGTGGGGATTGTTGAAAGCATGCAGTTGCGTACGAAGGGGTCCTAAATCAGTGGTTTTCTGCATGCGTACTAGATAGATGCCCCTTTCGCAGTTTACTAATTTCTTAATACTTGGAACTTATCAACAACAAAAAAATCATTACGCTAGGATACAACAGCATCAAACACTGGTCGATTAAATATTGCTTGTATTATTTTTGAACAATTGCTAGAACGTAACCTTACCGTGTTGACATTCGAAATTATTCTGAAAAGAATTTTAATGAAAAACTCTTTCTCTTATCCTCTAGACCAAATGTACCCATTTTTAAAAGTTTTTAAGAAATTTGGTATCAATTTTAGAACTAACGTTGAAACGTTAATTCCAATTTAGAAAGCGATTTTGTGAATTGTTGTTTAGTGGTATTCTAGAGGATTAGTTTAAGAAGATAAATAGTTTTTGAAATTAATTTTAATTTTCCTTGTTTGACCTTTTTTTCAAAGAATACTTTTTGGCATTCGTGGTGCCACTCATCTTGCTAGGTAGATGGGAAAAGCTATTTGCAGTTTTAAAATGTGCTTATTTCGAGTGAATTTAAGTTAACAATGAAAGAAAGTCACGCACTTTCAAGCATCTGTGCATTTTTTTATTAAAATTTACATAAAAGCCTATATTCGTGCACCTTTTGCTGTTGAAGTTCCGAATAACAATTTCCAATTGCTAAATGCACTTTTTCAGTACCTGTTGTATCTTTTGTTGCATTATGAAAATTTATTACCAATTATGTTACTTAGGGATAAAAAACTCCTGCAAATTTTCAAAAAAAGTTGTTTTATAATTAATGGATAAAACTTTATGTTTTATTTAGGCAGTTGTTATGGACAATTTTATGGTTTAATTTTGTGGAGTAGATTATAAAAATTTTAGAAAGCCTCTTTGAAAAACACTTTCTTTGGTATTTTGTAGATTTTGTATATTGGAACTGTGAGTAGCAGCTTCAATAATTTGTTTTCAAAATTTTCTAAAATTATTTTATCCTGTTATTTGCTAAACATATTAAAGTTTATTGCCATAGCAAGCTTTGTTTAAAGTTAAACATACTTTGCACCTCCATCTCTAAAGGGAAAGGGGTAGTCGGTAAAATGCGAACCGCGAACTGCGAACCGGTAAAATGCGAACCACGGAGCCAAAAATATAATCATAGCTTGGTTCAAAAGCTAATTATCTAATAGAAAACAATATTTTTCATTCGGCAATGAAAAAACTAACAATATGACAACTACTTGCAGCGTTCCTCAAGGATCGATATTAGGACCACTTTTATTTTTAATCTATATTAATGATTTAAGCAAAGCTTCTAATATTCTAGATTCTATCTTATTTGCTGATGGCACAAGTTTATTTTATTCTCATAGTAATATAACAACATTGTTTAAAACGGTCAACATTGAACTTATTTAAAAGTTAAGTTTAAAAACTAATTATACTATTTTTCATCGCCTTATGATCATGCGGGGTATACTTAATACACTTTTTTAAGTCATTCAATTTAGCAGATTTTATTGGAACCTTTCCGTTTGGGTAAAGAAGCTGTTCTAGCAGGTTCAGTTTGTTTTAAGTATTTTTTTCTCATTATAAAAGAATGTTTGACACCTATGTCGTATTAAAAATGGTGAAATTTGCTTATTGCAAACTGAGTTTGTTGATTTCTACGTTTACCCATTGTTTCAATTGAGGTAACGTTTCTTTTATAGTGGACACCAACTTTTAACATCGTAAACTAGCGATGAACTCTCTACATCAACCACTAAAATAACATAATAAAAGACTCTGGGGAGGTGAGGAGGTGTTACTCCTTCCCTTTTCCCCTATCAAATGCCCATGATTATGAATATATACTATATTAGTTATTAAATAAATATTGAAGTTTCGAAAAAAATATCCTTCGTTACAAAAATTTAAGTTTTTCAAAATTCTGAAAAGAAGTTATTTTTGAATAATTACTTTGTTCATTACAGATACAATACATGAATCTAATTTTTTTCATATGACCTAAGATAAAGTTTTATAGTGGACTGGCTACCAACTTTTGACATCGTAAACTAGAGATGAACTCTCTACATCAACCACTAAAAACTTTCTTTGATTACTAGTTTTTAATATAAACTTTTTATTTTTTGAATGCTGTACACTCTGTCATGCCTTCTTAACTCTCTTTTTGTAATCAAAAAGACACGGTCACAGCGAAAAAGCTGTGACTTATTGTCAGTAAGCGCCATAAAAAGTTTTGAAAATGGTTTTTATTTTGCCCCACACAATTATTGACATAAAAGTTGAGTTCATCATTTCCTTGAGGACAGGTAGACAGGTAATGCAAAAGAAAGGAGCAAGTTTCATTTCGAGACTTTCTAGTCTACCTCTCGTGATAAAGGTAGATTATTGCAACGTTTCTCTTCACATCATAAATAGAAAATACAATAACCATTAATTGCCTTAGGTAAAATAGCTTTTGCACAGGTATTTTGGGCAGTGAAATGTCTTGCATATAATCTACTGCGAGGGAAAAAATTTTTTACATTTTTTTCTTCCCTAGCGTCCTGTACATTTTGTTTTATGGCTTGGTAAAATTTTTTGCTCGTCTGTTATGTACTACCAACTCAGTTACTGCTGTTTGCTTAGCAACTTCATTAAGGATAGGTGATTTTATCTTTAGCTTTAATTCTTCGCATATGCAACAGGTGTCTACTTGATGTTGACCGAAATGTAAATGAAAGTGCTTATTGTAGTAGTTAAGACTTGTAATTGAACTTTGACATTTTTTTTCATGAATTAGTTCATACATTAATTTCACGTTCAAATCTTCACTCAAAAAATACCTTTCCGTCATAGAAGATCAGTTTTTTCGGAAAGAAGTCTATGTGAGCGTATACCTTAGCTAGTGTATCATGACGGGTAATGTAACTCGTAATATAACGCCTCTCAAATCTTAAACTGCTTTTCCAACTATTTTTAAACCCCATACTCTTTGAACCCTCTTTTCCGACACAGAAAAATATTGATTAAAATACCACAACACATACCTGTACTCGTTCATCTCCGATTAAAACATGATACTTAAATTCCTTTTTGTTTCCACCGTTACTTTTTCTTTTCCGTACAGTATCTTTATTGTCATCACAACTTTTTCCCTTGCTATCTCTTAAACCAGGCCTCTTCCTCACTATGTCCGAAACATCAATCAAGCTGTGCAAAAATAAATCCTGCTTTCTTTTGTATTGACCTGGCTGTAGAAGTTCATAAATGCATCATCAAGATTGTCTTTGCCAATAGATTCAAAGCACTTTCTTGAACAACTGAAAAAAAACATTATGTTGTAATTTTTCTTTTTAAATAAACTATAGGTACCCTATTCTAAGAAACAAAATAGAGTTTAAGTTAATATACGATAAGTGATTGTAGACTACCCTAAAAATGTCATTCTATTGTCTTAGGCCTACAAATATTTACATCATAAAAAGCAATCAACAACCTAGGTCTATAGGCCAACTATAAATTACCCAGCCTAAATCTGACCAAATTTTAGACAAATTTTTACAATTTGGCATAGGCCTATTATTAAATCAAGAATTATTGTGTATTATTGCTTACCTGCATGGATCTCCGATAGACTTTGCATCAACCTTTTGTCCCCTGTGGTTTTCATATGCCACACCAGTAAGCCTAGATTTCTTAATCTTTTTCCTTTTATAACCATCTGGGTTTCTTATCTTTTTTTTATAACTTGTATGATCAGACTCGCTACCACTATCACCCATTTAAAAAAGCAGTTAATCAACTTAAATAACTATTAAAATGACTACACGTAATAAATCAGCTTTATTCACCACGCTGTTGTACAAACAAAACAAGAAAGTGATGTTACATTTGGTCCGCTGTCTTCAGAGCAAAGTTTCTTGTTTTTTGTTAAAAGGGCTGAAGTCCGGACTTCAGCCCTTTTACCAAAAAACCAAAACTTTTAGACACTGTATTGGCTAGAAAAAACTTTTGACAGATACCTTCTTAACACAAAATGATGGAGCTATCCTTTGAATATACAAATTTGTAAAAAAGTCAATTTTGTAAAATATGTGACTTCCGCCCTTTTAACATGCACTGATTCAAATACCTTTGATTGTGAACTTGTGCGTGTTTGCCTATATATATATATATATATATATATATATATATATATATATATATATATATATATATATATATATATAATATATATATATATATATATATATATATATATATATATATATATATAGGCACACACGCACAAGTTGGTTTTTGTTTTCTTGAATGAATTTTTAAAATTAGCATAGCATTGCATGACCGTAAGTTAACCTTCATGTTATAGAGATTAAATTACTTCCTTAACTTTTATTAAAAATAACTTTGAAAGACCATTGAACTATTTTGCGTTTTATATAAAGTTCTTTAAAACATTTTGCTTTTTTCTCTCATTTTTAATTTTAGTTAAAACGTATTTATATAAATATATAAAAAGAGGGGACTTGGTGATAAGGCAAACCTGTCTTCTTCTCGTCCTTGCCATTTTTATATATATTATAAAACACGGAACTTGTTAATATTTGCACGGCTAAATAAAAGTAAAAAAAAATGAAACACAACCTAATTTAAACAAAATATATCAAATTCCATTATATTTAATTAAAATGAAAAAATGAATGAGCAAACATTTTTTTTAAGTATTATAACCAGTGATAATACATCTCTACTTTTAAAAAAAAGGAAATGTAAATGAAAACGATCAAACCTGTACGGGAAATATGCGCACATTTGATGTGGTCAAGAAAAGTCCAATTTGCAAATAAAATTAATTTTTACATAAAATTTCACTTAAATAGTTCACTTAAAATAGGACAGCTAACCCTTACAATTGGTGCTCAGCGTAAAACATTATCCTACCAGAACCTGCTTAAACTTTCTTTTTATTTCCCGGTAGCAGCGTACATAGTGAATGGCTGTTTTTGGAAGTATGTATAATTTATGAAGAAAAGCGCAATCGTTTGCTATCATCAACTGATGAAAATGTTTTCATCAAAACTTACCTCCTATAGATTTTAAGTATCAAATGTGCTAATTATTTGTTAAAATAAAAAAATATAAAAAATAGTTATATGCAATCCTTTTTTCAATTTGGAATTGCTGAATAGTTTGCAATATTTGGCCGATTCCCGAATAGTAAAAAAAGTATCCGAATAATCCAAATACCGAATTGTCACCGAATTTTTTTTTTTTTCTTGAAGTTTACATTTGTTGTCGTAGTAAATAAATTACACTTTCACAAACACAAACAAGGTTTCTGAAAGAAGATCGTACTGATCTTAACATCAGAACCTTTTACAAACATGTGTATATAAACTACATCAAAACATAATCAACAAAATAAAACATAATCAACAAAATAAAACGTAATTAACAATAAAAGTTATAAAGAAAATATAAAATTACAATTAAAAAAACCTGACTACATCATCCATTAAGATAATTAAATTTTTTATTTGAAAATGGGAAAAGTACAATGCATGTCGAAATTTGACAAAACAATTTTATTCCAAAGAGAGACTGCACGATATGCAATACAAAACTGATTAAACTGATAAACTGATTAAACTTGGTTCGACAAAAGGGCTCATGTATGAAATTATTGTTTCTAAGTGTATATCTATTTATTGGTTTCAAACAAAAGAGATCTTTAAAAACGGGTAAAGATATATCATTTTTCCACATATACATAAAGCACAAAACATTAAAAACATTAAGCTCATAAATATTGAGAACTTTCATTTTAATAAAAAGTGGTTTCTAATGAGTATATCGATCCGCAAAGTTTATTAAACGGGTCGCATGTTTCTGACGGCGATAAAGGCATTTTAACTTAACATAATTTAAATAACTACGAATTAAAGAGTAGTAAAGTTGAGTTAGACTTTTTTTACATAAATATGTTCTGGATTTATATAAAATTCCAATATTTTTAGAAATTTTTGTACTAATATAGTCGATATGCGTTTTCCATGTGATGTTTTCATCAAGAAAAACACCTAAGAACTTGGTTACATTATGTCTTTTTATTTCAACATCATCAATAAAAATTTTAGGCAAACTTTGGGATAAATAAGCTTTTTTAGAGACTAGGTGGAAAAGATATCCAATTTGTTTTTTTAATGTTAAGAGTTAGTTTGTTGCATTTAAACCATTTGGATATACTTTCAAGTTCATCATTCATAGTATAGAAGAGTTTGTAAATGTTAATATCGGAAAAGAATAAGTTAGTGTCATCAGCAAACATGATACTCATTAAATTCGAAGCTTTATTTAGATCGTTTATATAAATCAAGAACAATAATGGTCCCAAAATGGAACCTTGTGGAACGCCACATAAAATATTTAGAAATTTATTTGGATGATCATTATTGCAGAAAACAAACTGTTTACGTTTGGATAAATAACTTTTGAACCATTTTATAACTTTGCAATTTATTCTATAACATTTTAGCTTTTGTAGTAAAATTTCATGATCGACAGTATCGAATGCTTTCGAAAGGTCGATGAAAACACCTAATGTATATTTAGACTTTTCAAAAAAATTAAAGATTTCACGTACAAATTGTATAACTGCATGTTCTGTGGAATTATTGCTTTTAAAGCCGAACTGATATTTGTATAAAAAATTATTAGAATGAAGATAATTGTATAATCTATTGTACATAATACGTTCTAGAATTTTTGAAAATGTGGAGAGGACAGAGATAGGGCGATAATTACTGATATTTATTTGATCACCTTCTTTTAAAATTGGAGTAACCTTAGCAATTTTTAGTTGTTCAGGAAAAACTAATTGGCGTATAGATGCTCCATAGACCTTAAACAGGATATCATTTAAGTATTCAAAAATTCTATGACTATATTACCGTTTATGTCATCTGCTCCGGTTGATTTATTTTTTTAAAGAGTTTTGAAAGCTTTTTCAAACTCTTGAAAAGATAGTTCAGAAGATAATTCGTTGAAACTAGTGCAATTATCCACCTGTACTAAAAAATCTCTATATGTAGCATTTGTATAAGAAATTTTGTTTGCTAGTTTGGGACCGATGTCAACGAAGAATTTATTAAGTTCATGAGCTATAGCTCTTTATTTGCATACATGTTTGTTATCAACTATAATTGTTTGAGGGAGGAAACCTGAGCATCTTTTTTGTCTACCACTAATTTCATTCATTATTTGCTAAGTGCGTTTTGAGTTATTTTTAAATTTATCTTATGAGTCTTGAATTTTTTTTCAAGTTTTTACGAACTTTTTCAAATAGGTATTTGTATTCTTTATATATTTTTTTATTTGCAGATGATTTTGTTTTAAGATATTTTAAATAAAGCTTGTTTTATTTTTGATGATTTTTTAAATCCCATGGTCACCCATGGATTGTTTATATTTTTTGGATTTAATGTTTTTACAATGATAGGAAAATTAGCGTCATACGCGGAATAAAATGTTTCAAAAAAGTTATCGTAAATTTTGTCTGCATTATCATTAAAGTTAATATGCTTCCAGTGTAGGAGTGATAATTGGTTTTTAAATTATTTTTAATGTTTCTTGTTTTTATGTATTTACTATTTTTTTATTTTTATTTTTTATTTGTTTTATGTATTTTATTGGTTTTTAAATTGTTTATATTGGTTTCGTTAAAAGTGCGTATTTTAATTTTATTTGATTTGGTTATATTTTCTTTAATACCTTTTTTAAAAATACTTTGTTAAAAAAAAATGCCCAAGTTCTTACTCACGCCGCACAGTGGAGTATTTCAAAGTAAAAGTCGATCAAAAGTCGATTACAAGAATTTTGTAAATGTATACTCTTAGCTATATATCATGAAAGCTTTATAAAGGCTACATCACTAAACAACAATTTTAGTGTTGCCCACGCCCCCTTCCATGTATTACAGTAGTTAAAACTCGGACTTCGCGTGAGCTCTTTGTATTTGTTTTTTACGCTTCCAGTCAAACACAACTTTTAAAAGTATTATTTAAGCTTGTATACTGTAAAACCTTTGATAAATCACGATGAACGTTGAAGAAGAAGGTATGCACATACAAAATAAATATATAATTTCTTCATTTTACTTAACAAAGTGAGTTTTTGTTGATATATATTCGAGACTAAAAATGTTAGGTTTTTTTTTGTAAATACTATATTCAAAGTTGTTTTCGTATATGAATTAAGCCGAATTAAGCTAAGATTTTTTATGTAACTTTAACATTAGTTATTCTAATTGAGATTTTTGAAACAAAATGTTCCACATATATCTTCCATTTTTTTAAATTTTGATTAAATAATACGACAAAAACATTGTTTGTTGAATAAAAACTTTTTTTTTTTTTTTTTTAAGAATCCCAACCAATGATGAAAGAGATGACTAGAAAAGAACTCTACGATGTTATGAAACAATACCCAAAGAAAAAAATTGATGACAAATTTGTTTTTTTAGAAGATCATCGCAAAATTATTAAAAAATGTACTGAAAATGAACAAAGTTGACTAAAAAACGGCTTAAATACTTTTAAGTTTCATTTTAAACAAAAATGGATAGCTGCTAACAGCATAGAAGAACGTTTTTTGAAGCGCAATGAACTACGGCTCAATGCTATCATAAGTTTACCCACCTATATAATAAAAAGACCTGGTCGACCATCAAAAGATTTCGAGGTGTTGAGTTCGCCAAGGAAGAGACGTAGAACAAAAGCTTTGAGGGACCAAATATCTTCTAAACAACTAACCTATGCTGCCCAAATAAGTCAGCGTGATGCAGGACATTGTGACGCGTCCAGAACAATAAAAGATATTAGCTGTTTACCGGAAAAGGCGAAAAAATATAGAGAAAACTTTCAGTTCAATTCCATTCAGGCGAATGTTATAAAAAAACACACACCATCGGAAGCATTATGGATTTTTGTAGAAGCCGATATGACAAGGAGACAATATGAAATAATTCATGCAGCCAACAAAATTATTTATCCATGATTTTCTCTTTTGAAAAAATCAAAAAAACAATGTTATCCACCACAAGAGTCAATGACAGTTTCAGAAACGTGTTGTGAAATTAAACTACAAGATATTCTAGACCACTCATCTAGACGCTTGTGTGAATATTTAGATGAATTTTTGGAACCTTAAACGAAGAAGAAAGAAGCAATTTAGAGTATTATCAAAATGGGATTGTGATGGCTCACAGCAGCAAACATTTATACAAAAATTTTAAAATAGTACAGATAGTAACTCTAACATTTTTCAAAGCTCATTTGTGGCTCTACGGCTTATATGCCATATTGGTAGCCAGAGATTATTTGGCAAAACCCAGTGCCCTCTTCAACAAGATATTGTCGCCCAATACAAATTCGTTTTATCCATGAAACTAAAGATATAACAAATGAAGAAATCTATCAAAGAAAAAACTTAAAAAGAAATGTATCAGATCAAATAAAAAACTTAAGAAAAACTGAAATACCGAAGTTTTTTGGTAGTATTATACATATAAAGCATACCTTGGCATTTACAATGGTTGATGCAAAAGTATGCTATGCTGCAGCCAACATTTTAACCCTTCCATGTAATATTGATAAACCTAAATTTGTTTTATCAATATTACATGCAAGGATTAGATTTTTCGAATCTTTGCTACATTTATTTTACCACATTCCCATAAAAAAATGGCAAGCGAGAACACAAGATGATAAAATAATTGTGGCCAAAACAAAAAAAAAACATACAAAACAAATTTAAAGACAAAATGGGGCCGCTGGTGGATATTCCAACTGCAGGTTTCGGGAATACTAATGACGGCAGTAGGGGAGAGTGGGGAGCATTGGGCACTTTTTCACATAAATGCTAATAAAACTGTTATTTTTTATTATAATCAAAATTTTATTTCAAATATATCTAGCACACATATTTGGCTGTAATTATTGCTAAGAAGAGTTTTAGTATTAAAATTACTCGTAAAGTTACATAAGATTTTCTAACACATGTTCAAAGTGCCCAAACCTCCCTGTGGTTGGGAGGTTTGGGCACCCCTGTGGGGAGGTTTGGGCACTGTATTTAATATGCACGATATTGTTTTAATATACTACTATGCTTAAGTATTATATAGCATTGCTATAAAAAATTGTAATCCAACTTGTAATACAAACATTTTTTCTCATCATAAACTTTACAAAAAATTAAACAATGTCACTTGGAATCAATACTGCACAATGTAGGACTTAATAAGACTTGTCTTAAATTTGGTATAACCCAAAGAGGCTTGTCAAATTTATATTTTAGACTGCCACGTTTTATCCATGTTGTTGGTGTAGGCAATTTTGTCTTTATATTCTCCAGGGGGACGCTGGCTACGTCCTCGATGTCAGGAAACATAAACGTATTTCTTATCTTACTCGCTCTCATGAATTTGACAGTTGCCATGGAGTGATTAACCTCTTCGACTATTCCAACATAATGATAAACAGTTTTTTTGGTGTCAAATTTAACTAACACAAAGTCATTGATTTGGAATTTTCTATCCATAACAATCACATCGTCTACATCAAAATCTTCTTCCGATGAATCAATTTCAACAAGGTCTACATCAGAAACGGAAGCATTTTTTATTTCATCATCACTGCTAATCTTCGTGCTTTTCTCGTTTCTAGAGCATTTTCGATTTTTGTTGAGCTCTTTGATCTTATCTTTTCTTTTTCTTTCTTTTTCTTCCATTTCTATAATTCTTTTCTCGGGTGTGTCTGTCAATATTCTAGTTTTTCCTTTCTTCCGTTTCATGCCATCCAATTTTCTGGGGCCGGCTTTCGGAAATGGTCTTACTAAATCAGGTGTTACATTGACAGTGCCCCTAGTCTGGTTTTTAGATAAAGATTCCAGTTGAGATGGCCCAGTGGCTTCCACATTTGAACTTGTACGATCCTCCAGACTCAGATTTTCTTCTGTTGAAGGCTGTTCCATGATAGGTTGTTCTAAAATCGATTTTTCTGTAGCAACATTATTCTCTTCCGGCAAGCAGCGATCAGTAATAGAAGAACAAACAAAATCTTCATCAGAGAAAATGTTTGAATCGAATGGCCAAATGCCAGGTTTTTTAAATCCTGTTTGAATATTTTGCAACTTGAATGCAAGTGGGATGGCTTTTGCTGCTAATTTTGGGATTTCATAAATTGTTACGGTTTTGCCAGGATTGCTTACCATCCAATCTGTTACAACAGTGTTATAATAAGTTTTGAGTGGTCCATAGACAGTCAGGTCTAGGGGTTGCAGTTTATGGCTGCAGTGCGGTGGGAAAGTCATTACAACAATGCCTGATTCTTTCCAAAAATCAAGAACTGGTACTGAAATATGGCTCTCGTGATTGTCCAGCAGCAATAGAACTGGTGAGGAAGGCGTTGGTTTTGCGTGTTTTGCAAAATGGTGTATATATTTTAAAAAACATGGTGCTGTCATCCACCCTGAAGGATGTGCTGCTCCATCTGAACCAACAGGTGCATCATTTAGCATATATGTTTTGAAATTAACCCGTGGGAATATGAAAAAGGGTGGTATTGAGTTACCCAATGCATTAATACCGCAGCAAACCGTTACAAGTGTCCCTCTTTCAGCTGACGTTACTTGCCCAACTTGCTTAGTGCCTCTGAGAGCAATCACTTTCTGGGTTCGTTGTACTGTTGATAATCCAGTTTCGTCTATATTGTAAATAGACTCAGGGCTGAAGCAATGCCGTTCATATACAGTTTTAAGATTTTCAAAAAAATCTCTGACATCTTTCTTATTGAAACTTGTGGCACGTGAGAAACTGGTAGCTTCTGGTGTCCTTATCGAAAGATGAGGTTGTCTTTTAAAAAATCCCCTTAGCCAATCATTGGATGCAAGTTTCTTCTCTGTCCAGTTGTCTGGTATTTTTTTATTAATAGCAGTGGCGTATTCGTAAACCAATTCACGTGCCTTCAGTTTTGACATTCCATGGTTTAGTTTAAATAATGTTACAAGATATTCTGAAATTTTTTCTTCTTCATCTTTCATGAATATTTGGGATGATATAAATTTAGAAGAAATATCTTTCACAACGCCACCCTGTTTTATGTATCTTTGAAGGTTAGACCTGGGTATATCATATTTAATCGCAGTAGTTTTAATTTTTCCTCCTTTAGAAACCTCTTCCAATGCGCGCAAAATAACTTCTCTAGGTATTTCACGTCGTTTATTTCTTTTTTTAAATGAAAACGGCATTGTCCTGAAAAGAAATGATTAAATATTCAATTCAATATGCATAACAAAAAACTACAAACGTATGACACCAAAACAAACTATAAAAAAGGGGGAGCATTGGGCATGCCCAAACCTCCCTCCTACCTGCGTGCCCAATGCTCCCTATAACCTCACTTTTCAAATAGATTTGAATAAGTTTATTTTTATCAAATGTTAAATCCTAATTGCCAGGTAAATATAATGTTTATTAAATACAAAAGAAAAAGTTAACACAGATACTTACACTTTCTTGCAGATTTCTTTGTTATCTTTCTTCAAATCCCAAACAAAATATTTACTTTTGTACACAACAAACCATTAAGCGCATGTAACTTGACAACCAAGTGAAATGACAGAGACACTTTTGATGAGCGGTGTTGCCAGTTATAAAACTATAGTGCTATGGTAGAAAACAAAAAATATCTAGAATAGATTATGAGAAATGAGGGGGTGCCCAAACCTCCCGACTGCCCAATGCTCCCCTCCCTCCCCTACATCAAGAAGATTTTCCTCAGATCCTCAAACCTCATTCTGCACTACCGGAGTTAACATTGGACTTATTAAGAATTGTAGTATCATTTTGAAAACCTTGTTAAGTAGATATAAAATAGATATCAACAAATTTGAAAAGTTTGCAGAACTGACAGCAGAACTTTATGTTGAAATTTATGGATGGTACCCAATGATTACTACAATGCACAAGATATTGAGACATGGCACCACAATAATTGACCAAGCAATATTGCCTATTGGTCAATTATTGGAAGAGGCAGATGAGGCTCGAAAGGGATATCCTAAACAGACTTCTGTTAAGCTGAGGCTCGAAAGGGATATCCTAAACAGACTTCTGTTAAGTTCCTATCCTTTGTTGAGCAGTGCTAGAAAGAGGCTCAAGAATAAAATAAATTCTGTTTATTTTATTTAGAGTTCTTGCTACCAGAAACATTGAACAAACAACAGCAATATGAAGAGGAGGTATGTAGCGAAAATGAATCAGATTAGTGTCTATTTTTTATCGTTTTTTAAGTATATCTTTTTATTACATGTTTTTTTTCACCTTTATAGTAGGGTTTATTTTACCTTTATAGTGTGTGTATTTGTGCATTTCCTTTTTTTTTTAAATTGTTTGTATTTGCATTACTTTTTTTAAAACATTTTTACTCTTAAGGCATTTAATGTTTTAATTGAAGTTTAACACTTTATATTGGTGTTTAGTTGTTTTTTTTTAGTTTTTTTTTTTTTAACTTCTTTTTGTATGGTTTATATGCAAAAGAGTGTTCTGGGTAAAAAAAAACCAATTATTTCAAACATTATGATTTCAAACTGCTTTTTATTGTTTATCTAATTGATAAAAGCCATAAAATAATTTTGATCAACTTTTGACCTTAAATACTACACTTTGCGCCGTCAGGTGGTCAATAACAACAGCTTATTAATAAGTTTTTTGATTCATTGTTTATAACTTCAATAGTTAATATTTCTTTATCGCCATCAGATACACTTAAATCATTCCTAACATGAGGCTGAGGCTTGAAGTTTTTCATATATTTTTACAGCTAACGTTTTACTTACACATTTGTGCTTCTTTCCCTTCCCAATGTTTGAAAGACAAGATTTACATATTTTTTCGTGGGGTGCACGTGACTTGGAAAACTTACTACTACTTCTTCTTGTTCCGGTTCTTCCACGTAAACTGGTTAGTTTACGTGAAAGAACCGGAACAAGAAGAAGAAGTAGTAAGTTTTCCAAGTCGCAGTCAAGCTCGGTATTGATGGAGGAAGAGGCTTGAAGGTAAGTAATTTCATTCTAAATATGTTTATGAGAACTATGATTCAGTCAAAACTAAAAAAAAATTGTAAAAATAAAAAATATCTTATTTTAGATCTGTTTGAACCTATTGTCAGATTGTGAGAGCGAAGGTTTAGAACTTGACAAATAAAATCATGAAGACAAAGCTACAATGAGTAATATGAAAAACCTCAAAATTCAAAATATAAAGAAGGTTCTGTAAAAGCTTCTTTTTTACTAGCTTTAGTTCCGAATGTTCCTGAAAGTCACTACAATGTTTCTATATTAATGAACTGTCTAAATTTAGATAAAATTAAAACACTCATTTGTAGCTGATCTTAAGCTTTGTCAAATAATGTGTGGTTTATCTCCAAGCGCTATGGCTACACAACCTTGCCATATATGCGAATGGAAACGAATGCAACCACTTAAAGAAGAGAAGCTTAGAACATTTGGTTCTTTAGAGGAACAGTACAAAAAAATTTTTCAATCAGGTGCAATAAAACGTAATGCTAAAGAATTTTGCAATGTTTTTAATCCTCCATTGATACACGTAGAAACAAGCGACCACTTAGTGGCAGATCATCTTTTCCCGCCAGAGTTACACCTAATGGAGGGAGCTGTTAATCATATTTATAATCATATAAAGAAATGTGGTGGTAAAAACGAAGTGGCCAAAGTATCAATGATTTTAAACATTTCAAAAGAGGTCCAGAATAAAGCCTTTAATGGCAACGCCTCGCGTAAAATTCTTAAAAACTATTATAAGTACATGCGTGCATTGCCAATTAATTTAAAGCCATTGGCAGAGGGGCTTAGAATTTTAAACAATTTGGTTGAGTCTTGTTTTGGACAAAAACTTCATAACAATTTTCAAACACATATTAAAAACTTTGAAGATCACTACAGAGCACTTGTTGAAGACTATGGAATAACTGTTTCATTGAAAATTGTAAAACATATAGGTGCTTTTTGTATAGTAAGAGGGCGCGGATTAGGCTGCTACTCTGAAAAAGCTGTTGAAGCAATTCATTACAGTTTTATCAATGAATCTTGGAATAGACTCAAAGTTTCCAAAAGTAACAGCTTCTTTTCTGAACATTTGAAAAAAGCTGTTATCAGTTTTAACGGAAAAAACCTTGTGAATATTGCAAATGGGAATCTAAGTTTTATTTTTACTTAATTTTAACTTTTTTATGATAATGTCACAAAAATATGTTTATTAATAAACAGAATCTTAATAATATAAAACATTAGTTAATGTCAACGGTTTGTATATATATATATATATATAATGTAGTTGTATTTTACAAATGACATATTCATGACAGTCATATCCAAACGATATATTCTATTTATGACTTATTTTCACAAATTAAATGACTATAACTTTTAAATAATTGATAAATTTGTTAAATAAATTTATTTAAAAATAAAAAATAAAAAAAAATCCACGAGTTTGGGAAAATATTCCTAATTTGGGCCCTTTTGGCCCTTAAAACGTAAATATTTTGCTAAAAGGAATTTTATGATTTCGGTGACATATCAAACCTAAATCTACTCATTGTAACGAATCTAACGATGTATGACAATGTCCGGCGTCAAATCGCAAAACTAAAAAGTGGTTGCAGGCAGGTGTGTGTGTATATATATATATATATATATATATATATATATATATATATATATATATATATATATATATATATATATATATATATATATATATATATATATATATATATATATATATATATATATATATATGTGCGAGAATTTTTTTTCTTCTAAAAGCTTAAGAAAAGGTGTATTCTTAAAAATAATTTTGATCAGAAAAAGTTTTGATACCCAAATTTGCATATTTAGAAATTGAAAAATTTAGTAAAATCTTATTTGTCACATTTGTCCTTTATTATGTTTTACATGTCCTTCTTTTTCATTGCGATGAAATATTAAATGTAAATAATGTTTTTAGACAAGTTGCAATTTTTTTTGATACTTGTTTCAAAGTCATTATTCTGCATGAATCCTACCAGCAATGCAGATTCTGGACATTTCAGGGGAAGGGGTCTTCAATTTTCAATGAGGTATTAATGATTAACAAGTTTGCTTATAACGGGTTTTTTTTTGTTTCATAAGAAATAAAGGTGGTGCCAGTGATGCGGTTTCCCAAAAAAACAGGAGGTTTATCTCATCTTACTCAAATAATATTTTGATAACACTACTATAACACTATTAAAAAAACAATAAATAAAAAAACGTATCTTTCAAACCTATTGACATTGAAAATTTATTAAAATTTCTTTCTTTGTTTTAAAAACAGGTAGCAACTCTCTATTTTGAAATCTAGCTCTAATTTATTCATTTCTTGCATCTGGTCCAACTACTGACATGGATGCTACTGTCACTTGTCTTACAGCACGCTCGGTACTTTGAGTATGAATTTTAACAGAAGGAGTTATTAGAGGTGTCAATCTTAGCAATACCAACTTATCTTTAGTGAGCGAACAAGTAAAACAGGTTCTCGTACTACACCATTTTCCCATTTGACTAGCTCTTGAAGAGTAGTTGCTGAAAAGTTAAGTTTAGGTGTTTTTCTTGGTCTAATTCGCATGTCTCCAAGGATATCATTACCCTTTTGTTCCTAAATTCGGTCAACTGCAAAGTTGCGGTCTTCTGCATTATTACTAGATAATAAAGAGATTAATAAACTTTCATGGTTCGCAACTGGATGTTGGGAGTCACAATTTCTCTTACTATAACAGGTTGATTTCTAAGAATTCTCAATTAAGACAGAATGTGATTGGAAGCATCTTTAAGTCTGTCTTTAACTTTAATGTCAAAAAAAAGTTTAAAGTAAAATTGTAAACAAAATAAGACAAGTAACTCAAGATTTTTCAAATTCTGATCAGTTAAGTCATGTTTCCTTGTCCACATAAAGATTATTCTCATGCCAGAAGTGAGCCATCTGGCATGACTTAAGGGGCCACATTGAATTTCTCTAAGATTAGGTGGCAATACACCGATCTTAACTGCTTTACATAACTTGTAGGTTTGTTTTTGATCTGTTGACATATTTTTTAGTATTGTTTCTGGAATGTCAACAAAGCTTCTCTCCCTCTGGAAGAGTTTTAAATTGAGGGTTGTACTCCATTTTATTAACATCAGCAAGACATTTTCCCACAGGACCTACAAAGCCAGTACATGATGTTAGTCCATCAATTCCTTTTATTAGGTGACGCAAAAATAACTTATTTGAATGAAGCATGCGTATGGCCCAGTGGCATTTGTGACCTAACAGCTTTTCAAGATGTGTTATAGCACCACCTTTCCAGCCGGTGTTAATTGAAGTACTATCAGCTCCAAGTACTAAACATGATTCAGTAAGATTATATTGTTGCAGCAAATTATAAACACCTTCAGCAATCTTTTTAGCTGGCTTTTCTGAATTTTATAAAATACGGTTTTTATAAAATACGTTATTAAAAATAAAAAAAATTGTTTTGTTATTATAAACAATGAAATTCTACAACAACGAAAGTCTCTTTAGCAAATTTTATTATAAGAATAATTAAAGTTAATACTTTTGAAAAGATAAACAAATTTTGTTGAAAGAAAAAAGACAAATGTTTTAGAAAGCCGTTACAATCAAATAAGCTTGATCTAAAACCTTTTTATATTATCGAAACGTTTTTTAATGAAGTAACAAAACACTTATAATGAATTTTTAATAAATTAATAACAACAGATTATTAATAATTATTAATAATCTGTTGTACTTTTTTTTACTTATATAGTTATGTATTTTTTATGATAAATATTTATCTGTTGAAACATTAAAAAAACAAAAACAAAGTACAAATGAAGGGCTTATTGAGAAACAATGACAAGCCACAAAAACAAATATTTTAGAAAAATGACTTTTAAATTTTATTTAAATCTATAAAATCAGTGCTTGCAGTAAGATGATTTTATAATTATAGCTTTAAAATTTGTTAAATAAAAAATCTGATTTAGTTTCTAAATGTAGACTCGAAAATAAATACCTCTTAAAAAATTATAAAAACAAATGACCAAATAAAATTACCCCCATTCCAAAGAAATTTATTTAATAGTTACTTTCTGTAACTTCCCGTTAACCAAAAAAACATAGTATTTAAAAAAAAATTTATTTTTATTTTTAGCTTTAATAATTTATAACTTCCTGTAAAATAATTTTTTCTATAAATTGAATTTTTTTTTAGATTTAGTAACTCTTCCTGATGATCCAGCAATGGTGGAACGTAAAGTTGAAGAAAAAAGTTAGATAAGTGTTTTTTACTAATTTATATATATATATATATATATATATATATATATATATATATATATATATATATATATATATATATATATATATATATATATATATATATACACACATATGCGTACAATAGCATGTCTTCCTGCGAAAGACTGTTTCCTGATTCATATAATTTGCAACCTTTTAAGTTGTCTGCCAATTATTATCTTACTCTATATATTTCAGGAATTTCTCTTCCAGAACATCCCATTCTAATAGTGAATGTTTGCAGCCTTGTTGAAAGCGAAGATGTTGAAAAAAAAAAAAAAGTTTGACTTTATAAATAATTGTACTTCAATTATTATTACCTGGTTAAAGCCAAAGTGGTTATATTTATAAATTAATTTAATTTTTAATTTAATTACTATAGAATTGTTATAATAGTTATATAGATTAGAATAAATAATGACAAGGTAATGACAAATTATTTGTATGCACTTGAAAAAGTATTTGTTAAATTATATAAAAAATATGTTTAATTTATAATATTCTTATATAACATATTTGAGCTCTTAGCCAATAACTAATATGAAAACATATAGTATAAGTGACTTATAGGCTAACATAAGTTAAAGGTTATAGTATCTTATATAAGAAGATTATGAATAAAGTTATCCACAATATAGAATATATCATGCATATAACTTATATAGAATGTATAACTTATACAGAATGTATAATTTATATAAAATGTATAACTTATAGAAGATGATTTTTTATAGCTGTACTTTAGTCATATGTGGTGTTTTTTGAGTCAAATTTGTGATTATTTTGTATTTTATTTTGAATCTTTCTGTATTTAGATAAGGTTGAGCAACTGGAAAATCCATAGAAGTAACCTAACCACATTATGAACAACTATAAAAAAACTTATAAACATAAATTATAACTATAACTTATAGAAGATACTTCTTTAAAGTAAACAGCAAATATTTCTATCAAAAAAAAAGCATTGCCTTAAAGTTCAAAAGTATGCAAAAGCTTTTAAGGGTAAAATATTACATTATAGAACAATAATTACCTTAACAAACAAGAAAATTAACATTAACTTACATTAAATTAAATCAAATTAACAGTAATGGTAATATACAGAACAAAAAAAGGTTGAAGATTATCAAAAATGAACATGATCATCATCATTATCCTAATGCTGTGATGCAGTCTCTCCAAGATAAAACCTACTTTATAATCACCTTCAGCCCTTTTTTGAATATAACTAATGACTCTCTTTATGCTGAAAGCCAATCAGCTGCATCTTTATGCTCTATATCTTATACAGTCTGAACGCATGCAGTGTATAACTTTTCTTTAATCTTTAATAATGCACCTCTCGCTGATAGTTTGAAGTAAAAGTTGGTGTTCATTAGGGTTCACTACTTTTACAGTCTTTTGCTTTTTATGATTATCTTCGAAGGTCTTTCTAAAGTGTTTAGAGTTGGTTTACAATAGGAACTATTTTATATAGGCGATTGAAGAGAAAGGACTATGCCTTATTGAAGATTTAACACTAGGAGATCAGTGTAGGAAAGATGGAATGGAAGCGAACTGGCTTAGGATAAATATGAATAAGAAAAAAGTTATGCATTGTAAAGTCAATAATGAGCAAGTAGAAAATTCTGGGAAGCGCCCAGGTGGAGCATGTAGAAAGGAGTTGGAGCAAACTTTGTTGTTTGCACAGTTTGTAAGCAACGGGTTTATAAGAGATGTAGTTGTATTCAAGGTTCGCTTAAGCTTGTTGTGTAAAAAATATATTTTTGGTGATTAAAGAGAAGAGGTCTAAAAAGAGACTGAAATAAATAGCGGAGAAAAGATAGAGTGATAAATAAAGAAACATCAAGGGTAATCTTTTCTTTTGATTGTTAATTGTTGTTATTGTGACATTTTCGTGCATTTTTATATCACCAGTCGCTCTTCAACACCTAAATACCTCAAAGCCTACCCTTGAGACTCAAAGCCTACACTTTCTTGATACTCTAACATCAAGAAAGTGGTTCGTGATTTTGAAGTATCAAGAAAGTTCTTAAAAGACATAAACAATATTTGAATACTTCACAAATATTTACAACTTTTCTTTGCATTTTACAACTTTAAAATGCAAAGAAAAACTTAATCGATAGAAAACCACAAGGAAATACAAATTAAAAAAAAAAATTTGATTTCCTTAAATTTTTAACATAATCATTTTTAAAACACTAATTATCTCTTTGCCTGAGTTCAGTGATTCAACAGTTTTTAAACTATAATTACAAGTTAATCTAATGAGATTTAAATTTTTTTCTTTGCCAAGTAACAGTAAATTTCCTTTTTATTAAAGGATTTCTAACAAATCCCGCCTTATAACTTAGTTTCAAATTTATAATTAAACTTTTCTATCTTTAAGTTCAGTAACATATCCTTATTTTTGCAGACGTGTATGAGACAAAAAAGCACTTATATTAATTTAAAAATCCTCAAATTTTTTATTCAAATCATAAATTTAATTTTAAAGAACCTTTTTAAATAAAATTATGGCTTTATTTTGTTACAAATGTAGCAAAACATGACCTCAAGTTTCAGTCACTTTTCCAAAATAAAAAGAGAAAAAAATTGCTAACATTGAGGAAACTTAATTCCCTCAGTTCAAATATTTCCTACCCAAAATTTGTTTTAACAGAAGTTTTAAGGTTTTTTAAATATAATTAAAGAAAAAAAAGTTTTATAAAAAACAATTTTTCAAACACTAAATTCATCTCTTCCATCCTAGAAATAGCCGTATATATATAGGGTTTAATATGATAATAACAATGATAATTATAATAATAGTAATAATAATAATAATAATAATAATAATAATAACAATAAGGTAACGCCTTAAAAAGGTCCCAGCGTCCCAAAGTAAATATCTTATTTAAGTTTTAGAAATAGCCATATATATAGATAACAATGATGATAACAATGATAACTATAATATAAATAATAACGAATTAGTTAATGTGTTAAAAAGATCCCAGCGTCCCAGAGTAAATATCTTATTTAAGTTTTGCAATGTGCTCTACGTAAAATGCAGGAGGCTGGTCTTACATTATATTAGGCTTACCTGCAGCCATATATAGCATCAATGGGAATGCAAAATACCTGGGAACTTTCTTTTACTTTTTTATTGTAATGATCAACTTTTTCTTTGGAATCAACTTTCACAGGGTGAAAATTTGATCTGCAGTATTCAATTACAGACATTTCTGCATCATTGAAATCTTTGAAAGTTTTTGTTAAAAAATCTTCCATTGTTATAAAATGCGAACTATGAAAACGAAAGTAAATTTATCGTAAATGTTTTAAAATTTGATTTTCACGGTATTTATCAAAAAACGCACCCTTAAGTACAGTGAATTTTCACTGTATTTGTAATTTTCGTCAAAAAAGCGGCTCTTAATAGGACGTGGCCACTAATAGGTAGTTTGCTCTATCCCCAAAAATTTTCTATATATTTTACGTTTAATTTAGGGTGTCCATCAATTTTTTTTAAAAACACGGAAAAATTTGCACGGGATTTTTGCTAAAAAGACGGGACATTTGCTAAAAAATTTTTTTTGTAATTAAAATAAAGCAAAAAATAGTTTTTAATTTATTTTTCGAAATATCTTAAATCTGGTAGTTATTTTAAAAAAAAATTGCTCAATATTTTCAGATATAAATTATTTCCTTATGAATGACAAAAGTGCATTTAAGTAAAAAGAAATTGAGGTTCCATAACCTTATTGTACTGCAAACAAATTTTTTTTTGTTCAATTTAAGTTTAAAATTTAATTTAATGGCTGAGAAATTCAGTAACAACTGTGAGATATTTAAAAAAATAATCAAGTTCTAAAAATAAATTTACTTTTATTTTGAATATTTTTCTTTTGAAAGAACATTATTAAGGAAAGAAACTGTTTCTTTCTTTAATAATGTTATTTCAAAAGAAAAATATTCAAAAGAAAAGTAAATTTATTTTTAGAACTTGATTTTTTTTTTAAATATCTCGCAGCTTTAATAGTTGTCAATCGATCAGTTGTCACAATATCAAGTCGATTTTTGTTATCATCTCAGATTCGATTAATTATCGAAAACAATCTCTCAACTTCTGCTGATGAGCTAGCCAAACAAAATGCAAACTCTGCTAATTTTCTAAATTTGTTTTAAGTTTGACCTGCTTGATAAATTTTGTGTAACATAATCACGCATTAAGCCATATTCATCAAATAGTAATTTAACATTAATATTGTTATTGAACTTCTCTTCATATCTTTTCTTAACATATTGAGTTGATAATTCGACATCATTCCAATCAGGATATTTATTCATTATCATCCATATAAAAACTTGCGAACCGTCTATTGAATTTTCCTATAACTGAATATAATTGATTATAGTTTCATAAAAATCGTTCACTTTGATTATTACTTGATTTTTCGTAGATTCCCTTAGCTTTTGAAATTCAGGTTTGGAATCAGTAGGAAGAAATCTAAATGCTTTTCTATTTATTATTTTTCCTTTCCATGTTTTCATTTGATTCTCTGATTCAAAACTTGTTGTAAATGGTGATTCAATAAATTTTATTGAATCATTGAAATTTTTCAGCTGATTTGCAATAAATAACACCCAAAATTTATTTAAAATTTATTGGAACTGTTTGGAGTGAAGTTTTTTTATTAAGAACACCAATGACTGGATTAATGAATCTTGCAATTACAGGCAACATTTTAATGCTTTTATGATTGGAAGTATTTGTTACGAGAGCTATAAAATTAGCCTTTTCTAGTTCACTTTTTGTTGTCGCATCAATAAACTGTGCAATTACTTGTGTTATGACAGCAGTTGTTTTAGTTTTTCCAAGTGTAAACTTTTTTTCAAAAAAATATCGTACTATTTCTGAAGTACAATCATTAGAACGAAATGACAAATAATGCCTAGCAGTATGATACGCAAATGCTGCTTCCTTAGCAGCAATTTCAAGATCATTATTTGATGCATCTAATTTTTTGGAGAATTCATTTACTTTCCTGTTTGATGCTCCAGCAGCAATTGACGACTTATGCTTTTTAGTATCAATATGTTGAACAATATCACTTCGACCTTAAAAAATACGGGACAAATGTGGACAAATAAAGGACACGTGGCATTCTGTAAAAACACGGGACTGTCCCGGCTAAATACTCGCAAAAGGCCACCCTAGTTTAATTTTATTTTTATGTTTTATTTTATAAAAGAGAGTAAAGCCAGTTTTTTAACAATTTAAGGATAACTTGTTTGCAATAAACCAAGGGTTGAAATTTTTGAGTTCAATATTCATAGTTTCAAAGCCTTTGCTTCAGGTCATTGCTAAACTTGTATTGTCAGGATACATAATTGTAGATATTTTTTGGGAAGCTTTATGTTTAATATGTAATGATATATTATCCAGAGATCTGAGTTTTGAGATCGTAACTTTATTAGCCTGATAAAATGTTAGTTTTCTAATATAACTTTACTGAGTAAAAAAAAAAATTTACTTCGTTAAAAAATAATTTTGATCATATAAATGATTTAGAGGTACAGAATGTAATGGAACTCCCTAGACAATGAAACTATGTCAAAAAATACTCTAAAGATGTTCAAAAAAGTATTTTAAAATGGTATGGAAAATCTTGATTTTGTAAAATCTGTCCACGGCGATCTACGTTTGGAAGTGAAACATTAAAACTCGAAGTATGAATT
>NC_088921.1:61615000-61617500 GCF_038396675.1 Hydra vulgaris | reverse complement strand
CAATATCAACTAAGAAATCAGTGTTTTCATCTATAACTTCTTCAACAATTTCTGGGCACTCATTCATTATGTAGCTCACAAAACCTAAAAAAGTAATTTAAATCTTATAGATTCAATAAATTAATTAAAATAAAATATGGAACATTAGAACTACTTACTTTTTACATCACCATAGCTACATCACGCTTGCTAACTCTACTAATGAATGAATTGTCTTATTCCGAGATTTTATAGCTTTTTTACTAAGAAGAGAACTAGTTTTTCCAGCACCACGTTTTCTTATATTCAGTAAATCAACAATTACACTGTTGTTGTTTTGTTTGATGTTATCAAAAGATGGTGTTTGAAATTTTATTATTGGACAAGATGTCATATTGATTACTTCACTTCTATCCAAGCCAAAAAACTGAAAACCAGACCAGTTTTTAGAACTAATGTAGTTTAATTTGCTAAAAGCATCTTTAACAACCGAAGAGGAATGTAATGACTTGCAATCAATTAATAAGTCAGAAACAACAATTTGGTAAACAGGACCATTATCTGATTTCTCAATCTTCATTGTTATAACCACATTAACATCATTTAGCTTTAATAACCTTTGTGCTTCATAACCTGGTTGAATACGACATTTAACTGATCCAATTGTTTTTATGTACAACAAACTGTCACAATTTATTGCAGTACCATAACTTACAATACCTAACCATGAGCACAATCTTGTGTGGGATGTTAAATTAGGTACAAGGGATTGATATTGTTTTCTACAATTTTCAGATCCGGATAAACTTATACGAAACTTAAAATCGCTAGAGTCTAATCCATAAAATCGTTTTCCATTGAGTCTACCTTTTGTTTTTACACCAAAAAAACAAATAACTTTACGATATATTGATGTTGGATTAGTGCAGATATATCTTTTTTGTATATTATTATCACGCATAATTAATCCTTCATATAAAGGTTTTCCATTTAAAGATTTGTTAACATTTAAAATTATAAATGATTCTTCTCCTGAATTCGAAACAAACTTTCTTTTTGCTGAATACCCATTAAATGCAACTGTATTCCATGCATTACAATCAACTCTTTCACCAAAGTTTAATATTCCTATCCATTCCATTCCATTTAATAGCGAAATAACTTTAAAACCAAGAGCTCAAAAGAAACCTTTTTTTTTATTACAGTAATTATTTTTTATTTTATATTCAAAACATTTCTCGCTTACAACGATGTATAACACAGAACAGACATATGACAAAAATAATTTTTTTAAAATAAAAAATACAAAAATATGAATGTAATGATAAATTATAAATATAAGAGCTTAGTAATGTAATTCTTAAAAATATTTTGATTTTATCTTAAGTTAAGGAGTTTAAATTATTTTTTTCGGATAGAAATCGCACAATATGTTCTGACGTACCATCAAATATAAAGCATGAAAACAAAATATCCCGAACGGATACAAGAAATATCCTGAACGGATACACAACTTTAATGTTCTATAATTCAAAGTAAAAATATGATATTGACATTCTTTTTTAAACTACAACGTAGACTAATAGTTACAGAAAATAAAACAAAAAACCAAATTTAAAAAAAATAAAAAACCATTGAGTTAATTTTTTTTTAGTAAACATAACTGAAAAAAAAGTGCAAAAAATCGGAATTGCACTTCCACTAACTACTGTTAAATTTCAGAAAACAGATCGCCGTGGTCAAAAATAATTTTTTTATTTTTTACGTCAAAAAATAACCAATTTTTTGTATTTATTGACATTTATATTATTTACTATGTAAGTTATTTTTAATAAATGTATGTTTGTTTGTATTGTCTTATATAGTTTAGTGTGTTGATTTTAATTAGTTTATGGTGGTTATAAAACTATTGTAAACAAACAATTGAAAATAAAGTTTTAAATAAATAAAAAAATGAATAAGGGGGCAATTTAAATAGCACACCCTGTTAAAGAATTATCATTTTGTCCCTTTGCATTTAAAAATCATAGAAATTTTTTGTATTAATACTAAAGAAAACTTTATTTGAGGTAAATTAATATTTAGTGGGATATCCTTTTGAGTTAATAACTGCTTGACAACGACGGCCCATTGACAAGATCAATTTTTGGCATTGTTCTGGCGTAATGGCGTTCCAAGCAGCCTTTAATTTCGATCCAAAATTGGTCTAAATTTGTTGCAATTGATCAATTTATGTTTCTGTCAACTTTTTTTCACAAATTTTCTATGGGATTTAGGTCTGGTGGCTGTGCATATTTTGATACCCATGGCATATTTAATGAATAAAGCTCTAATATAAAATCTCCAACTGTTCCAAATAGGTTGTTCCAAATAGGTTGTTCCAAATAGGTTGTTCCAAATAAGTTGTTCCAAATAGGTTGTTCCAAATAGGTTGTTGAAATAAAAAAATAAAAAACTAAAGTATCTAAAGCAACCAAATAGAAAAAATATCTTTTTTCCATTAGAACCGTAGACCTCATAA
>NC_088921.1:61560000-61610000 GCF_038396675.1 Hydra vulgaris | reverse complement strand
TTAAGTTAAAAAAATCAGTAATTTTTAAAATTTTTATCTTAGTGTAAATAAAAATAATGTCAACAGGCAATAGTTTTGGGAAAATATCTCATCGTGAAACGTGTCTTGTTGGAAAAAGAATTGGAACAATACCTAATACACAATAGCCAACTAAAAAAACTGTATTGCAATATTACCATAACAGAGATCTTATACTAAGAGCTGATTTTCCAAACATTTCCTCAGTTAGTATAGCTTCATGCCCTATTGGTGATTTCTTTACTGCACAATGTGCTGAAATAGGCAGTTGTCTCTAAAAATGTTGTTTATGAGGTGAAGAAAATATGGCAAAAAGCAGGAATTCCTTCTATTAATACTGACAAGCATATCAGGCTTTTATAAGATTAAAATAACTTAAATATTTAGTTTAATCCAATTTCAAATTTATGTTATATAAGTAACAATTATAAAGTCATACAATTTTATATATTTATAATAAATTACATTAATTTTAATGCATTCTTCTACATTTGTTTTAGAGACAAGATTGTTGACTTGGAAAAGAAGAGAAAAGATTTAAACAAACACAGGAACCGTTTAAGTACAAATTTAGTTTTAAAAAGAGAACAGTTTTCAAGAATGCTAGAGGAGGTATTTGATGTAAGTCAAAAGAATTGTGAAGGTATTATTATGAAAGATAAAACTAAAGATATAAAAACTAGAAGAGAAGATGCAGATTTTCTTAACAACCAGAAAGAAGCGCGTGTTCAGAAAATGTTAGGTAAAGATAAAATTTCACAAAAGTTTGTAAAAGACAAAACAAAAAGAGAAATGAAAATAAAAAATCAAAGAACAAAAGAGTCCGTAAGAAAACAGAAAGAGTTAGTTAATGAGAAATATGAAAACACAACAAAAATTTTAAATACTTTAGATGATAACCAAGATGAAGAGTATCTACAGCCATCTAGAAAAATTAGAAAATCTAATGTTGTTCCTCTTATTGTTCCAAAAAATATAGGAAAAGCTTTAGCTCCAACAGCATCACGATATGGAATAAGTTCGACTGCACTGAGTGCAACTCTTGCTTCTCTTATAAATAATAGTTCTGGAACGACAGATGATTTTTCTATTTCTAAACGAAGTATTTTGAGGTAGAAAAATTAAGTATAAGAAAAACTGCCTGTAATATTAATGACAACTTTATTACATTGGCAAAGGGTAAGAGTCTTACTGTGCATTTTGAGGGTAAGAGTCTTACTTTCATTTTAACATAATTTTGAAAAATTATGTTAGAATAAAAGAACATGGTAAAGAAAAAGTTGAAAGAGTAGCTGTACTAATCAGTTCACCAGATCTCTCGGAATCCTAACTTTTGGGTATTTTAATTGTGAAAGATGGCACTGCTGAGTCTCCTGGGAAAGTAATCAAAAAAACTTTACAAGACTGGGAGCTATTTGACTATGTTGATTGTCTGTCCTTTGACACCACAGTTATAAATACTGGTTGGTTAAAAGGAGTCTGTACTCTAATTGAGCAGTGGAGAGGAAAAACTTTAATTTGGATGGCTTGTCGTCATCACGTTTATGAATTACATATAAAGGTAAATATTGAAAAAATCATACATTATTTTTATATTTATTTCTATATTTAATTATGAATATTTCTTAATGAATTAAATGCTTTATTAATAAAATTTATTTAAATGATTTGAAATAAATATATTTTAGGACTTTTCAAATGTTCTTAATTGTGGTAAAACAAGTGGACCAAAGACTGAGTTATTTGATAGGCTGAAGGGTAATTGGAAATCGATTCTTGAAAAGAAGATAAATAAATAAACCTAAATAATAAGATAATAGTAATAATAAGATAAATAAATAAACCTAAAGAGATTTGACTCAGAAAAAAATTTTTTATCTTTTGTGGAAAAGCAGGTTGGTTTATTTGTCTTATTTAGATTAATGTGTTTAATTATAAGTTCTAATAATAAAGTTTTTTTTTAATTTAGGCTTCTGAATCATTAACATTCCTTCAAAATTGCCTAGATAATGATATATTTCTAAGACATGACTACCAGTATTTTATACAATTAGCAGTTCATGCCAGGTTTATGGCACAGGGAGTTAATTATTTAAGATATGATCTTCTTCAGCCACAATTCATTAACTTATGTCCTAACATAATATCATTGCAAGAGGGAAAGTTTATTTATGAAATTGCTTCATTTACAGCACTATTTTATGCTCCATGGTTTATTAAAGCTCTTATCCCTGCCATAGCACCTTCTTTAAATCTAAAAGCTAATAATGAAATGATACAATATTCTGAATTCAGTTTTAAACCAGCAGAAGCAGTACTGAAATCACTTAAAAAGCACAATTGGTATTTAAATGAAAGATTTGTGGTTATGTGTCTTGCTGATAAATGTTTATCTGTAGATCAGCTACAAAAATTAGCTCTTAAAATAGCTCAAACACCAAAGCCCACCAGTTATAAGATGGGGAAACTAAATTCCAAAATTTTTACTGACAATGAAAAAAAAAAAATATTGAAGATTTTATTGGTCCTGAAAGCTGGTTTTTATTTGATTTATTAAAAATGACATTACATGAGACAGAATGGCTTAAAATCAGTTCATCAAACTGGGAAAAATTTTCGGGTTATATTAGATTTAAAAATTATGTCACTGGTCTTCTTGTCGTAGATGATAGTGCAGAACGTGCTATTAAACTTGGTCAAGACTTCATTGAAACTTTCAGAAAAGATAGCCAAGCTAATTTATTAGTTGTTGCAGATCATCGGCTAAAATTTCAGATCACAGAAAAAAAATCTTGTTTGAAAACTTGAAAATAATCTTTCTTTAAAAAATAAATGCAAATGTAAAAATAATTTTTTTTAAAATACGTAGGAAAAAATATATACGCCCCCCCCCACCTCCCAAATATAAACATCATGTATTTAAATGGGAGGGCTGATCATTTCCATCATCTTTTGCAATAAAACAAAACATAATCTAAAAAAAGATAAATCAGGCTACAAAAATAATCCTTAAAATATCTTTAAAATATTTGTAAGTGACTATGCCCCCCTTATTATTTACAAAAATAATAAATTTTCCAATTTTCGGACTGCTGGGACCGACCATAGGGGTACCCATAAAAAAAAAAAAATTACATTTTTTTAATACACATATCAAAAGGAACCAGAAAAACTATTATGGTATTTTTTTTATTGACTTTGGTGTTTTATGCCCCACCCTAATATATATATATATATATATATGTATATATATATATAACCTAATCATTAATTGGTTCATTTAAAACTAATATGTTGTTTTTATTTGTTTCTTATAATTTTATTCATTGGATGTTTTAACCTGCATAATATTTATATTTAAAATTTTTTCTTTGTTTTATGTTTTTGCATTTAGGTTAAAATTGAAATATTTACTGTAGGCATCCTATACTTTTTAACTATTTAAAAGTTAAGAAACATTAAAAATGAGACTATTCTTAGAGATAGGCAAGTATCATTTTTGATGAAAAAAGAGCTAGTTTGTCGCTAAAAACTGGATACCAACTCTTTTTGCACCACCATATTCCTAAACTTTTAGAAATCCTTTCATAAGTGATTACTGCAAATAAAATTAGGCAAAGCTACAGTTAAGCAGTCTAAAATAATTTTACTTTTCCCGTGTGGTGCTTTCTTGTGTAGACATGCTCAAAGTGGTGACTTTTTAATATAAACAAAGAATTATTACTTTCGTACATACATAGACTGTACATACATAGAATGTATGTACAACCTGCTGCAAAAGACATAGATCTTATAGCCTGCTGCAAAAAAGGAATGGTGCTATATCGATTATCTTATAGCCTGCTGCTACAAGGGAGTGTTGCTAAATCGACTATCTTAAAGCTTGCTGCTACAAAGAAGTGCTGCTATGTTGTTTAAGGGTTTGGCATGAAACAGCAATCTTTTTTCTTTTATTATTTCAACTACAATGCCTAATGTTTAAAAAGCCTTCACTTACAAGAGCGCAGCAACCAAAAAAATAAAATTATTTTAGACCGCTAAACTGTAGCTTTACCTAAAATTATATTGTGTTTGTTAAGAATTTTGTATTTTTTACCTAGGTTTACCTATAGTTCTTCATTGTGCTGTAGGGCAATGATTTTTGATTTAATTTACACAGACTCTGTCACAAATCTTAAAAAAAAAAAAAAGTAAAAAATAAATTCCGGCCTGAAATATTTTTATTACATCCGGAACCGGATTGACTTAAAAATCACAAATTCTTGCCAGAATTCTAGTATAGCCCTAGTTAAATACAAAAAGTCCACCACACTATCTGATTTTTGGGATTTAAACCAAGCTAAACCATATTTTAATATGGTCTATTCTGAAATCTGTAGCCCCCTACTCAAATACTATGCTTAAATTTTTCTATTTTATCTTATTCAAAACCTGAAGAATTTTTAAGTAAACTAATGGAAATTATGTCAAAGTGTTGCCATGAAAAATAGTGCTTATTAAAAAATTACAAAGCTTGCTAAATACCCAGTGGTTCTTAAACATTTATTTTATTTAATGCACCTCTAAGCTAACTAAAAATCATTACCATATATAGCTCTTGTAATATAAATTATAGTATAATTTATATCTATTTATTTTTCAAGCCATTAAAATATCTAACTATTTCATAATCATTAACAGAAATTAACTAATAAAAAATTATTACCAACATCAACCCTAACTACTAAACAATTGCTTCCCCATAACAATCTAAATCACATACTTGTCTAATTATTTTGGTAATACATGAAACTATGACTAGCAGTGTTTTTATTATAAATATTAGCAATTAACTAATTCCTGGTACTGCTGATAACAATATTGTATCTATAAATATATTTAAAATTATATAATATATTTAAATATGTTAAGTATCCCTATTTATGTCAATCCAAGTATGTACACTTCCATGTTCTCCTATTGAAGTCAGTTGATATATGTACACTCCCTAAATAAATCAGTTGAAAAAACAAAAATAAAAAATCAAATAAAGTTAGACAAGAAAAACAAGGATATTCTGAAGATTTTCAGTTTTTTTAATTTTTGAGTAAATTTCGTATGAAAAGTACACCACAAGTTATTAAACAAAAGTTAATAGTAAGTAGGATTACTTAAAATTTAAAATATTGAACTTACATTAAAATAATATAAAAAATTGTATAAAAATGTGCATCACATATGTGACTATGTCATTGACTCACAACAAAATTTTTTTTTAAGATAACAAAATTCACAAATTTTTGTGGCAATAATTTTTATTTGAGTCCAAAAATTTAAATTATCAAAAGAATAGGCTATTTGGTTACTTTTAAGCAGGTAAATTAAATAACTGCAAAAAATATGAAAAATGATTATTGATTTTACTATGATTATTTTTATAGCGTTGTTTACTTTTCACAAAAATTTTTTAAACCGCAAAAAGTCCATACAAATATTAAATCAAACTTTTCAAAAATTTTTGAGGTCGGTTAATTAATTTACTTACAACAGAAATAAAAAATATTTTCTTGTTTTGGTAAAAATGAATTCAGGAAATCAAGAATCAAGAAAGCTAAAGAACTCCAAGAAAAGTCTGTAAAAGTACAAGTGGAAAAAAAAAGAAGGCAAAGAATTGGTACTAAAAAGTATAGTGACAAGATAAAACAACAAAAACAATGAGGAATATCTCTATACACCATGACAAATTCTCAGTAAGGATGTTAAGAAATTAATTGAAGCTTTGCCGTCTTTACCACAAAAGCGGTTGGTTGTTTTAGCATTTACCATTTGAAGTCAATCGATCGTTGTTTTATGATTTACTTTCAGAATTTGTTATAGGTTTTTCTCAAATGCCTCAAGAAATATGTATCTATAACAACCACGAAAACATGAACTTTTTGTTTGAAGCTCTGTATGAGGCAAGCTTTTTTTTGCAATAACAACATATTGATGCTTTAGAAAAAAATCTACTCTGCATAGTGCCATCTTCAGAATCCTTTAAAAATAAGTGCACATAATGTAAAAACTTGCAAAATTTGAGAACATATATTGAGTCAGTTAGTGATCAATTGAACTTTGATATGGGCGTTTCTTGGCGCTGGGTGAAAATAAAAATATCAAACAGAACCATTAAGATAGTATATTCAGATCAAAAATTTTTGAAAATAGGGCACTCTTCGTTGCCTCTTGAAAGTAATTTGTGTCTTCCAGATTTTATTTGGTATATTTATGTGCAAAAGCATTGATATGAGTGTTACAAAAATAATTTTGAAAGTGCCTACTAGAATGATTTATTTAATGCTGTTTTCCACATTGTCTTTGCAGATAAATTCAACTGTTTTGAATAGGATCAACCACAGGCAGCTCATTTCAACTAAGCACAAGTGACAATTTTTACAGTTGCAATTGGCACCGTGAAATTAGTAAAATTATGGCCTTTGTAACAGATGTTAGCAAACATGACAGATTTCTTGTCATTCCAATTTTGGAGGAGATTGTTTAAACCTTTCTGGAAACAGTCATCAGTATAAGCTTCTCCACTGACAATGATTGAAGTCAATACAAAGTAAGTTTATAATGTATTTCATTACACAAGTGAATGTCAAATTAGGAAAAACTGTGTTGGATGGAACCTCTAAGCATAAAAAAATGGATATATATATATATATATCAGACCTTGTTAAGAAGCATTACTTAACTCACATTTTAATGCGGTAGTGGTGTAGTGGTAAAGCGCTCGCTTTATAAGCGAGAGGTTCCGAGTTCGATCCCCACCACATCCCTGGTAGTACCGCGCTCAACTTGTTTCTCCGCGCAGCGGTCTTGTTCGTCAAGCGTCGTGTTTCGGAGTTATAGAGTTATAACCACTATTAAGTAGCCTCGGAGAGAGGGTTATAACCACTATTAAGTAGCCTCCTCATCTGTAGTGGCATTCTTGGCCTTGAGGAGGTGAATAACACACACACACAAAAACATACAAAATAGCGATTTGCATGCGCATTCATCAATTTTAATATTGTTTGTGATGTTTATTCAGAAAATATTAGTCGTAAAAAAAAAGCATTTAACCACAACTGATTATTTTAAATAAATTTCTTTTAAAATGACTTTGAATTAAATATGATTTTAATAGTAAAACCTACAATATAAAATTTATTTTCAAAAGAATGTAAAATAGTTTGACAATATATATTAAAGAAAATTTTTTTTTCTTGCTGACTAATTTATGAGGTAAAACATAAATCTTTTCATCATAGATCAAAATGCATGAAAGCAAATTAAAAACTTTTTTTTTTTAAAAAAAAGGGAGAAGTATTTTTGTTTAAAAAGAATTCTTTTCACAAATGTATTTAAAAATTTTTCTTGCTTATTAATTCAATATTGCTTAAATTAATTTTTTTTTCTTATCATTTGCTAATTAGTTCGTTACATGAAGCATAAGTCTCTCCATTATAGATTAAATATATGAAACCAAATAAAAAACTTTGTTTTTCCTTTAAATAAGGGCAAAGTATTTTTGTTTTGGGGAATTCTTTTTACAAATGTATTTAAAATTTTTTGTTTCTTATTAGTTTAATAATGTGTAAAGTTCTTTTGACGTAATTTATTTATGAATATCTCATTGGCAACTAAAACCTCAATATAATTTGTTTATGTTTTTTTTTTATTTTTTTGTTTGTTAATTCACCTCCCCAAGGCCCAAAAGGCCACTATAGATGAAGAGGCTACTTAATTGTGGTTATAACCCTCTCTCAACTCTATAACTCCGAAACACGAACCTTGACAAACAAAGCTGCTGTGCGGAGAAACAAGTTAAGCGCAATACTACCAGGGATGTAGTGGGGATTGAACTCGGAACCTATCGCTTATGAAGTGTGCGCTCTACCATTACACCACTACCGCATACTGATACTGTGATAAAGAAACAAATTATAAGGAAAATTTTTTTTTCAAATTCCATGTTTAGATTTCATCAGCAATTTTTGTTATATTAGGTAAAATGATTTCTAACACGGTTAAAAATTAAATATCAAAGATATATATATATTATATAGATTAGGGTTATGACTTTTTAAAGTTATTAATTTTCTGTGTCATAAATTGATAAATTTTTGCTCAAAAATAATGAAAATGAGTTTAATTCACAAAATTCATTAAAATATTCATATTCATTAAAATGGTATTTAAGAAGTATTTGTAGGCATTAGCATTATGACTTTCTGAAGCCTAGATTTTTTTGAACCTTATGGAACTTTCTAGAATTTTCTGGACTGTTCTGGATGTTTTTAGAAACCTCTTAAAAGTTCTCTTATTTTTTTGGAGTCTTCTAGAAGTTTAAGGAAATTAGTGAGATTTAGACTATATAAGCTGCCTGATTGATCAACACTAATAGTTATATATGAATCTGTATTCGCCAGATGGCAGTCAAATGGAAGGAATGTAAACACTGGGAAAAAAAATAGGATTGTCAGTCAGTTACAAAGACGTTTTACTAAAAAGAAACTGGAAGAACCATAGTTCATTAGTTGTCAACATCGTGTTCTTGACCAAGTCTTTTGTTTAGTAATGGATGAAAAACTTTTTGGAAACAACATGTTGCCCAACATTGATTATCTCTTTATCCAGGAACTTGTAAAGACCAACAAGCAGCATAGGAAGAATTTTAAGAATGGTGAAGTGATTGCTAACACAGCAAGATAGCGTGATGGTATGAAATTTCTATTTTATTTAACTTGGGTATTCAGCTTTTTTAAAGAATCTGGAATGTTTCCTAAAGTAAAGTTTTAGAAAATACCTTGAAAAAATAGTACAAGCAATACTAGCTCTTTTGAGCAACAAACAAAAGAGCTAGTATTGCTCTTCATAAGCAATACTAACTCTTTTGGCATTTATTCTTCTACCAGAGAGAAAAAACTCCTTACTCAACATTTGTAGATTCATCTCTTACAGATGGGCCGACCATTGGTTTACTGACCAAATGTACAATGCAGATGATTATCGCTAGCTATGCAGCAGCTTGCACAGTCACAAAAAAGCATTTAATTCAAAACTGAAAAAGTTTTGGAATCAGGAACCATTGAGACTGGAAATTCCCAGAACAAATCAGTGTGCAGGTTGAGCAATCAAGTGTCTTCAAGATCTTTTTGACATCTGTAAAAAAAAAGAAAATCTCCAGCTTAGATTTATTTTGTCTTACGAAACATATGAATTGTATAGTGCACTTTAATTAAGCTGAATACTACACTACTTTTTTTTCATATATAGAGTAGCTTTTTGTACTTGTAGAATTGTTATTTAAGTTAGTAATTTTATATTTATTTGTAATTTAGAGTGTTATGATGTAACAAATAATATCTTAAAATCAAAATTTTATCCATATTCATATTTTGTAAATTTGAATTTTTATTTTTTGGGTGACCTTTTTCATGAGAAAACACCCAGGAATATGGGGTCACAAAGAGTCATAGTCCTAATATATGTGTGTGTGTGTTTGTGTGTGTGTGTGTGTGTGTGTGTGTGTGTGTGTGTGTGTGTGTGTGTGTGTGTGTGTGTATAAATATATATATATATATATATATATATATATATATATATATATATATATATATATATATATATATATATATATATATATATATATATATACAACATTTATTATAAATAGTAGTTAAGACATTAATTATTGCTTTAATTATTAACTGATGTCTATCTAATAACATTGTATACCAAGCAACAGTACGTTCTAATAAACCTGAATACAAAGACAAAGTATACATTAACTCAAGTGCAACCTTTTTTAAAGTTAGTTAGGCAAACCGTTAAGGTTTATTAGAACGCGCTGTTGCTTGGTATACAATTAGGGATGGCAATCCCGGGATCCCGAAATCCCGGGATTACAGACAAATTCATGATCCCGAAATCCCGGGATTAGTCTCTAAAATTTCGGGATTGTAATAAACAATAAATAAAAACAAAAATTGATTAAACTTAATTTATTTATTTAAAATGTCTAAATTTTCGCTATAAAATTTGTTGAGCTGCTTATTCTCCATGCAATGTTTTCCTTTTATTTTTTAAATTCTTAACGTTGGCGTGATTGTCACAAGTTCTTTAACATTAAAAGTTATCAAATACGGAAGGTATATTAAATAAACTTTATTTATTAATTCGAAGTATAATAGTTTTCACATAAGTTCATTTTGAATTATGAATAAAGATAATTAGTCAATAAATAGCTTAAAATATAACTTTTTTTTTTCAATAAGATAGAAATTAGCCTAATATCATGACTAACTACGCTGAATTCAACAGCACAAATCTCATATGGAAACATTTTTTAAAAGGAGCAGATGAAACAGCCTTATGCAAAGTAATTACATGCAAAAAAATATTAAAAATTGCTGGTAGTTCAACGAAAGGTCTTCATACCCATTTACTTTCCATACATAAAATTAAATTAACATCGCAGGAATCAAGTTTATCCACGACACCTTCAACTTCAAAAGAATTATTAGAACCGAAAAATAAAAAACCGAAAATCACAAGTTATTTTCCAACAACATCGAAAAAAGATGAATGCCTACCTGAAGTATTTGCCCGTATGGCAGCAAAAGATGGTATATCATTTAATACAATTTGCAACTCTTCTGATATACGAGCTGGGTTAGTTGCACGAGGCTTTAAAAATGTCCCAAAATCAGGAAACACTATTCGAAAAATGGTGTTAGACTACTATGAACAGGTTAAAAAACTAGTTATAAAGGAAATAATTGATCAAATATCAAGAGGCTTCAAGTTTTCCTTAACGCTTGATGAGTGGACTTCTTTTGGAAACTGCAGATACATGAATGTGAACGTACACGAGTTGAAAAGTTATTGGAATTTAGGTTTGATTCGTATTTTAGGATCTATGCCAGCAGAAAAGTGCGTTTCACTTCTAAACGAAAGACTCAACAATTTTAAAATAAAACTTGAGGACGATATCATTGGTATTACCACGGATGGTGCAAGCGTCATGAAGAAACTTGGAAAAATTATAGAAAGTGATCAACAACTATGCTTTGCCCACGCTCTACAGCTGGCAGTAATATTAGTTCTTTATAAAAATGACCCCAATTACTTGGAAATCAATGAAATTTTAGATGATGAGCACACTACCTTTGCAAGTTTAGAGAACCACAGTGATGAAGAAAAAGATAATGATTGTATTAATGACTATGCTTCTGAAGAGGAAGATTGTATTCAAGATTCAAATAATTCATTTTTGTTTAATGAAACCTCTGAGGTTACATTAAACACCAAGTTTTTGGACCTGTTATAACAAAGGTCAGGAAAATTGTAAAAATCTTTAAAAGGTCCCCAACCAAAAATAAAAATTATTTACAAAAGTACGTAAAAATTGAGTTTGGAAAGGTCATTCATTTGATTATGGATTGTAAAACCCGATGGAGCAGCTTATTGCTTATGTTTGAAAGATTTGACAAATTAAAATATTGTGTTAAAAAGGCATTTCTAGATTTAGAATTGGATTCCAAAATTGACGATTCAATTAAGATGGACGAAAATGAATATAAAATTGTATCTGATTTAGTAGCACTTTTGACTCCTGTTAAAGCCACTGTGGAAGCACTTTGTCGATGAGACGCAACTTTAATTACAGCTGACATTGCATTAGAGTTTATGTTGACCAAAATAAAACAACAAAAATCTGAAACCGGGAATAAACTGTATGCTGCTTTGAGTCACCGAATTAAAGAGAGGAGAACACCATTAAGTAGCTTAGTTTATTATCTTCATAATGGCCAGGTTACATCAACGAAAATCACAGATGTTTTTGTACCAAATACAAGTAATCAAAATAAAAAGATTATAGTAAGCATGATAAAGCGTTTTCATCCCGCAGATATAGCATCAGCAGCAGACAGCAGTTGTGATGTTCAGCTAAACCAGGTTTTAAGAAGCGACGAAGGTGATAAGAAAGTCAAAACAATTAGTGAACAATTAAACGAAGTTATGGAAAAAGGATTGATAGCTATACGAACAACACCTATAAGGGTAGAAAGTATAACTTCTAAGATTCAAAAAGAAATGTTTTTATTTGAAAGTGGTGGCACAAGAGGTGATCACCTTCAAAAAGTGTATAACTATATTCTATCTATACGACCAACAAGTGTAGATTCTGAACGAGCATTCTCAGCCGCTGGGTTTTTATGCTCTAAAAATCAAACACGATTAAACGATGAAATGATGGACGCTTTGAGTTTTTTAAGGTGGAGCTTTCAAAACGAATTATAACTCTTATATATTAATGTATACTTATATTATTTTTAAACATTGTTATTTTGTGTTATCGTTTAAAGGTGTTATTTATAGTTTAAATTACTTTACTTCATCAGTTAAATTAATCATATAATAGTGTTTGATAATTAAAAGTTCTTCGCAGGCTTTATCTTCTATGATTGTAAGTTTTTCATTCAATCCCGGGATTTCCCGGGGACAAATTTGTAATCCCGAAATCCCGGGATTAAGAATTTCCGGGATTTTTGCCATCCCTATATTCAATGTTATTAGATAGATAGTTCTAATATATATGTGTGTGTGTGTGTGTATATAAATATATATATATATATATATATATATATATATATATATATATATATATATATATATATATATATATATATATATATATATATATATATATATATATATATATATATAAACAACATTTATTATAAATAGTAGTTAAGACATTTATTATTGCTTTAATTAATAACTGATGTCTATCTAATAACATTGTATACCAAGCAACAGTACATTCTAAAAAACCTGAATACAAAGACAAAGTATACATTAACTCAATTGCAACCTTTTTTAAAGTTAGTTAGGCAAACTATTAAGGTTTATTAGAACGGGCTGTTGCTTGGTATACAATGTTATTAGATAGACATTTAAATTTTTAATTTACAAAATCATATTTAAAGTCTTTTAATATAAAAAATTTTTATGACTATATTTTCTGAATAAACGCCTCCTCGTCTGTAGTGGCCTTCTGGGCCTTGGGGAGGTGAATTAACAAAAACAAAAAAAACAAAAAAAAATAACATTAATAGCGTAAAAGTCAATATAATAATAACATTAATGACAATCTGGGCAAGTTAGCAAAGTTGTTTATCAAAGAAAGCCATTATCATTGTAGTTAAGATGAAAAACGCAAAAGTCATTTTTGAAATAAACCAATAATGCATAATAAACTGAAATTAATCTTTAAAGGCATGGTTATTGCAAAAAGGTTTTTCACACCATGATTAATAACGTTTGTTATGTTTGTTATATTTAACAATTAACATTACAATTATATGCTTGTAACAAGTATCATCAACCAAAAAAAAACCAACTTGACTAACAAAAAAAGACATGACCTAAGCAAAGGCAATTGTAGTTAATAAACAATTTACTTAAAACGAAAGCAAAGTTATTATAAATGTAGTATTTAGAAATACATAGCTTATTAGTAAAATAAGAGAGTGTTAAGATAAACCCTAATTAAACAGAAAGGGAGAAAGAGGAAAAGAGAGAGAGAGAGAAAGAGAGAGAGAATCTGTGTTGCAATTTCAAGGCGCTGCACAGTGTATCATTTTAACAATCTAGAAGGAAAAAGTTCTGAATGCAAAAATAAACAACAATTTTGCTTATAAACAGTATAATTATAAGCATACAAATCATAAATTGCAAAATTTCAAAATAAAAAAAAATTAGTTAGTAAAACATACAAAAATCACATTTTGTATTTAACAAGCAATTTTTTAACAAATAAACAGATAGCTTGTGCATAAACCAAAAGCTCTTGTAAAAAGCTGTTTAGAGAAGCCGCTTGTCTGGCTTGCCATGTTTGTTTTAGGAGAGCTTTTCTCTGCTCTCGCACTCATTTATTCCCACCGAGGCCTATATATATATATATATATATATATATATATATATATATATATATATATATATATATATATATATATATATATATATATATATATATATATATATATATATATATATAATATATATATATATAATATATATATAATATATATATATATAATATATATATATAATATATATATAATATATATATATATAATATATATATATATATAATATATATACATTTATATATATATAAATATATATATATATATATGTATATATGTATATATATGTATATATATACACACACACATATATATTTTTTATTACTGTGTTTATTAATGTGAATATATAATATAGGAACTGGGTTTCGAGATGCAAAAAATCTTGATCAGTTAATAAATGGAAGCTGTAACACTGTTGAAGGTGGAGATGTTAAAAGATACCGTTTGCGTCTAAAGATTTATATTTGTACTACTGAAGAGATAACTTCAAATAAATGTGGCGAATGTAGATATGCTGAATGCTATTTTAAAAGTAATTATGTTTCCTTTTCTTCATTAATTTTAAATTCCTTTAAATTTGTTTTAGTATAGTTATTATAATAAAAGTTTATGCCAAATAATTTATATATTATAGTTTATATTATATTATAGTTTATACCAAATAATTTTTTAGTTTAAAAGAATTGTTTTTGTTTTTTTTTATATTTTTTTCTTGCAGATTGTGAAAACTGTTCAGAGTGGAAAATTGATAGAAATGTTGAACAAAAAACAGATACAAGTCCATTGTGCTTTTCATTAGAGTCACAAATGTGTAGCAATCCTTTTCTTTCATCAAATGATGAGCGTAGATATCGTCTAGTAAATGTATCTTGCTCCACCCCAATCCCAACTACAACTCCTCTTATAGGTTATTTTTTATTTGTATATTTATATATTTTCATATATATTTTTCTTATATATTTTCATTTCAAATTTTAAAAATATTTTTTCAGAAATTTAAATATTTTAGAATCAACAAGCGTCTCCAGTCTCCATTATAATACCACATCAGTCTTTACTGAACCATCTGTAATTGCTGTTCAAAAGCCGCCTGGTAATTTTTATTTATTCAGTAAATTATGTGAATAGCTAAAAAATGTTAGTTCTATATACATTAATAAATTGATATTAAAAATATTTTGCAATTCTCCTCAGGATTGCAACATGTTTGGTGTCTTCTATATGATAATGTTTTGTTAACATTTTTGACTATAAAAACTTACATATTTTGTTTAAATTTATTTTTATGCTTTTACAGTTGAGCTCATGTTATTTAAATCTTCAAAGGGTCTTAAAATATAGTAAATAGCTTTTAAACTAAAGGAGTTCAATTCAAAATGTTAAACCCTATAAGGACTGAAAAATTTTGCAGTTAAAATGATCTTTTAAATTATAGGTGTTTAAATTACAAGAGTTTAGCTGCTTGTTTAACAACATTTAGTTTTTTTTTCTCTTTTTTTTTTTTTAATGATTGAAAAAGATGTTTGATTTATATTATTCTACCCAAATTCTAATGAGAGTCTTTAAAATAATAAAGTTTATATAACGTTTGATGCCGGGCAAATAATTAGTCTTGTTAAAAGCTTTTTATAGTTAATTAGCTTATTATTATTATTATTATCACCATTATAATATTTATATCGTTCATCATAAAAAACAAACAGACAAACTGTATTATTTATAAATATTTAATGATAGAACTAGATTTTAAAGTTGAAATAAATATTGAAAGAATGTTATTAAATACTTTATACTTGATTTGAAGTGTATTTTGTGTATTGAATGTTAAACTGAATGTCGTATAACTGAATTTTGTGTATTGAATGTGTATTTTATCAAAAATCACACTGTTTTATTACATTTCGCTATTTAAAATATTTTTAAAAATAATTTAAACAACAGCAATTAAACAATTAAATAAAGTGAGTAGCTCTCTGTAATTGCAGTGGTCCCATCGGCCACCTCAAAAGATTCACCTCAAGTGATAAATGATCTGTATTCAAAGCAAAAGATACACCTCAAGTGTATCTTTTGCTTTGAATACAGAAAAAAATAATAATATTTAGCTTGAAGTAAAATTTAGAAAAAATTTACCTTTTTTTCAAATTTTATCACAATTTATTTTTTGAAATTTTTTTGAATAAAGTTACAATATTTGCTTACACATAAAATAGATACTGTAAACAATTATTAACCACTGAAGCATAAAGAGTCTAAATATTTGTAAATAAAAAAATAAGCAAATGATCACTCAAGAGTCAAGCATCTAAACGTTTAAGAATAATATGAAAAAGGAGTAATATCAGTAGTAAAAGAGAAGTGGAGTACAGTATTAATAAAGAGTAGTAGTATACAGTTAGTGTACAGTACACATTGTGATGTATACAGGCTGGTGTACTACAAATTATAAAAATATTTATGCAAACACAGGCGAGCAACAGTAACAACATTAAGTAACTAAAAAACAACAACTTATTCATATTTTTTATTATTATTGGTTAATGTATAGTTTCAAGCGTATTAGGAAAAATTATAAAAAGATATTAACATATTGTAGAGTAGATTAGAGTCAATTGTATCATAGAGTCAATTGTAATCAATTGTATTATAGAGTCAATTGTAACATAGAGTCAATTGCATCACATAGTTGCAATTACAAGTAACAAATTATGCCTTTTCTAAAACCAACTTCATTACATTTAGAGACACTGTCATGATCACTAGTAGATTCTATTTTTGATTGGACAGACAGAAAACATCGTAAGTACTGAATAGCTGTTTTCTTTTGACGTTTTACAACTTATGAGACAATAATGCTTGGGATGAATAAGCTCGTTCACAGAACCAACAATTAATTCTCAGATCATGAATAACACCTGTATTAAGTTTTTATAGTCAATGTTAACAAAACATTAAGCATATAGAAGACACCAAATATGTTGCAATCATGAGGAGAATTGCAAAATATTTTTTAATATCAGTTTATTAATGTACTGGTACTCCACCAAGCTACCTTTAACTCTTTCGACTGAAAGAATTATTCGATACCAATTGGTTTAAACAAGAGAATAGCTGCTCTCTGACAAACTGTACAAACAAATTATGTCTTAAAAACAAATTTAGGAATAATTAGCAACCAAGTCCATCCAAGAAATAGAACCAAAGATTTTTAAAGACACTCAAATTGAAGACATCATATTGCACTTCATAATCAGTGGAGTGATGCAAGGAAATTAATAGCGTTTCCCTTATAACTTTGACAATGTAAACATAGCATGGAATCAGAAGATGGAATTGTTTTACTTGTCACAATATGCTGACTTTAATTCATATATTAATACACTTGAAAAATTAGTCAACAGCTCAACATTGATTAAAAGACCAAACTGGGTCTGTTCATTAAAGGATTTAGTCCAACCTACATGATACTCTGAAGCTCAAGCAACCTGAAAATTGCCAATCAGCGTTAGCGTTTGCTAAGTTACAAAGTACCATTGCATCAGACTTAGCCATCTTCTGTCTTTAACCCAAACTAGGCGCATTGCTGAACCACCAATTGTAGCTGCTGCCAAACTTGACATATTGCTCAACCATCAATTGTTGCTGCTACAAAAATTACCAGGTACAACACAGCAAATAGAAGAATTACAGGTTCAAATAAAGTCTTAAAGAGAAACAGCAACCATCCTACCCATAGTAAAGGAATCCAAACAACAGGTTGAAACAAGCAAAGGACAGGTGATCTGCAATAGATGCCTAAAGGACAGACACACTCAGAGGTCATATTAGGAGCAAACTTTGTTGCAAAAAAAAAAAAGTCTTCACTACACACCACCACAATGTACTCACTGGAATCCAAGTACCCAAAACTCTTTTTTACCACAAAATAGTTCTTTCCTAAGTAGACAAGTCTCTGACAACAAATCAAGAAACATTCCTCACTCTGAAAACTGTTCACAAAACTTTGCTGGAAACACCCTGGAATTTTATGCAGGTTAAAATGATCTGGGAGAAATTTGTAGCACGCCTTTTCTTATCTTTATGGATACAGGAGCAAGGTGTAGCGTAATTGACTTGATCATTTATGAATTTATAAGAGATCACATTGCCGAAACTTTTCCTTATTAAGGCAGATTAAAATTAAAAAATAGAACTCTACTTTATATTGTAGGGCAGATTTTGTGCAATACTGTCATAGGAAAAAACATGTTTAAACATCAAGGCCTAAAATTCAGTAATTTTAGGCTATGATTTTATTATCAGTATAACGTTGGACTTGACTGTGGGCAACACTAGGTAGAATTTTGACAAAAATTCAGTGTCCCAATGATTAAAAAGACAATTAAAGATAAGTTCACTACTACAATTAGTTGCAACCAGTATGAAAACATGCTGAAAAATAAAGCAGTAAACATTTTTCCTGCCTTGGACTCCCATTCCTTGTTGAATTCTTACAAATATAAGTCTGAGCACACCTAGGTTTCCCAGATGTCCGGCTTTTACAAAGGAGAACACAGTAAAAAAATTCATTTTTACAGGTTTGGCACTGTATTCTCCTTTGTAAAAGTCGGACATCTGCCAACCCTAAGCACTCCTAGCCTAAGACAAAAATTATTGCTTAACTACCCAAGTCACTGGTTGTATCTCCTACACCTGTTTCAGTTGACCTGCATTGACATGTTCCTAATAGCTATTGTCAAATTTCTTCAGATATATTACGTCAAACAGAAAAAGAAAATAATTTTGAATATAACACTGTCGCCTCATAATGTATATAAAAAGAAAATTTAGACGAAAGTAGATTTACAAAAGTTGGCACAAAATGGAACATAAAAGTTACACCAGCACACAAAACTATACACACAAAATACCAACCATGGAATATGATGTAGGCTGTCTGTTTTTTGACAGAAACAATTTTTGAAAAACAAAGTTTACATGTTTTCCCTACATTAACTGCTGGATCATTTAACTAAGTAAAATTACATGCTGTAAATCCTTCAGACAACTATGTAATAATTAAAGAAAGGCCCAACACAAAAGTAAACTTAGGCATGGATTTTTACAATAAAGTTATAGAAATAATTGAGGAGCTCACATCTGAATATGATAACCAGAAAAAATAATATTTGCAGCGGAAAATGAAGAAACAGATAAAATGGATAGCTTGCCAGAAAACAAAAATGTTGCAGATATATTCAAAATAAAAAAAGTAGTAAAGAAGAAAAAAAGTCACAGTACCTAGTCAAATGTGAAGATTTCTCTTTGACTCAAAATGCATAAAAATCAGAAGAAATTAAATATGATTCAAAAATAGTAAGAGATAAGACAAAAAAGAATCTGCATGTTTCCGCAAAAAATATGATATATTCAAAAGATAAAAGACAGCCCATATAGAATGGCGTCAAGAATGATTCTTAATATAAATAAATAATGGAAATTAGTTCTCCTTATTATGTTATCATGTGTGATCCTATTACCAGCATTTCCTACAAGACTATTTATAGGGGATGTTCTAGATTGCACTAAAGGAAAACCAATAGGAGTTTTTTAACAGACCACTAGAATTTTCTGTATGGATAACGTGTAATGACAATATCTCCAAAATGGAATAAACACCGTTCATGTAACTTCAAATGTTCAACTTGCAAGCATGACTTTTAATGGTAGTGGCAGAAACCAATAGAATTCATTCAGGAATCTGTTCAATAGAATTCATCTATTGGTTCTTAATTCGTGGATGAAGATGCAAAATGCTTTCAACCACCTTGAGTTTCCTACAGTAAAACTTTGTACTGTAGTGCACCTTACTGAGTTTTTTTTTAATGCTATTTTGCAATGACAAACTTTGTGATGTTGTTTAATGACAATGCTGAAAAATTAGTTTCATGAACTTTATTTTATCATAATACTGAGTTTTAGGATACTATTTTGCAATGATGAGTTTTATGAAGTTGATTTTATGATACTGTTTAATGATGTTGCATTTTATTTGTTTCGCAAAGAAATTATGCTTTAAATGTTGTTTTAGAGTGATAATAAGTTTTGATGATGATGTTTCAAAAAGATAGTAAGTCTTATATGAAGTTGTTTTAAATTGACAATAAGTTTCCATTATGTTGTTTTAAAAAGGTATAGAGTTTTATGACAATATTGTTTTAAGATGGTAATGAAATTTGATGACATTGTTGTATAATGAAACTGTAATGATGATTATCAATGAAAATAAATGTTATTTTATGATGATGCGTTATAATGTTTATTTATTTTTATTTTTTATTTGTTATTTTATTTCCTGATAGACTGTAAAAAATATAAAATAAACTATTAAAAATAAATGATCACCCAAGCGTAAAGAGTCTGAATGTTTTTAAATGAGAAAACAAGTAAATGGTTCACTCAAGCATATATCATTTAAACATTCAGAAAATAATATAAATAGAGAGCAGAACAAGAAGGATAGTAATAATATTACTAAGCAAGGAGTAATAAAACAATAATGGTATACAGTTAGTGAAATATACATAGTGGAAGTATAAAGAGTAGTGTATGACAAACAATTAGAATGTTTATGTAAACACAGACAAACAGCAGTAACAACACTAGTTGACTAAAAAAAAAGAGACTTATTTATATATTTTATTATTACAGTTTAGTATATAGTTTAAATATATTACAAAAAAATATATAGAAAGATATTAACATTAAATAGAGTCTTGTATCAAATACCAATTATTAGTATAATAATAATATAATACCAAATACCAATTATTAGTATCAAATCTTATATATTTAATTAATAATTAATATAATACCAAATACCAATTATTAGTATCAAATCAAATACCAATTATTAGTATAATAATAATATAATAATAAATATAATAATAATGTTAGTAAAAAAAGTTGATATTTTGATTTTTCATTCTAGCTAAAAATGCTGGTACTACCACCTACATAATATTAATTGTGTCGTCATTAGTTGCTTTGGTTATTGGTATTGGAATTGGTGCTCTGGGTTTTAAAAAAATTCACATGAAAAAGTGTAATGCAGTTGATAGTTTCAATAAAATTTGCTATGAAAAAAAAACAGGTGGGATATTTTTACAATTTTACTTCACAGGTTTAACAAAGTTTTAACAATGTCATGTTTTTAAATTTTGTAGTTTTTGTTTCTTTTAAATATTAAAATATAGAAATGTTGTGGAGAAAAAAAAGTCTAGTAAAGTTTAAAATATATTACAAAAGTTACTAAAGGGTGGTAGTCCTCTTAGCTCATGGTTAGATGTAATCCACTGTTATTCAGGGTGGTATCCCTCTTATTAGTATACAGAATAGTATTATTAATGGCAAAAGTATTATCAATGGCAAAAAAAAAGAAAGGGAATTTGAACGCAATCCAATATCTGCACCAGCAAACTGGCCTAAAATGACTGGTCAACTATCAGAAACAACTTCTAGATCTTTCAGTTGGATTTAGTCGCCCGCAGCAACAATTAAATTTCTCACAGAGAAAATATCAACACTTGAAATGGACAATGTTGCTCTTAGACTTGAATTACAACAAATTAAAGAGCATCAAACAACAACAACTGCTTCAGAATCGTATACAGTAAATTCAACAACTTGGTTAGAGGTCGTAGCTAACCGCAAATTAATTGCAGCAAAGGCTATTGCAATGGTTACTGAACAAAATAATAAGATGCAAGTAACTAAAGCAACTCTTGTAGTCATTTATGGTTTTTGTTGCACAAAAAGTCACAATGATGATAGAGCTGCTGTAAAAGGTGTTATTGAAGTCATTAAAACAAGTTCCACTCACAAAAAAGTCCATAAGCTTCCATCAAATATAAGTGCTCAAAAGGGCTCACTAGCTACTCAACTGATTGTTGTCCAATTTGAAGATTGTTGAAACTAAAAACAGTATACTAGCTTCCGCAAAAAATCTATCAAAAATTGGCAATTACAGAAAAAAGTTTTTATTAGTCTAGACCGAATTCCTTCTGAAGTTGATACTTTTAACAAGCTTAATAAAACAGGAAAAAGTACAATGACGCTCTAAAGACAAATAATGCACTCAATCAGCCCTTTTGATTCGTCATCCGAGGAGGGAGGCTTAAATGCATCAACACACAAAAAACAATCAATATCAACGGTACTGATGGTACAACGGTAAAAACCTGTTTGGTGACTGGAAAAAAGCTTGCACAGCTGCAGGACTATCATATATCATTCCAGTCTGAACAATTAGCAAATTAATCAGCACATATGTCGGCACCAAACAAAAACAATCTTCATCAGAATAAATCAAAATCTCTCCATTGCTTCTATACCAATACAATTTCACTCAATAAAGACAAAATTACTGAACTCCAGTTATTAGCAGAACAAAACAAATATGGAAGTGGTGTAGCAGTTTATGCTCAAAATGATATAATGGCAAGTAAACTAGACAATTCACAGCTAAATAAAAACTTTAAATGCAAAGAATCTGAACAACTTTAGTTTGAAATAAAATTACCATCAGAAAAATTTCTAGTAGGTTGTATTTATCGCCCCGAGAGGAACTTGCCAACTGTTTCAGTACAACTAAATGAAATAATTTGTGCTCTTGGTTACGCTAGATACTTAGTTGATACTAAATCTAAACAACACACTTGATCTAATTATATCAGAATCAAAAGATAGAATCAACAAAGTTTTAACAGGACGTTGTCTTGGTACAACCTCCCATATATCTTTTAGCTGGCAGCACAATTTAAGCAGTAGTAATCAAAATAGTTTTAACAACAAAAAATTCCTTTATAAATATGGTAAATACGATGAAATAAACACTTTTATAAATAACATAAATTGGCAAGCTAGATTTATGGATCATGATATTCAGGAATGTTATTCCATATGGTCTAACCTTTATAATGAAGCGTCTATAAGTTATTAAGTTTATTAATAAGTTTATTCCAAAGGTATCAAATAATACCACCAAAAAAAGGCAACCCTGGATCACAAAAACGTTAATAAAGCTAGTTAGACTAAAAAAAGAGCTCCGGTACAAAAATGCAAACTCAAAGTGGAAAAATGCAGCGCACATCACAGAGTATACAAAAATGTCAAAAAGGAGGTAAAGAAAAACAGCAAATGAGCATTACGTGTCTGTGTCAGAGCTAGCTAACGACAAGCACAATCCAAAAAAACTATTTGCGTATATTAATAGTAAACGGATATTGAACAATTAAATATCAGCCTTAACCTCAGATTCAAATCAAATGAGCAGTGATGGAATAACAAAAGCAAACATTCTAAATAACCAATTTCAATAAGTTTTTATAAAGAAAACACTGACTCAGTCACTAAAACCTTTTGCATTCAAAACGAATGTTTTAACTTCGGATATAACAATTGACCAAAACATTGTTCTCAAACACCTGAATATGCTTGATGGAAATAAGTCAATGGGCGATGCTAACATTAGTTTGTTTGCTTTAAAAGCATGTGCCACATCAATGAAAGTTCTGCTAACTTTGATTTTTTAACTTTCAATAAAATCCGGAAAGGTTCCATTATCTTGGCCTACCTATTTATAAAAAAGGTAGCAGAACAGATCCAGCCAATTACAGGCCAATATCGCTCACTTCTGTTCCATGCAAACTTATGGAAAAAATAGTTAGGCAAGTTATAATCGATCATTTGGTAAATAACATATTATTTTCCAAAACTCAACATGGTTTTGTTTCAAAAAATACTTGCATCACATATCTTTTAGAAACAATGGACTTTTTGACTCATAGCAAATCAAAGAAAAAACCAGTCGAACTAATTTATTTTGACTTTTCAAAGGCATTTGATAAAGTTTCTCATGTAAGATTGCTGCAAAAGCTTAAAATGTATGGTATAAATGGCAATCTTCTAAACTGGATAAAAGCCTTCTTAACAAACCGCAAGTAGCGTGTTATACTTGGAGATTCAAAATCTGACTGGATTGATGTAACTAGCGGGGTTCCCCAAGGTTTTGTGTTAGGACCAACACTCTTTGTTATATTTGTTAATGACCTGCCAATTCATGTCAAATCAGCCATTTGCAAAATGCATGCAGATGACACAAAGCTCATGAAAGTTGTTGAAAATGATAAAGACCCAGCAAGTTTACAATCCAATCTAGACATAATAGTTAAATGGACGCAAACCTGGCTATTGGAGTTAAGTGTAAAAAAATGAAAACTAATGCATGTAAACTCTGGAACAATAAAATTTGATTATATTATGGATGAAATCAAAAATGATGGTACAACCAATAGAGTAGTTTTAGAAGTACAAATTCCAAAAAAAATCTCGGAATTCTAATCTCCAAGAATCTTAAATATGCTCAACAGTGCAATATTGCTGCAAACAAAGCAAATAATATGCTTGGAATTCTTAAACACACGTTTGAGACATTGACGTTTGGAAAAAAATTTATACTGCATATATTAGACCACATCTGGAGTTTGCCATACAAACTTGGAACCCTTACCTTGATAGTGGCATAGAAGAAATTGAAAAAGTACAATGTAACACAACTTAATTAACTAACTTACTAATTAATAAGTGATTTTGGTGATACTGGTTAGCAGCCTAAATACATTGCTGATTATTGTCAACACTTGTCAATAATGTATTTTCTAGAACTAATTAAATCTTGATTGAAGATGATTGCAATAAAAATTGGTGACAATAATTTTAATTAAGTTTATTAAAAGTATTGGGTTGTCCGATAAGTTCTTGCCCTTTTTCTAAATTTGGTATAACTTTATTTTTTAACATTAAATAACAACAATTTAATCAGTAATGTATTCTCCGTTGTTTGTTACGACTTGCTCCCAATGTTCAACGAGTTTTTCGATTCCTCTTCAGTAGAAATTGCCCGGCCTCGATTCGAAAAATTCTTCTAACCACGCTCATAATTCGACGTCACTATTGAACGAAACGCCTTGCAAAGCGTTTAAAAGAGATCGGAAGAGGTGGAAATCCGATGGCGCTAAGTCTGGAGAGTATGGAGGATGTGGCAGCCAACCAAGCGTTTTAATCGCCTCCTAGGTTATAATTGGTTATAATGGCAATGTGGGGACGGGCATTGTCGTGTTGCAGAAGAAACCCATATTGCCTATCAGGTCGTTTTTGGCTTTGTTTAATCGTTGCATCTGTAGAACATAAAGTTCCGCATTGACTGTTTGGTTGCGATCAAGCAATTCCCAGTAGATAATGCCTTCTCAGTCCCACCATACACACAACATTGTCTTCCGTGGATGAAGAGCTTGCTTCGCTCGCGTGGTCGCTTGTTGTTTTAGGGCTTAACCATTCTTTGCACTGCTTCATGTTGATGTAGAGACCAATTTTTGTCACCAGTGACAATGCGATAAAGAAATCTTTGCTTACGTCCATGAGTTGAGAGATGACGAGCAAGCAAACTGGCAGCAATGGTGGGTCGTTGATTTTTAGTGTTTTTGCTCAATACGTGGGGCACCCAAGCTCCGAGTTTTTGAATCTTTCCCATTGAGTGGAGATGTTCTGCTACTGTTGATTTATTGGATCCTATACGCTCTGCCAATTGTCTGGTTGTTTGACGCACGTCTTCATGCACAAGTTGATTCAAATGCTCTTCATCAAACTCACTTGGTTGCCCAGAACGAGATGCATCCTTGAGGTCAAAATTGCCACTTTTGAACTTCGCAAACCAATATTGAGCAGTTCTTTCAGCTATGGCACCCTTTTCGTATACAGCACAAATCTCTCTAGCAGCTTCCATGGCTTTGGCACCTCGGTTAATCGCAAAAAGAAGGTGGTGTCAAAAATGCTTGTTTTTGTCGACTTGACACTTCATTTAAATGCTCTGAAAATTAACAAAAATAAATAAAAACAAAAAAACCAAATAGACTTTCTTGTAGAGCGAAAAATTCTCTTTCGAGTAACACAAAACATTATACTAAAAAATTTCATTTCAATCGTAAATTTTTTAATTTAAAAAAACGGCAAGAACTTATCGGACAACCCAATACCATTCTTAAAAGTATTACAAAAACCAAACAAATGTTTTTGGATTAAAATATTTAAATAGGAAATTTAAAAATTTGAATTAAAAAATTTTTTTTTTGAAATTAATCACCCCAAATGACAAATGGGGGTAAATTGTTTTTTTTTAAAAAAAAAACAAAAAAAAACAACAACAAAACCATTTGTTAGTATTGAGTTAAAAATGGAGTATTGTTCAGTATAGATAGATTTACAACTTAAGCACAAAAACAACACTAATGCCATTATCTCTATAAAGCAGTTTTAATTTGAAATTTTTATTCATTGGAAAAACACCACTTGTCTCAGACAACTTGTGTTTTTTATAATAAAATGGTAGATGTTGGACATATCACATTTGAACAGTCAAAATGGAGAGTGAGTTTGGAAAAGAGTTAATTGAAATATAAATATAAAAATTTAAATGGTAATGCAAAACATGAAGTCATTGAAGAATTAGTTGTTTATAAGAGAAGTGCTAAAAAAATTTTATAATAAAAAAAACAAAGTAAGGATCATGGGTTTAACTTTCAACTTCTTTTGCTAAATATTCCAGTGCAATAAGTATTCAATTTTTGACTGTTGATTGAGAATGTTTTCAATATTCATAATCTTGAAAGTTCCTAATACAAATTTTATGTATGGAGAAGAAACCAGGAAAAGTCCCTATGAGTTCTGAAGTTTTATCATGAATTACATAGAAAATAAAATGCAAAATATAGTAATGCATATCCACCTATTTTTGAACGGTTGCCCAGGACAAAACAAAAAGCACCTTATGGTTTGTTTTCTTCTTGCACAGTTATCCACTGCAAAATATGAAACAATTCCCTCTAATTTTCCTGCTGGCATTCTTTTCTACCATGTGACCATGATTTTGTTAAAGAGTAGACCGATTTTACACTGTCAATGACTGCATTGATCTCATAAAGAGTTTATAACATGTTCGAAATTAAAAATGGGTAAAAATGGGTAATAAATTCATAGAATTTATTTAATAAATACCATTTGTCCAAATTTACTTTAAAAGCATCATTTATCCAGCAACTTTGACCCAAGATATTTTGTTTCTGTAACATCTTTTTTTTTGTTTTTTATCAGTCCTGCTGTATTTTTTTCTCTCTTGAATTTGTTAAATTTACTTTATTTGTTAGCATTAAAAATAGCTGAAATAATCAGTTCTTATTGATTATCTCAAATCATGGTTGTGTGGACAAGTGGGGTTTTTCAAGTAGGCGATTCAAATATTTACATAGAAAGTGAATTTTTTTTTAATTTTATGTTAAGCTTCTATGGTTACACTCCAGTGTAGTTTACACAGGTTTCCATAATGTTATTTTCTTATATAAATATGATATTATGGAAGAGTTGAACAATTTTTTAAAACTAGTAAAAAATCTTTGTTAAGAAAAAGCCTTTTTAAGTTACACTTTGAAATTATCCTGGTTTACTAATTTAAAACTTTCTTAATTTCAAATGTTTTTTAAAGAAGTTAAACACGTTTTTGTTATGAATCTGATGGTAAAATTCTATTTGATTATAAAAAATGAAGAAGTTGTTTGATTAAAACTTAAAAAGTTGTGCTGAAGTCTGCAGTCATAAAGTATTTTTGTGTTTACTTTCTCAAATTTTTTTCTTTTGTGTTTACTTCCTCATTTTTTTTTTCATTTTTTTTTACTTCATGAATTTTTTTTTTCTTTTGTGTTTATTTCCTGAATTACTGAAGTCAATAGTTAACAAAATTAATGTCTTTAAACTCACTTTTATTTCAATAAATGAACATCATTTGTCTCTGTTAAACTGGCAATATTAATCTTGTCTCTGTTGATATTATTCTTATCTCTTGTAAACTAAAATAATTAAAGAATCTTTAGTATTCAAAAAATCCCAATGAGTAGAGCAAAGAAGATATTGAAAATGCTTTAAAATATCATTGAGAGCAAAGATTATTCCTAAGAATGTTTTAAATATCAAAGTTGACATTGATTGACAAAAATAAAAATAATGTTTGATAGAAATTAAAGTGAAAACATAGAAGCGTAAGGTGAACAGCTTTATCAGAGGAAACATTCAATGTTTTAGTGATTTGGGTTATGGTTATAAACTAATATAATTTGTTTTATTTAATTATATAATTATTTAATTATGTTTTATTTGCTCTTTGAAAAATACAAAACAAGAGCATTTTTTAAATTTCACTACTTTTAAATATGGCATTCACTACGATAGTATAATAATTTTACTATTTAAGACATGAAAATACTGAAGACAGATATGAAGTAGCATTACACAAGATAACATTGCATCAAACTGTCATCGCATCCATCAGGCTTTTTGTTATTTATAAATCAAAAAGATACTTATATTGATTATGATGCAAAGCTTGCCAAACTGATTCATCATTAAATAAATTTTAAAATTATTCAATGGTTAGAACATTAGTTAAAGCAATTTGAGTAAAATACATTGCTAAATTAGATGGTCACAGCGCTCGTGTTTTATCGAAAGTTATTTAATTATGTAAATGAAATACCCTGCAATTGGTCTGTCTGTTGTTGATGTACATATTCCACTGGAAATTGGAATATGTACAACCACAAGATATTGGAATGTTGTACATATTCCAATATCCAGTGGTTGCTAAGTTATGTTTTGCAAACAATTGGTATAGAAATATATTGTCTTGTTAAAGATACCTAGAAAAAAATATTTAAATCATATTATGAATTATGAAAATGCAAAAATATTGATAAAGCTAATTTTCCAAGTTTATTAGAATTTAAATAAAAAACTTTTCTGCAACAAATTAATGATAAATGTTCCAACAAATCAAAAAGAATCAATGCAACAGTTTTTTTTTCCAACATCTTCATTTCTTACAAGTCTGCAAACATCCACTATTAAAGTTGGAAATTACTGGAAGAGAAAAGATGAAGTTTATAAAGCAACTTATATGAATTATAAGTTATAAAGAATTAAAAGTTATAAGATTGCAAATTATATGAATAAAAAAAACAAGGTAAAAGGAGCGAATTCCAAAGAACTGATGTTCAAGGAAAAAAATTAGACAAAAAGAATTTTTGATGCATTTAGGATCAGTCACAGTAAAAGGATAAGACTTAATTGAATGACAAGTAACACAAGAATGAATTTTAATAGATGGCACAAGAGACGCTAGCTCTTTAGAACAGCATCTGTTATAGTATTTGTAAAAAAAGGGAATGTTACGGTGTTTAACATAACATTACGACGATGTAACAATGGTTGAAGGCTGGCTGCTATAGCAGGTCCAACTATGTTTACAATGCGTTTTTGCACATAGTTTAAATGAGAAAGGGCGTCATTTAAAGATCCACTCCAGATGTGGCAACAGTATTCCATACAAGGATGGATTAGAGATTTATAGAGATAAAGAATAGAATCTGGAATAAGAAAGTGGCAAGCACAATAAAGAGATGCAATTTTAGCAGATAATAATTTTGCAATGTATTTGATATATGGTTTCCAAGAAGAAAAAAAAATTGAGTTTTATCTGAGTTAAAGTCAATACTGTAGCCAGTGAGATCTTTTAAGCTCAAATACCCCCTTCAAGCAACCAGAGAGTGTTGACTTCTTATGAAGACAAGAATAAATGGTAGTATCATCAGCAAACAATGTCATCTTAGATGTAAAAATTTGTGGGAGATCATTAACGTAAATCAGAGAAAAAATAGGACCAAAGATAGAACCTTGAGGAACCCCTGAAGATACAGGAAAAGAAAAAGGGTGCTGTCCATTGAAGACAACTTTTATGCTACAATTGGTAAGTAAGGATTTAAAAATCTTAAAGGCGCTACCTAATACACCATACAAAGAGAGTTTATGGAGAAGACCAGCATCCCAAACTTTGTCAAAGGCTTTAGAAATGTCAAGAGCAATAGCTTTAACCTCTCCACATCTATCTAATATATGATAAAACCTATTGGTTATTACCGTTAACAAATCAGCAGTAGAAAGAAAAGATAAAAATTCATATTGATGTCCAGAAAATAAGGTACTAGATTTAAGATAAGAGATTAAATGTTTGTAAACTTAAAAACTCGAAAACCTTGCTTATGGTTGTAAGAAAACTATAACACGACTTTGATTGCTCTCCAGAATTTTTCGAAAAAAGGAATAACGGGTTCTGCTTTCCAGCAGGCTGGAAAACAATACTCTAATAAGCGCTTGTTAAATAGCTTTGAAAGTATAGACGGCAATACACTTCTGCAAGACTATAACAGTTGTCCAGACCACAAGCTATAGAAAAGTCTAAATAAACTGATTGAGTGATATGAATATCAAACAACGAATCGACCTATTTTTTGGCTATATCAGGTAGGATGTAATAGAGGAATCAAGAGATGAGATTAAAAAGAGATGAGATTTAAAAAAGTTCTTAGCAAGCAATTCAGCTTTGTCTTTAGGTGAGGTAACAAAATCTGAACCATGCAAGAGAGGTTAAGTAACAGATTTTCAAATGGTTGAATTCTTATGAATATAAAAGCCCAGGCCAAGCATGTGACTATTGGAGTCTTTGCAAATTAAAGGAAGGTAACCATCAACACTATGATCACAAGATGAGACAGTTGAACTCAAATTAGTCTCGCAGAGTGCATATAGGTCTGGTGAACTTTGCAATAGGTAAGACTCAATAGCAGAAAAGTTACTTTCAAGACGATAAATACAAGTGAATGATAGGTTAAGTGAACTTGGTGATGATAATGGTATTTTGTTGTTTGTTTTTGGCACTTGAATCATTTTTGGATTTGTTAAAAAAAACTTGAAATCTCATATTTCATCACAAAAATTAGACTCTCGTGACTTGTGGAGAATCTTTAACAATATCAATAAGGGCAAATTTGTTATTCCACCTCTCTTGTATGGTTCAGACTTTTGTTACCACACCTAAAGACAAAGCTGAATTGTTTGCTAAGAACTTTTCAACAATATCATCTCTTGATTCCACTAGTAGCGTTCTACCTTATATAGCCAACAAACATGTTGATCCATTCGTATCTTTCCAGCTTCTGTATTTAAAGTGATTTCCTGCTTAGACTCTTCTACAGGTTGTGGTCCTGACTAGCTTGTGGTCTTGCAGAAGTGTTTTCCAGAGCTGTCGTCTATACTTTCAAAACTATTTAACAAGTGCTTATCAGAGTCTTGTTTTCCAGCCTGATGGAAAGCGGCATCTGTTATCCTTATTTTCAAAAATTCTGGAGAGCGATCTGACTCGTCTTACTACCGTCCCATTAGTCTTTCTCCTATCATTAGCAAAGTTTTTGAATCTTTAATTAACAAACACTTAATCTCTCATCCTGAATCTAATAACTTACTTTCTGATCATCAATATGGATTTCGATTTTCTCATTCTACAGCTGATTTGCTAACAGTAATAACCGATATGTTTTATCGTGCATTAGATAAAGGTAAAAAGATTAAGGCTTGACATTTCTAAAGCTTTTGATAAATTTTGGCTTGCTGGTCTTCTCCATAAGCTTTCTTCTTACGGTGTATCTGGTAATATCTTTAAGATTATTGAATTCTTTCTTTCCAATTGTAGTATAAAAGTTGTCCTTGGTGGACAGCACTCTTCTTCATATCCTGTAACTTCAGGGGTTCCTCAAGGTTCAATCCTTGGCCCTTTACTCTTTTAAATTTACATTAACGATTTTCCAGATATTCTCACATCTAATGTGCCATAGTTCGCTGATGATACTTTCATTTATTCTTGTCATGATAAGAAGCCAACACTCTCTGGTCGCTTGGATGGGGCATTTGAGCTTGAAAAAGATCTCACTTCTGCTACCGCATAGGGCTCACAGTGGCTGGTAAACTTTAATTCAGATAAAACTCAATTTTTTTCAGCCAGTTGTTATCGCAATAATTTAGATCTTCCTATATTTATGAACTATAATGTACTCGATGTGTCATCTACCCTTCATCTTCTAGGATTAACTCTTATTTTTGATCTTTCTTGGAAACTGTATATCAAATCCGTTGCAGAATTATCATCTGCTAAGGTTGCATCTCTTTATCGAGCTCGACACTTTCTAACTCCGGATTCTATTCTTTATCTCTATAAATCTCAAATCCTTCCTTGTATGGAATACTGTTGCCATATCTGGGGTGGATCTTCTAATGATGCCCTTTCTCTTTTAGACAAGGTGCAAAAAGGCATTGTAAACATAGTTGGACCTGCTCTTGCAGCCAGCCTTCAACCATTGTTACATCGTCGTAATGTTGCTTCTCTTACTCTTTTCTACAAATAAGTCTCATCCTTTATTTTGTGACTGCTCCTAAGTTCTCCAAAAACTCTTATTCCTCTGGGGTTTTTTTTTCGAACATCGGTTCTCTGGAATTTGCTTCCTTCATCTTTTTTTCCTGACTCGTATAATTTACAATCTTTTAAGCTGTCTGTCAATCGTTATCTTGCTCTACAATCTTCATATTTTCTCTTCCAGTAACTTCCAAATTTAATTAGTGGTTGCTTGCAACCTTGTTGTAAGATGTTTTAAAAAAAACTCATTATTAATTGTAAAATTAAACAAAGAACAAAAACAATTGTCCTTGTAAGCTAAGAAATATTTTTTATTTTTAAACAATTTGAAATTTCGTGTTGCCTTTTTTCAAATTTGCCTCGATATCAATTAATGGCACGCTGATTACACAGGTCAACAAAAAAAAAATTTTTTCTGGTGCCGAGCAAACAATTTGTTTTTTGCATAGCATTTCTCATTTTGATTTCAAATATGTAACTCTTTTTTTACCATCAGGTCAAATTGTAATTATATTTAGGTTCAAATCTTAAGTATTTAGGGTAAAGTCCCTAATATTGTCGAAAAAAAAGTTATTCAAAAGTATGTCAACCTGGGTCTCAAAAGAAGCGTATTTTCATAGAGATTTTAGAAAACATAAATATTTTTCCTTAAAATTTATTGACAAAAAAATTATGTAAAAAAATGCTAAAGACTTAAAAAAAAGTCAATAGAATGTTATTCACCAAAAATACACAAAATACTTATTTTTATTACAAATGAATAACATTTTTAAAATCTCTATGAAAATACGCTTCTTTTGAGACCCAGGTTGACATACTTTTGAATAACTTTTTTTTCGACAATATTAGGGACTTTACCCTAAATACTTAAGATTTGAACCTAAATATCTTTACAACTTGACGTGATGGTAAAAAAAGAGTTGCATATTTGAAATCAAAATGAGAAATGCTATACAAAAATCAAATTGTTTGCTCGGCACCAGAAAAAAAATTTTTTTTTGTTGACCTGTGTTATTTATTGGTTTTCCGTACGTGTCACCGACTTATCCCATAAAAATGCCATTAATTATCCTATGCTAGATAACCGCACGAATCCCCGTATGTAGTGTTCGGCTGAGAAGCCCTCTTTATTTTAAATAATATCTCTTTTTAAATCTGTCTCGATATCAATTAATAGTACTTTGGTTTTATTGTTTTCCCATGCAGCTCCCAGACCTATCCAACCAAAAAACTTTATGTTTCCCATATAATTGGATCCCAGTTGGTTGAGTATTGAGTGATTTGAAATGTATTGTTTTTATTTATTAAATTGCAGCTCAACAGTCTGATCAATGTTTTGTAAGCTGTAACGCAACGATAAAGTAATAAAATATTTATAAAAATAATGAAGTTGTGAAGGTAATTATAAAAAGAAAAGTTGTGAAAATATTTTACTGACGTTTTTTGTTTTTTTTTTATGTGTTTGGTTTTTTCAGTTAGTTTTTTTTTTATTATTATTTTAACATGATTGGCTTTTTTCATTTTGTAAAAAATGTTCAATTAAGTTTTGTAGAATTAAAAATGTAAATTTATAAAAATGTTTACAGAATAATACATTTGTGAAATTTCAAATAATTAAATATACGTGTCAGATATAAAAATATATATAAATTTTTAAAATAAATTTTTTTTATTAGATAATATTCTATGATGTAACTTGTAATAATAAAATTAAAGAAGTATTTTTGTAATAAATCATATTTTGTCTCATGTAAATTTTTAGTTATAAATAGATATAATATAAATATATATAATAAATTTAATATAAATAATTTATCGTTTTTAGAGAAGATTTATGAAAAAATTTGTTTTTTTTTTTTGTTGTTGTTTTTTTTGTAACCCTCCAAACCAGTTTTAAGTAATGATCTAAATTTATATAAAATAAAGTCAAATCTTAAGTTATGGGGTAAAAAATTTATTTAAAATCACCTTTAAAACATGTTTCAACAAGTTTTTTTTAATAAAAATCACCTTTAGTTAGCAATTTTTAATAAAAATTCATTTAAACTTTAGTTAGCTTTAAATTTATATACGTCCTTGGGTCATCCTGACCCATCAGCAAAACGGTTGTGGTTCTATCCTCCCCATCCGTCCAATAAAAAAAAAAATCTTGTTCCAAAACAGAATTTTTTTGTATGGCTTAATAAGTATATTTTATGAAGTTGAATAAGTGCCAATTTCGTAAGTGCGAACTGGCATAAATGCGAAGCAGTTGCAAAAACTGGCAAAAATCTGAGAATTGGTATTAGTGGGTTAAAAGAGTTTGCAAACATTCGCATAATTGCAAAGTAGGCATAAGTGCGCCGAAAGAATTTTTAAACATTAACATAAGTGCAAATAGTAGACATAAGTGCGCCGAAAGAATTTTTAAACATTAACATAAGTGCAAATAGTAGACATAAGTGCGCCGAAAGAATTTTTAAACATTAACATAAGTGCAAATAGTAGGCATAGGCGCAAAGCAGTTGCAAACACTGGCATAAGTGCGTCAAAATTTTTTTTCAAAGATTGGCATAAGTACGACTTGCCATAAGTGCGCCTAAAGAATTTTCAAAGATTGGCATAAGTGAGAATTCTGTTTGGCATGCTTATGCCAGTTCATTTTTCAATTTATGCTTTGCAGTTATGAGAGCTCACACTTTTGCCAGTTCGCACTTATGTTAGTTTATCCAACTGTTGTGCACTAATGTAAGTTCGCAATTACGTCATTTCGCACTTGAGCAGATTTGCTGTTATGAAATTCGCACTATATCAGTATTAATGCATTATTAGATCAAAAATTAGTATCTTTTGTAGATTATTATAACAAGATATTCCAAAGAATGAGCAAGGGGCAATCAGGTCTTTGTATTTAGCATATATTTAAAACAATTCAGTAGAGTAAAATGAAAAATAGATATTTCTAAAGACTACATAGTTTTAATCTAAGTTACATTAATATACTATTAAGTAGATGATTTACTTTGATATCTTATTGCTGCTTTTTAAATCAGCGAACTGATCGATCACATCTTCTACATTGATTTCTTTTATAGCAAAATTTTTAAATTTATAAACGGCTAGAGCGTAGAGGGGTTTCCGTTTCAAGTTTTTTTGATCGAATTGGTTTCTGGTTTTATCGGTTTCAATTTCGGGAAAGGGAAACGACGCTCTTAAAATGCAGATATTCATTTGAAAAAGTAATTTCCGTATATTTTGGGCAGATTTATTAAAGTTTGTGGGCTTGTGGTGTGATTGCAACAGAATTCCTATCTGAAAGAAGGACAAGGAATCCAATTCCATGTAATTTTGATATTTTAAGATATTTGAGATACTGATAAAGGCATATCAGCAGCTCAGTGATCTATTACTAAAATGAATGGTAAAAACGTTTCACTGGTTTTTTATCAAGCATTACATACCGAACAATAAAAATAAGTTGTACGCGTGCAAGACGTCTGTGGTTAATCGTCGATATCATGAAATCATTGATAACTTGCATCTTTAAGTTCAATAACTGCAGGAAAGAAGTTTTCCAATAAAAAAAAATTATTTTAAAATTGTCAAGCGCTTTTTTTAAAGCAATTTAAAGGATATCAAGTAAAAAGTATAAAAGTAATATATAACCAATTATTTGTAAACGTGAATCGCATTTGTACTGAACAAAGTTCCAGCATCGTCACGAGTTTCGGGATTTGAAAAATCATTGTCGTTGACGTCTCTATTTTGCTGATTTGTTTTAATGAACTCAATCACTCCATTACTTTGATGTATCCTGTTGGCAGGGTCGGTAAAAATTATTTCAACTTTCTAAACTACTCCTTTGCTAACAACTTGGATAACAACAATAATAGAGTCTAAAATTACTGTCTCTTTATTAAGACCATCAATCAACAAACCTGGAGAATAACTGCTTCAATCTGGTGCTTGTATATACCTTCAAGCATTAGATTGGTTTTTTGCGTAACTATTGTCAACTTTGGTATGACGCAACAACATTTTGTTTGTAATTCGTTACAATTTACTTCTTTCTCTTTTCTAGATTTCGTCTTGCCACGCAAATCTCAAAAATGCTCACTTTAATGTCAAAGTGGAAAGAATTTTTTTCTAAGCTCTTTTTATTTTATTTTTGTATTCATCCTAGTTTTTATCTTTGCTTTTCAAACTATAAGAAGTAAAGTTTGAAGAGCAAAGATAAAAACCAGAAACTATCAAGATTTCTTTAAAATATGATATCTTTTTAAAGATATCTTAAAATATGTTATTAAGATATCTTTAAAAGCAAAGATAAAAACCAGACTATTGAGACTTCCAAGATTAAAATTTTAATCTCGGAAGTCTCAATAGTCTTGGAAGTTATTCTTAATAGTTAACAATCAATCTAATTTTTGTTTTTAATTATTTAAAAAATAATTTAATTCTTTGCTGGTTGGCCTCTCCAAACGCCCTGACCCCGCAGCGGCTGCTTATTCTGGACATGTGTTAAGACGTGGATGCTTATATATCAGCTTAGTATAAAATCATCTGTTTAAGTTAGCTATTTGGTAATTTCTAAAAAAAAAATTAGAAAAAAATCAACAAGAATTTTGTTGTTGTTGATTGTTTTTATTTCCCTTCAGCAAAAAACTTTGGTTAACTATGACTTCAACTTCAAATTTAATGCAAGTACTAAATAAAACACAATAATAAATGTTTAGAGAAACTCCGAAATTTGAAAATTAAATGTCATTGCGTCAAATATTAATCAATTAAACATTTTCACAGATAGCTTTTATTAAATTTCGATTAAACTCTATTTGTTAAAAACAAATCTCAAATACTGCTAAAAAAAAAGTATTACTGAAGTATAGAAATACTAAATGAAGTTGACAAAGAAGAATCATCTGTATCAAAGAATTATAGCGTTACAAAGCAAACATTGTCACGATAATTAAAAGAAAAACGAAATATATTCAGAAGTTAAATAAAAATAAAATAAAACATCTACAAAAAAAAATCAGGATGGGAGTCTTCCTACATAAGGATTTGAACAAAGCCTACTTTTTGGACCAAGCATGTGGCTTTTAAAGGTCCGATACCAAACATTGCTATGTCTGGAACCACATTCAAAATCATAGTTTTGTATTTTGCCAAAGAACTTTGGTGTGAAAATTTGATGTGCATCCAATAGGTGGTTATAGATAGGTCAGAAAATGGTTATTATGTCAAAGTTATATATAACAATTAGTTCATAAAATTACAAAAGAGTGGCCGAGTGAATAGTGCGCTGAGTTTCGGAACATAAAAGACATGGTTCGAGTCTTAGCATTGGTGACGTTTTTTTTTTTTTTTTACAATTATCTTAAAATACGAAATACTTTTGAAGTTTTAAAGAGATTATATACAAACATATGTAATGATATTATACACTTTAACAAACGAAAAGATTTTTAAAAAAAGCAAAAAATTCTAAAAACATCAAAACACCGGGGGGAAATATTTGTTGTGTATCTGTATATGTATGATTGAGATACTTATGTTATTAATGTGCTCATGTAATTAGTCCTAATAAGCTGTAGATGGTCTGTTCAGTGCACTTAAAAAAATTAAAGTATAGTATATTGGAATTTGCAAAGAAACATTATATAAATCATTTTTTAAATATAAAGTAATTTTTTTTTTACTTTGTTGCACTTAATCATCCCTATATAAACAATATATATAAACAAATATGCTATTTGTTTATATATATTGTTTATAAAATGTAAAAAAATCCACTTATATAACGTTTTATTCAGGATTGTATGTAATATAAGTAAACCAGTACCAGTTTAATAGCTTTTTGCGCTTAAAATCAATCAAAAAATGCAAATGATAATGCAAATAAAAGATGATGCAAATAAAAGATAATGCAAAAGTAAACTTGACGCGTAAAGGTTTATTTTGCCACAAACTGACGTCAATGCGCAAAATATTTTTGGCTTAACTTTTATATTAGCCTTTAATATCATTCATTTGTTTTTAATCATAATCATAAGAATAAACTTTTTTTAAATGACTATGTTTTAGTGGTCTAAGATCTTCTTAGTTCCATTTGTACAGCGTTACGTACAAACGTCTGTCGGTGTAAACGTCTTTAGCATATTTTGAGTTTGCAGGCATTATATGGAATACCGGGTTTTGCATCCATTTAAAACAAACATGACATCCATTTAAAACAACCATGACATTCATTTAAAACATCGTGACAATCAATTAAAACAATTGTGATTTTCAATTAAAACAATTAAAGCATGCGCAATCTCAACATTCTATATTTTAAAAAAAGTTTTTTTTTACATATTTATTTATTTAACTTTACATAAATTTATTTTTATTAATATTATCTTAATTTACTTTAATTTAATGGAATTTATTTTTATTTTAAACGGATGTCAAAGTAAATATACGAGCAACGAGATATTAAAGATAAAGAAGTAAAATTGTCCAAGAGGAGTTTTGATTCAGGGCCATTCCATGTATGAAAAGAACGCTTCATCCAAAGCAGCTAAAGGCGCATTTACTGACTACGACAAAATAAGTATTATTATATAATTAAAAGAAGTTGTTCATCATGCATGTTTTAAATAAACGTTATGGTTGTTTTACCAATAAGATAAGACCATGTAAAAAATGCATACCTAAACGACATGGAATAGTTGAAGCTTAATGAATATGTATACATGTGTGTATGCCTTACCGGGTTTTTCATCCATTTAAAACAAATATGGCATCCATTTAAAATTAAAATAAATTTGATTAAATTAAAGTAAATTTAGAAAAAATTAATAAAAACAAATTTATATAATATTAAATAAATTAATATATAAACAAAACCTTTTTTTTTGAGTAATATAGAATCTTGAGATTGCGCATGCGTGAAATGTTTTGATTAAACATCGCGATCGTTTTAATTGATTGTCACGTTGCACAGTGTATCGCTTCATACAAGCTAGGTTGACAAAAATATTTTGATTTGTAATTTCATTCCTAAGAATGTAGTTAACAATATTTTGGTGTTTTATTGATTAGTTATGCAGTAGGGAGCCTGGGGGAAGCAGGGGGGCAATTACCCCGCGCGTTTAAGCTTAAAGGGGCGCCAAAAAGTCAATTTTACTATAAAAAGTATTTTTTTTATTTTTTTATTTTATTGTAAAAAAGGCGATATTTTAATTACTTTTAAGTTTTTAAAAGTTTTTGTCTTGAAAAAGATAATTAAGTAATAAATATAAATACTAAATTTCAACACATAAATAATGTAATAAAATTTTGCCTAAAATAAAAATATACTCACAACAAATATACAAAATATAAAAATATACTCACTACAAATATACAAAATATAAAAATATACTCACTACACTACGTAAAATAAAAAAAATGTTTTATTAATAATTAATCATTATCTGACGAATCATTGTTATTTTCACTACCCGATGAATCGGACTCTAAATAATCTTCGTCACACATATTTCTATTTTCAACAAGCTGTGGTGGTATTATAGGTGGGATAATTAAATTCAAAACTCCCAACGGTAGTTTACCAGTTTTCTTATTTGACAGTTCTCTGTATGAGTTGATGACAGGATCTGATGTTACCAAAAGCATATTTAGCAAATCTATATTTGTGCAAATACGTGAATTTTTTCTTGCATGGTGTTCGCGGAATGGACGAAAATCTTTATTGTAGGCTTCTTGAGACTCTTCCGACAGTTGTCCTATTGGAAGAAGGCATGTTTTTATAACTTCCGTGCTATGTGCAAGTATTTTGTGCACAGTAACAGGCACATAGTACCAAGGATACAGATTAATATAAAGAGTTTTGGTTTCAGAACAAAGCTATTCAAATTCATAATAGTTAATATCATAGCCAGAGGAAAGTGTTATTAATAACATACTGAAATTTTTAATGAGATTGTCTAAACCCGTAAAACAGCTGTGTTCTCATCATTTGTACTCCCAAAGCCAGGTTTTGGTTTATCAACAATAAGGCCCATATGCTTTTCAAATTTTTGTTTGATATCTTCTGAACGTTTTTGGACACTAGATTTATCTTCATCGCTTCTAACTTGCCACTTTCAAAAAAACGAATCCACGCATACAAAGTAGACAGATCAAAACAATAATTTTCTTTTTTAACAACTAAGTCTTTTAGTTCACCGTTCATCATTTTAGGAGTCACACCACGTATGTAACATTTTTGTTGGGAACTTGTGTCAGTCAAGGCATTGCAAACTTTTTCATCTATTATTGATAGTATTAGGTCGCGTTTAACAGTAATTTGAGATTCGTTGAGTCTTATAGATGTTGAAACAAGTTGAGAAACTTCTTTTAAAACTTGGTTAGTTTCTGTTGTTGTTAAAAGATTTGTTTCTTTTGAAAAATTTAATTTAATTGGTCGGCAATATAGCGTGGATAAAGGTCGTGGATTTTGCCAAATAATATTTTGACAGTCACTCAGTCTCAACGGAACAAATGAAAATACAAACAGAAACTCATCAGTAGCATCAGAGTTTTTAAATCTCTGTTTGTATGCGCTGTGAATGGAGCTCCCATCACATCCCCATTTGCTAATTAGTGTGAATGGCGTAGTAAAAGTAATACTTTTAAGAACTTCGCATTGGGCTTCAATTAGGCGTTCAGTAGTTTTATCAAGTATAGCTTGTAGGCTAATTTCGGCACGTGTTTCTGTAACAGAAATATGTTCATTTAATGGATAACATAACTTTTTCGACTTGCATAGACTATTATAAGATGGAAATAATATATTCCCTGCCTTTAATGACCACTTTCTCGTCTGTTTATAAGAATGACTTGTACATTTAGAGTCAATATAATAAGCTAATGCCTCGTCACGATTTAAGTACCTACCACCACAAATAAAGTCTTTTGATTTAATTTTTTCTGATGATTCCAGACTTTTTCTGATTAAAGTAGCTTGGTTTCTGTACCCAAACACACGGCATACTACTTCAGCAGCTGTGGTCAACTCAGTTGCACTTTGCAATTTTATTAAGTTTTCAACCCTTCGTTTTTTGGTTTTAAACGACGAGTCTTTAAAGTTCTTTTTTGGTCGTCCTTGAATTTCTCGAGATGATGAAAAAGTACATTGCTGGTATATACTTACTTTAAATTCTACATTTGTCCCCTCTAATCAAATTTTATTTTTGTTTAAAAAGCGGTCCATCATCATATGTGCTGCAGACACTTTTATTGCGAATTTTGAAGCCATACATGAAATTTTTAACTGCAAAGACCTCTCAGAATCTCTAGTCAAATCAGTTACATGAGTAGCACAAAATCTTTGCAAAATAAAATCCAATAAACGAGAATTTCTTTCTTCTTGATTATGTCTTCGCCATTCTTTAAATAACTCCATTTTTGAAAAAGAGCGCACATGATCTAAATGAAATTTAATAACAAAAAATTGTGGATTTATGTGGTGAAAATTTTTTCTTTGTTGTACACCTTAGGACTTTAGCTATACACTGTTAATAAAATAGCTTGGATACATGTGGATACAAAAAGTTGTATAAATTTAAATATTAAAAACAAAAAAATATTTTACAACTTTAACCCAGTTTTTTAAACCATATTTTAACACACATTGCTTAACTTTTAAATAAAATAATTAATGTAATTAAATAGTACTTACCCTCAAAAGTAAAATCCATCACTGCATTAAAATGATTGCTTTCTTTAGTTCTTGTTAAATGTTAATGCAACCATTGTAAATTTTTAATTAATTTTTTTCAAAAATGAAATTACATTTTAACGCCTTTTTAATTGTTTATGGCTCATTGCTCTGGAATATTTTTCATAATAAACACTGCAAGTTATTACTAATTAAGAGACTGTTATTGTGAAAATATTATCAATAAGTCGATTTCTGATATGACATTTGCCCACCTAGCTTGTATGAAGTGATACACTGTGCATCGTAATTTTGCTTCTCTTTCTTTTTTCTACAAATACTATAATGGACACTACTTTAAAGAACTAGCAACTCTTGTGCCATCTATTAAATTTCATTCTCGTGTTACTCGTCATTCAATTAAGTCTCATCCTTTTTCTATTACTGTCCCTAAGTGCTCCAAAAACTCTTATTCCTCTATTTTTTTTTTCCTCGAACATCAGTTCTTTGGAATTCGCTTCCTTCATCTTGCTTTCCTGATTCATATAATTTGCAATCTTTTAAGTCGTCTGTCAATCGTTATGTTGCTCTATAAACTTCATTTTTTCTCTTCTAATAACTTCCAACTCTAATTGTGGTTGCTTGCAGCCTTGTTGGAAGCGAAGATGTTGAAAAAAAAAAAAGAAAAATTGCAAATTGGGTTTGATAGAGAACATCCGACCTTAACTTGTTGATATCTTTTGGTGAGAAGCGCGGAGATCTTATTAAGAAGATTATCTCTTACATTATTTGATGCAAATTTAACTAACATTCAAGCGTTTTTTAGAAATCTACAATATCCGTTATTAGATGATTATCGATTCCAATACTTTTATCATTTCTAGATTCTAAAAGGTTTGTTGTTATTAATTTGAAGCTATTAAGTTATGAGGCCTTCTGAATTTTGTCTATCCTATCGTGACGCCTCTGTATATCACCAAGACCACACAATGTGCTGGATTTAATCTCCTTTAAAGATTTATTCACTACTTTGCGTGAAATTGTTTCAATTGAATTATTTACATAACTATTAATAAGTAGTTGTTATTACTCGTTATAAATTATTAAATTATTTTAAATATTATTTAACAACATACATAAAGCTTTCGCGTAAAAATCTTTTTTAATCTTTGGTTGGTGATGGCTCATGTGCAATGGCACACCCTGCCCATGCCTAAATCCGTACCTGACTTCCGTAATAACTAACTTCAATTTTTACTGTAATATTTTACAAAATTTGTCATTACTTTAAATTCTCATTAAAAATCTATTCTTTTACAATTAGCTCTATCTGTTACATGCTTAGAATGCTGCCTTCACTCTTTTTTTTTATTTCTTTTAAGATGTTGCCATAAGAATTGCTGGGCCATCTTCTTTCTAGTCATCAAGACTGACCCTTAATTTAAATGGGCATTTGATTCTTTTAATTCTAGTGCATGACATATATAATGAACAAATATATCATGACTTGCTCTAAAAAAATGGATTTTCATTATTATTGCGTAATCCAGCATCAGTTAAACATAAAGTTTTGTGCTTTAATTCTGATAAAGTGTTATAGCACTTTCTGGCGTTTTCATCATTTCTTTATTATAGCAGTTCGGGCTTTGTTTATACTGCACTATTTATTAATAAGAATTAGTGATTAGTACAAAAGACTTGTTTTCATATCGAAATTTTAATGCAACCCGCCCTATGTAAATGCTAATTTTTATTATCATTTTGTGTTTTGGTAACCACTAATAGTTATTCTAAATGTTTTTGATAACTAATTGTTATGTATTCACTAAAACGTATTTGGGCATGCTGTTTCCTCATTTAGTTACAGTTGAACATATGTTTTCAATTTAAACAATAGAGCAGTAAGATAATTACAAGTTGATTCAATTCTGGTCATACAATAGCATTTAGGTCAAAATCCAGTCTTTTTTATGTAGTGTAACTCTTTTGTTATTGTCCTTTGTCCATGTCACTGACTTACAGTGCTGGCCAAAAAGATCCGACCACGTATTGTTTATCAATGTATACAGTATGTACATTGTAGTGTAGACGCTTTCCTCGGAATTTCACCATCACGCTTTGCATGCGTGATTTGCAGTTATCAGCCAATCAAAACACTTGTACCATTGTTATATATACTATCGCATGCGTGGCTGTGAATTACTATTTGCATTTGGCTATGGCGACAACATCACCTGGAAAACATGCTAAAATACAACTTTTGATAGAAGACGAGAAGTCTGAACGTGCGATTGCCGCACGTTTACGAATGCCTAAGACAATGTGCTGAATGACTGTTCACGGTGTCATTCAGCACATCAAGTCAACAGGTACCAGCGCTGCAGGAAGATCCAGTGGCAGACCGAGATGTACTACATCAAAAACTGACGCTATGATCACGCAGCCACGAAGGACCCAATGGTATCATCTTCACAAATTCTCAATGAACTGCCTCCTGATGTGAATGTAAGCTCTCGCACCATTCGGCGACGTCTTGTGGACGATTTCAGTCTTCGATCCTATCGCGCTGCATTAAAACCACGACTCTCAGAAAAGTATTCGTGACCGCCTCAAATTTTATAAAGCACATAAAAATTGGACCGTAGCAATGTGGCGACGTGTCATATTCTCAGACGAATCGATGGTGAAACAGTTTGCTACGCATAAAGTAATTGTTCGACAGCCACCAAACGCACTCTTCAATGCCCATTATGTTGCTTCAGCGGTAAAACATTGCCCTGCAATTATGATTTAGGGAGCAATTACTGCCAGAGGTCGAGCGGGAATCCATCTCATGCCGCAAGATGAAACTATCAAAGCTGTTAATTATTTGCAAATAATAAAGGAAAATGTTCCTATTTGGCTCAGAACTCGCAACTGTGACATCTTTATGCACGACGGCGCGCCATGTAATCAGGCAAAGATCGTCAAGACATGGTTTCAAGAGAATTCCATCAATGTTCTTGCTCCGTGGCCTGGCTCGTCACCGGATTTAAACCCGATTGAAAATTGCTGGGTAAAATTAAAAGCAGAAGTGGCAAAAGCATACTCGACGTCGGCGACAACTTTAAAGGAGGCTATACTGAAGGCGTGGTCCCAAAAAATAACGCCTGATTACTGTGACTCTTTTGTTGCTTCTATGCCTCGAAGAATAGAAGCTGTCCTCAAAGCCGGAGGAAGACATTCGAGGTACTAGAAACTCTTTTCTGACGTGAACTACTTGTTGGTTTCTTTGAAAGTGTATCATTGACTTACGTGAATGTTGTTTGTTGCGTTTAATTCAATCATATTTTTATTAAATTGAAGTGGTATTACGTTTCTGTCTAAAAACCTTAGTGGTCGGATCTTTTTGGCCAGCACTGTATATGGTCTTGTATTCTCTCTGGTGAAAACGCTTGGTGTATTAATAAAATACAGTTGTATAACGTCAAATATTTGAATAGATCATTAGGAAGCAGTGTCATTTTTTTAGATTTATGTGAAAACGCTGGGTGTATTAATAAAATACAGTTGTATAACGTCAAATATTTAAATAGATCATTAGGAAGCAGTGTCATTTTTTTTGGCAGTGGTAGAAAATAGATCTTGCGAGTGCTTTGCGAGTGCAATCCTGTTTCTAGAGTTTTTGACTTTTTCTATTTTGATTTATATTTATTATTAAAAATTTGAAAACATTTTAATTTTCTCCACAAATTTGCTTAAAAATATTTTAAAATTATACTAATATTACATTTAAACAAAAACACTGTTAGAGAGGCTCTAAATAAATAATGTTTTCCGTGATAATTTTTATGCGGCCTAAACCGAATCAGCTTGAGTAATGGTTAGAGTTCTGGCTCAGAACCCAGAGGTCCTAAGTTCGATGCCGGTCTAGCCCAATAAGTGGAAGGATGAGTGAAATTCCTATTTAAATGCTCTTCCGCTGTTCTCTGTACCGTAAGGACTTCTGAGACCATCCTCATAAAATAAAATAATAAAAAAATCGCAATAATAAGAAAGAATAAGAAATAAAACAGAATAAGAAAAACATAACACGTCATCACGCAATTCATCTATAAAACTTTTGTCAGACAAAGCCCTTATAGGGCTTGTACGGGCACTCTTAGCCTGTCAATATTTTCTACACGGAAAGAGCATACCATGGTGAAAAAAAGTTTAGTATACCGTAGTAAAATTTTTAAAAATTATAAAATTTAAGTGAAAAATAAATTCTAAATTTTTTTGTAAAAATATATTCTATAATTCTATTTAAGTACCATGAATGGAAAATTAATTTTAAAGTTGTTTCACTTCAAATTTAGTTAATTAGTTTTTTCCATGTGATTGACTGGGACTCGCAGTGGCTGTTGAATTTTAATTCAAATGAAACTTATTTAGTATAGCAGTAATCTTAAATTTTTTTAATTATATTTATGAAGAAACATTATTAATATAGTATATTTTATGCAACATATTTTGGAGCACAACCATATTTTCTATATATTGATATTATTATATATGAAAGTAAAAACATTTACTCTAACGCTTTATTTAATTTACTAAAGTAAATTAAATGAAGCGTCAGAGAATGTTATTTTTTCATACTTTCACACATAATAATATCAACTTAGAAAATATGGTTGTGCTCCAAAATATGTTGTTAAATAAATTATTAAATATAAAATATGTTATATATAAATAAAATTTGTTAAATTTATATAAATATAAAATAATATAATAAAAATATAGAATAAATATAAAACAAAGTATCTTAAATATAAAAATAATGTTATTATCCTAATAACCTAGAAACCTGTCAAGGTAATTAAATTTTTTTTTAAAGTTAGTACTAACTTTAAACAGTTAGTACTCTAACTTTAAAAAAAACTTGAACAGGTCTTTTAAAAATATAAGTTAACATCCAACTATAACTGTCTCCTAGCCTAGACCCAATAAGGATAATAATATTATTTTTATAATTGCAAAGAAGTTTATTATATATTTCTTAGTAAGTATATTACCACACCCAAATATAGCTCTCTTCCAGCAGTCACCTTGACCCAGTTAGGATAACAGCTGCCTAAGCTATTATCCAAACTGCCTAACATAGCCCAGATTCAGGGTAAAAATATTTTTATATTTACAAAGAAGTATATAATATACTTATAGTAGTTACAGTATGATGTGAATTTATATTTTTTAAATAGAAAATCAAGTTTAGTAAAAGGCTATCAATCAAGGTGTAAGAGTATAAGTTTTTACTTTCATACATAATTATCAGCATAATCAGCATAGTTATCAGCATAATAGGGTTTTGCTCCAAAATGTTGTATAAAAATGAAGATATACATATTAGTCAACAACATATTAGTCATATTAATAACATAATGGCAGTATTAATCAAAATTCTATATTTTGTAAAGGAATTAAATTATATAACAGTTTGCCACCTAGAATAAAGAATATGGAATTGAAGAAATTCAAATCAGATATTTCAAAATATGTGAAATAAATTAAACTACTTTAGTTTTTGATAGTATTATATTATTATATATTATTAATATAGTCAACAAAGAATCAGTATATATATATATATATATATATAATATATATATATATATATATATATATATATATATATATATATATATATATATATATATATATATATATATATATATATATATGTATATATATATGTAAATATATAAATATATATATGTATATATATATATATATATATATATATATATATATATATATATATATATATATATATATATATATATACATAAATACAAGATTTTCAAAAGTATATCATGCTGAGTCTCACAACAAGCGAAATTATATAAAAAGTTTTAAAATAGTCATTATTTTATAAAAAACATTGAGTAAAAAAAATTATAATAAATTTTTTTTGTAAAAATGCATATTTTTTAATTTTTAGTTTAAAAATGTCATTTTCTAGGCAGTGAAATCTAAAATAATAATTTTTTTTATAAAATGATGATTATTTTTGAAGTTTTTATATAATTTCGCTTCTTTTAGGACCCATCATGATATACTTTTGAAGAATTATTTTTTGATAATTATAGGGACCCGTCTAATGTTTAAGGGTCTTGAGCAACCTCTTAAATTTTTTTTTTTTAATTTTTTAATTCTAATAATATTTTATTATATAGAACACATTTAAAAAAAGTTGTTTTAAGGACCACCCTTATATATACATATGCATATATATATATATATATATATATATATATATATATATATATATATATATATATATATATATATATATATAATATATATATATATATATATATATATATATATATATATATATATATATGTATATGTATATATATATGTATATATATATATATATATATATATTATATATATATATATATATATATATATATATATATATATATATATATATATCAATAATACCTTAAAACACTTTATTGCATTTCTAAAATAAATTTAATGTATTTTAAGCAGACAAATCTTACCAAAAGATTAAATTTTTAATTTTTTTTCTTAGGTTGAATTCTTTGAAAAATAAATGATATAAAAAAGATATTAACAATTTATTAAATTTCAAACATTTTCCAATATCTCAAAAAAGAAACCCCGAGAAATCTGCAGTTAGAGGTAAGATCTTATTTTGCTTTAATTTTTCATGTTGCTTTCTAATACATGATATAGGTATAATTTATTGAATGAGCATTTTTATTTTCAGTGCTTTTGGTTGACTTACAGTTTTTTTATATGGTTATTAAACATGTACTCAAACTTAGATCAATGTTTTTATTTAAATTAATGATAAAATTATTTTTATTTCACTCTTTGTTGTTATTACACCCAACAAATGTCAACAAAACCTTGAATGGATAAGTTCGCAATAATGCATAAATGGAATACTATTTATAGGAGTGATACTATACAAATTTGTTGTATTCATTTAGTAGCATATATATGATATATATGTAGGATGTGTTGAATTCTTAAGATAAACTGTACTTTTTCAAATTTAGAAAAAAGTTTAGTGAAAAAACATTTAGTGAAAAAGTGATGTTTTCATAAATGAAATTATTTTAGTGCTAGCTTAGTAAATTTTAATTTCACTTATTTTATATATATACATATATGTATGTATGTATGTAATGTTGAATAAGCTAAAAACTTGGTTTTTACTGTTATTTATCTATTTTTAAATTCCCTTATTTTTAAATCTTAAATAATTTTTAAATTTTTATATAACCCGCCCAGCCTTTCATAATATCTATTTTGCGAGCCGCCAACAAAAAAAGTAAAAAACAAGTTATAACTTTTTAAAAATGATCTGTGTAAGTAGCACCGCTGATCTATATTATAACAGTTATAATATAGATCAGTGACCGCTGCTCACTTAAAATTTAAAATTTTAAATTTCAATATTAACGATCTATGATGTTAATGGCGCAGTAAAGTCTTGAAAGTTGGGGCTGGACCAAACAAGGTTAGAGAGTTGCTGAGCAAGGATAGAAGTGAGCCTCTTCCTTTGAGTAAATTATGACTAACGTCTAAAACTATATATACATATATGTATGTACATACATACATATATGTATATATTTATATGTATATATATATATATATATATATATATATATATATATATATATATATATATATATATATATATTATATATATATATATATATATATATACATGTATATATATACATATATGTATGTATATATATATATATATATATATATATATATATATATATATATATATATATATATATATATATATATATATATATATATATATATATATATATATATATATATATATATATAGATCTATAATTTGTTGTCTTTGGGAAGAGCGGAAGGAAAAAAGTGATTCTTACGCCAACACATACGTCACTTTTAATTACTTTTGACTTTCGTCCAACATTTGAGTGTTGGA
>NC_088921.1:61550000-61555000 GCF_038396675.1 Hydra vulgaris | reverse complement strand
ATATATAAATACATACAGGACTTGTCCCTATGTGGGACAAGTCCTGTAATAAAAGTTAGACAAGTATAAATTTTTTATAAATTTCTTATGGATGGTTTTGTGAGGGACATCTAGAGTTAAAGTCACCTAGAACTTGCTTGTGGATGATTTTTAAAGTCTTTTTGAAGCTATAGCTTTTTTTTCATCTTTTAACACAACTAATTTTGCACAGATCCACATATGCCACATGATCCACACATGTCACATGATTCACTTTTTTTATGTATGCACATGTCACAAGATTTATTTATTTTTATGTATGCAAATACATCATATATAAACATAATATAATACAATCTTTATTTACAAAAAAATACTTTAAGATATTTTTAAATTATATTACAATTGTATAAAGTAAAACCATTAAAATTGCAGTTTTTGTTCATTTGTTAAACTATGTATTTATGTGTATAACATAAGTTTGTGTATATTTTAAATGTTAAATGTATTTATTGTTGAATGTATGCATTGTTGAACCCATGTGTTTATTTTGTACACTTTTAATGCTTAAATTCATTTAAATTTTAAAAACTTTGAGTGTCATTAAAATTATAAACATTATAAGTTTATTTTCACGCTTAAAAAAGATTTTTGTTTTTTGATTAACACCAGTTTGTCTCTTGAAATATATTTTGTTACACATGTCATCCACATGTTATTCACTTGGTTACTAATTTTTAGTATTTAATAATTCATTCATTGTTTAACATTTTATTCAAAACTTTAAATTTTAGTAGTTTCTTTGATTGATTTCTTTAATTCCTTTTAACTTTTTTTTTTTTTCTAAATCAAAATGCTAAAAGATTGATCTTGTGTAAATTTTTTTGTTTCAAATTTCTCACTAATGTTTATTTCCTTCTCTAAATTGTGTAATCTACTTGCTTTTCTGTTTAGATTCTGGTTGGATGTTATTTTTTTACTAACTTCAATATCTTTTGAGGTAATCGTGTATGAAAGGCTATTAAAGCATACATTTGGAAACACGCCATTTAGCTTAGCACTCCCTACTACCACTGCTGAGTGACTTCTTACATGTTTAACATAAAAGTTTGGTTTTTTGAAGTTCAATATGGGCTCTGTATCTTTCTGTAGTGAGTTAAACATATTGTATGTGTATACTTCATGAGGATTATTAAACGTTGCTTGTATGTCGGTAACAAATGCATTATTGTTGAAACTTTTCTTTCCTATAAAAATGTTAAAAATAATTTTTTATAATAAAATAATTCATAGACATTTTTATTTTTATTAATTAAAATATAAAACAGATGTTGTAATATTAAAAAAAACTAATATAAAAATAAATAAATAGTAAGTCTACCTTTTGATGTAATTTTAATATGATTTAGACACTTCTTTTTATGATAACATCTAAATGATACTGTGCCTATCAGAAAGCCAAGAATTAACAGAAATCCACCAACACCTCCAAAAGTATATAGATTTTGTGAATTTTCTTTTGAAGTAAACTTTTCTAAATATATATATATATATATATATATATATATATATATATATATATATATATATATATATATATATATATATATATATATATGCTTGTGTGTGTGTGTGTGTGTGCGTGTGTGTGTGTGTGTGTGTGTGTGTGTGTGTGTGTGTGTGTGTATATATATATGTATAAATATCAAGCCTTCTCAGGAGACGAATGTGGTCACACCGCTTATATGACCACGCATATAATATTTTGTTTAGACAATTTGGCCACAAAAACTTGCATGTTTTAAGTTAGTGCATTTAAAAAATGCGCTAAATAAAGAAAACTAAAGTTAAAAATAAACAAACTTAAAAGAAATAAAATTTAAAAAAATACAAAACTGAACTTAAAAAGTTTAAACCTTAACAAATGATAAAAAAAATTTTAGTTTAATTTAAAAGTGTTTCACTACAAAGAATTTAAAAAAATTTGAAGTTTAAAAGTTTTTTATCCAAGCTTACTTCGAAACTTAATTATTGAAAAATTTGAAACTTTGATATTTTCTAATATCTAAAAAGCAAATAAATCATAAAAAAAAGTTATCCATTAATAGGATTTGATCCTTCTACTAATGCTGATAAATTAGTCGCACCTCATAAATACAGTTAATCAACTTATGTGCTACAACAATATGGCAGTATAGAAAAATTTGTTAGGTTTAAACTATTTATTGAAACGCTTTTTTATATATCTGGATTTTAATTACTAATTGCTTCTGTTTTTTGGTGTTTAGGAGCTTCCAAAATTATAAGAAACCTATGGGTTACATTGAAAAATAAAGTACAGAGGGTTTAAAGTTTTGAAACCTATTATTTTTCATTTAGAATTTTAGAGTCCATGGCTACAATTTTGCATAAGAACCCTAGATTAAAAATTATAATTCTTTATCCTAAATGTTCTGATTTTTTTCTCTTCAAAATAGTCTACAAATCTTTCAGCTTTATTGAAGCTTCTGAACATTAAATACCAGGAACAAATAGTAGTTTTTTGTCTTTTAAAATACGAGTCTTTTTTTATACATCCTGTAACTAATTATGATACAATATAATGAAAACATTTTAATTTTAACAAAATTAAAATATATACACAATCATTAATTTGTATTAATTGTATTAATGCAAGTTATATCAAATTATATTTGTTTAAATTTTTTACCTGCTTTTAGAGCTGTGAATACAGATCTGTTATTTGAAACATAATGACATGAAATATTCATACTTTGAATTTCTGTTGTAAAAATTTTGGTAAAAGGATTTATGCATGCACGTGTTTGCTGAATTGCACAATCTTCGTTTGTAAAATATATAATTTTAATCTCAGGGTTCCATGGTAAACAAATATTATTTTGACATTGAACAGTAACAATTTTCTCCTCTGTATATTTACTTGAATCTTGTGAGCAGATTCGTGTTTGCCAAACTAAACAAGAATCAATTCGTGATTTGTATATTTCAGCGTTTTTTGGAATCCAAGCTGTGCAGTTGGGTTCTGTGCATTGTGTTTCAAGCAGTCGGCTTTCTGTATATTGCTGATTTAAAAAGATATTAAAACATGTTCGATTTTCTTGTATATTACATGTGCCATTTTTTTCCACTATATAGTCTTTACTTCTCTTCCAATCTGAGCAATTATTTCCACAACCTAAATAATAAATGCACTAGTTCACAAATTAACGCATTTTGTTGTGATTCATATATAATTTTTATATAATCATATTTGCTTTTATTTCTTAATTTATTTTTTGTCAGTAAAAAAATAATAATTACAATGTTGTGTTGTATAAAATAATGCATACATAACTGGGTCAAAAAAATAGACAATGTTTGCCTAATAAGTTAATTGTGTAATAAAAAGTATCAGATTTAAGAATGTGGTTATTTCATTCCTATAGTATGTCTCAGCAGCCTAAAGATTTAAACTTTATTGAAGCTGCCTAAATGCCTAAATCAGATTGATTTTTATAATCAAAAACCAAAGTTAAAGCAAACTAAAAGGTTGGCTGAAGCGGTCAAAACACTTAATTAGCCTTGAAGTATAAGGTTATTTAATATTTGTAAAGCCATGCAATTTTTAAAAACTGTGTTATACATTAAATTCAATTTATATTCATTTGTTTACAATTTAGTAATAGCAATTTAACTTGTTTGATTATGTTATTGCATGGTTAACTAATATAGTTTATTTTTAAATAACAATGTTCTATAATAATAATGTTTACTGTTTAATAACATTTTTTAAATCTATAATATATCAATATATATAAAATTTAGATAATCTATAATATTTGAATATTAACACCCTAACAATTTTTTATATTATAGATTTAAAATAAATTACTTGAAAAGTAGCATGCATCAGTTTTGCACAATTCGCAGTTTCCATTTTGCACATCAGCATCTGTACAAACATAGATTTTCAGTTTCATCTTGAACTCGTTGATATTGTTTGTATAGTTACAACTTCCTCCCAATAGATTATTGGAGTTTGCTTTCGTTCTGAAACTAGTTGCTACAAGATTAAAGAATCAAAATATTTATTGAATTTTTTAATTTTTGACATACTTAAGAATTATTTTGTATTTATTTTCAATATAAAAATTTCATACCAACAAAATGAAGTGTTTCGCCTGGATTAAATGGTAAACTATCGGAGCTCGTCACAGCAAATGCCATGCGATAAAAATTTTTAACTTTTTGGTCTGTACATGATAAGATTTTTTTACCGTCTATAATATAATGAATATTCATTTTTCAACTTTCATTTATGTTAACTTTTTTACTTATTTTTTCAAATTTTTGAAATTAGTATTAAATAAAGGCTTTATGAGATGAAAAAAAAAACAGAAGAAAATTGATCAAACCTGATGCATCACACGACTTGTATGTGCTATTATTTGGAACAAAATACACGGTCTCAAAAAACTGAGGTTGAGCATTTTCCGGCAAGATGTATGTATGCCATTGTTTATCAGGACACATAAAGTTGATTTCATCATTATATTGAACTTTGATAATTGGATCTTCACATAAAAATCTTTATAAAATGAATGTACTACATATATATATATACATATATATATATATATATATATATATATATATATATATATATATATATATATATATATATATATATATATATTTTAATAAACAAGACAAACTTTTTAATTAATAAAACCATTTTATTAATTCTAAACAAAATGTGTTTCGACTATCAATAGTCATCTTCAGTTGAGGTTTAATTTTTAAATTTGTTTAAATACCTATATAGGTGATTTTTTCAATACCAATACAAAATGTAATTATCTGTGTACAAACTATTAATTTAATTACAAAAATACAACAAAAACTATTATAAGAATAACAAGTCATACTAAAAAACAAATAGGAAGTGACAAAAGAATAGGTTAATAAAAAAATACATAGAAAGTAATAACTAAACAGAAAGTGTCAATTGGACATGGTTG
>NC_088921.1:61540000-61545000 GCF_038396675.1 Hydra vulgaris | reverse complement strand
GCATGAAATAATTCTTTAAACTAGCATTGTTTTTTTTTGCTTTTAAAAAATGTCATATATTATCTTATTGTAGTAGAATGCAGGCATTTTAAGAATTATTAAAAATAATTATTAAAATGACTGCGTTTTTTATTTTAGTTACAATGATAATTATTCTTTAGAGAGAAAAAATTGTACTTTTGCGAGAGCCATAAATTGCTCCCGTAAACTGTTTTAGGGTATGGCAGTATGGGCAAGAAAAGTGAGAGTGAGAACTTTAGCTCTCGCTATTATTTCCTGCTGAGGCCTGTATATATTAATATATATATATATATATATATATATATATATATATATATATATATATATATATATATATATATATATATATATATATATATATATATATATATATATATACATATATTCATATGTATATATGCACTACAAAATTTACTATTCAGCATTCCGCTGAATACTATTTTTTTAAATCATAAAAAAAAAAATAGTTTATTTGACTATATATATTATAAAAATTTAATAAAATTAAAATAAGACCAAATTAATATCTTAATTACTATATTATATAGAATAAATTCTATTACTCACAAAAAAAAATTTTTACAAAAAATTAATATATTTAATACTTGAATTCTAACAATGGTAAATTGTGATGAATGAAAACAATTTTTTCAGGATTTGCTGATAACAATTGCGTTTTTGTTTTCATAAAATATCCAAAAACATCCTTTTACTATACACAATGCTACTAAGGGTTGATAAATAAATATTAGCAAATTCTGCTAGGTTTGGTTATTATTTTTCATTGCTGACCACTTCTTGTAAGGGTCTGCTGTCCGATTAAGGCAAACGGTTTTTGTAAAAAAATCAATTTTTTTACAAAACTTAAATCAACTTTTCTGTTTGACATCTATGTGAATATTTTCTGTAGCTACTTTCCCTCAAAACAATTCCAGAAACTATTGCGTATCTCAATGGTTTTGTCTTTTTGATAAAGATTAAATTGTCTTTTTGATAAAGATAAATTGTTGCTTAACTAATCCCAAGAAACTAGTTTTAACACATAGGTCAATAAAAATTGGCAGCTAGGTATTTATCATTTCCAGCTTATAGTGAAAGCCTCATTTTCAATAAACTTAGTATTCTTTGTGCTGTCTCTTCCTTTTCCAGGTATTTTAACAATATGGCAACATGCTTAAATACCTCAGAAATGCTGGAATTATCTGAGCTGGTTATCTTTGTAATCTCCTCAAACATTTTGAAAAGTTTAATACATTGCTCCATTACCTCCCATCTAGTAGGTGTTAAATTCTTTAATGAATCGTTATCAGTTATGTACAAAGAGATAACTCACTTTAGCTCTAATAATCATTTCATGAAATGTTTTAATTTCAGCGTGTGCCTGATTTATTAATTGGTAATTTGGCAATTTAAGTTCCTGGCGAACATTTCAGATTTACTTGTGCTGTACCAGAGTGGTTAAAATGGGTAATTATTTGACTTGCAGCAGCCTATGTGTTGTATGCGTATTTGTTATTTCTGACTGCAATTTTAAAGTTGCTTCAACAGCCCATTGCAATAAATAAACACTTGTCTCTTTCAAGTGTACAGAATATGACTAGTCATATTCTGTACCTTGCACATCTTTTATCATATTGGCTCCACTGTCATAAACAAATATTCCATCTTTCTGCAATAGTATTGAGTTCTTTTTTAGTTGTTGTACTGACTTGTCTACATGTCAGATGTGTCAGATTGTTTCTTTTCTGATTCTGATTTTAGAGCAAATTCTATTATATATATTGAGAATAATTTTTTCGGTCTTGTAAGTGCTGCAACAAGCCTTGTCGGGGAGCGCGTGTGGTCGCACACCTTGTTTGTCCACGCCTAAAGTAATTTTTTAGACAACTTTATCAAATTTTTATATAGTAAACATTTTAAGAAGTTGTGGCAAAATAAAGCTATTAGAAACTAGAGAGAAAACAGCAATACTTGAAGAAAAGAAACAAAGACTATATGATAACCATGAGCAAGACTAGGTTTTTTCAAACCGAGACGAGACCGAGACAAGAAGTTAGTACTTCTCGTGAGACCGAGAACGAGACAAGACGAGAAATTTAACAATTTTTGAAAACAAATTTATTAAAATCCAAGTAAAAAAAAAATGTAAACATGGTTTTGACAAATAGACACAAATGACATTTGTGAAATGTAAACAACTTTTTCAAATATTAATTCAGAATTTTTTTGCCAAACTTTTCCAACAAGACGATGTTTTCTCTGATTAAGATGATTTGTTCTACTTTTTCTGGGTGTAAGTTGTGTCTGGATGGTCGGACGACATTTCCACCTGAGCTAAAAACTCTCTCTGATTTAGTTGAACTTGCTGGAATAGCTAAAATTTGTCTAGCTAATGATGAGAGTTTTGGCAATGTATTTGAATGCAATTTCCACCAATCAAGAATCGGAAAGTCTTTTTTGGCATCAGGGAGATATTCATACTGGCACATTTCGCTCAAAATAGGATTCAGTTCAGATGTTGGCTCTTGCGTTTCAAGTCTGACGTTTAACTTGCGCTTCAGTTTTTAATTAGGGGACAAATCTGCTGAATAGACTCTGGCAACAGGTTGGCACTCAATATTATCCTTAACCTGTGAGGCTAACCATTCTTTTTTTGTTTGAAATTTTTTGAAGAGCTTCAAGTGAAGTTCCTTTAAAGCAGGATTTAAGTAGTTTGCTGCAGCACTCAATAAATTTACAGTGTGACAAAGAGGAAATCTTTTCTCAATGCAGCTTTTCAAGTTTTTTGCATACAAGACACCATAGCCATTTTTTCCATCCGTCTCAATAAATTGATCAATTTTGTCATGGATTAAATAAAGAGAATCGGCGACAGTGTTAATTGTTGGAATAGACTCAGCCGACCACGTTTCTGTAGCTTCTTTAAGTGGTGCCAAAATTTCTACTGCTCCCTCGATTGATTTCCACTGTGATGCACTGATGGTCTTTGAAGAAAAAATATCTTCATTTGCACATAAGCTGATAATTGCACTCTTTAGATGTTGGACAGAAGCCATGCAATCTAGTTCATTATTTCATCTTGTGTCAACAGATTGGCGTAACTGTCTAAAATTGATTCCTTGAGCGTCTGTTTCTGATTCAAGCAACTCAACTGCAACTGTTGACTGTTGAGTTAAAGAAGCCAATTCTTTGCATGTTTGCAACGCATCATCCATTCCAGCAGTCATTCCAAATGAGTCTCGAACTGCACATTGCAAAATATGATTGTTGCACAAGTATTGGTCAAGGCGCTTTGACAGTTTGACTGCAATTTTAATGTTTCTTGCCTGGTCGTTCACGCAGTACATTGGCAAAGCAGCAGGCAAATTTAGTTCTTCTAAGAAAGAATCCAGCTTTCCTTCAAAAAGGATACCTGTGTGTCTGTCTGGGAACTGTTGGACATTGGAGACTACATCACTGGGTGTCCAGTGATGTAGTCTCCAATTTTTGTCAAAAGCATGAAAAGTCCAAGAGATGTAGCTGTCCTGAGCTCAAGAAGTCCAAAGGTCAGAAGTAAATGCAGCACTTTTTAGATTTGGCGTAATCTCCGTTATTATGCTCTTCATTTCAGCTTGAACTTCTCTTGACCGAATTGAAAGCTTTCTTGAATATCTTGTTCTGTGACGAAGGCTCAGTTTAGGGTTTGCAATGTCAAACAATTTCTTGAAACCTCTTCCTTCTACTGCTGAAAAGGATGCCAGATCAGTGCAAAAGTAATCCAGCATTGCAGAGTCAAACTGTTTTTGAATGGAATTGTCTTTGTCATATTTGGACTTTGTTTCAAGCATTTCGACCATGGTTCGTTGTTTCTCTTTAGGAGGAGGAAAAAGAGAGTCCTCAGTTTTTTCAGAATACTCAACGTAATCTTGGCTGTGTTTTTTTTCGAGGTGACAATGAAGTCCGCTTGTGTTTCCATCTTTTGTTTTCAAAGACTTTTTTGCACGTCTTGCATTCAGCACTGTCACTTGTTTTTTGAAAATATCTCCAGATTTTGTTTTTTCTTGGTGACATTTTTAATCGTTAAAATGAGGCAAGAATATTTCTTTTCAATATGAACAATATGTGTCAAGTTGAATTCCACTGGTAAACTAATGAAACTAAATCGAAAGTGCACCTTTTTTACAAAAAGTTTTTGTATTTAAATCTAATTAAAAATATTTAAAATCTAGTTAAAATTTTTTAATTAGATTTTTAAAAAAAATCTAATTAAAAAATCTAATTAAAAATTTAATTTGTTTTTGTCAAAAACAAATTGAATTTTTAATTAGATTTATTAAAATCACGGAGTCAAAATATTAATTAATTAAAAAAACAAATTATTAAGCATTTTGTAAATTATAATAATTTTTAATTTGGAAAATAATATAATATTTAAGTCTCATTCTACTTCTCGCGAGAATTTTCTATTTCTCGTTTCTCACGAGAAGTCCCATTTCTCACGAGAAACGAGACGAGATCTTGCTCATGGTTACTATATGAAATAGAAAATCTACATAACATAAACTAAAAAGAATATTGAAAAAAAAAAGAAAAATTTTCTCAAAAAAATAATATACCTAAATATTTTACTCTTTTTCTTTTTTTTTTTTTTTTGGGGGGGGGGGTGTTTGTTATTTTTTACTACCAAAATCAATACAAGTCAAAGAAAAAAGAATATAAGAATATAAAAAAAATAAAAACATTTTTTAATATACAACTTATACATTTTTGGTATACAATCTATTGCAAAATTAGCATTTGCTAAGGTTGCATCTCTTTATCGTGCTCGCCACTTTCTTACTCTGGATTCTATTCTTTATCTCTATAAATCTCAAATCCGTCCTTGTATGGAATACTGTTGCCACATCTGGGGTAGATCTTCCAATGGTGCCCTTTCGCATTTAGATAAGATGCAAAAAAGCATTGTAAACATAGTTGGACCTGCTCTTGCAGCCAACCTT
>NC_088921.1:61415000-61535000 GCF_038396675.1 Hydra vulgaris | reverse complement strand
TACTTACAATGGATTTCGTGGATCCCAAATAATGGTTGGATATACTATTCCACGCTCCTCTGTTTTATTTATTATTAAAAACCATAAGAACAGAATTTTCTCACCATATCTTTTATCCATTCCCTGAAAATTAATACATTTTAAAAACAATTCATTTTATTATTTTTTAAATTATTATTAACAAATTTTATTGTGTAAAAATTTTGAGCGTAAATATAATTCTTTATATAATTATATTTACATGAGTATTTATATTAAATATTTAATTTTCCTAAATATATAATATTTAGATATTATGTATGCACAATTTTATTTTTTACCACTGCACAGCAGTGGTAAAAACTAAAATTGAATTATAATGTTATAAAATTAATATAATTCTTTTCGAATTATATTAATTTTATAACATTATAATTGATAGTTCTAGTTTCAAAATTCGATATTATCGAATTATCGAAATATATTCGATATTCGATATATATTCGATATATTCAATATATTCGATATTCGGTATATATATTCGAGTTAAAATATGATATTCTATCAACATATCAACTTTATTTTTAGTCTACTAATTTTGAAATATTTTTAGCCTACTAAATTTAAAAAAATATTGTTGCTTTATTTATGTCATACATAATTAACATAACAAAAATAATTTATTTTACTGATATACATTATTTTATTACTATATTGATTATTATATTGCTATAATATATATTACTTGTTATACTATTATAAGAAATAAAAATTTGAATTTTTGCGTCCCTGGATTTTAATTAACCATGGTGCATACGTTTCTTATTATTGTTTGTTTAAATGAAATAATTTTTAAATTATTTTGATTAAATTAAAAAAAAGCAGTTTCTTGCAATTATGTTGAACTACAATCAATCAAAAAGTTGTACTATATATTCATTGAATTATAAAAAAAAACACAAATTTGAACTTACTTTTTGAAATGTATTGATGGTGCATCAATTGAAATATGAAATAAATATTTAATACCATTTTAATTATATTTTTAATGAGGTTATTTGGAACAGAATCTATTTAATTGTCTTATTTCCGCGAAAATTCTTAAAATCGAATCTTTTAAATTATTTATTAATTATGTATTTTTATTTTCACGTCAAATTTATTATAGCTTTTTTAATTTCCTTAGTGATATGGTTTTAATCGTTTTTGCAAACATATTAATTTTAAAATATTTACTTCTAGAAATCATGATTGTTCAAATTATATTTTAAGGTTTTGTTTTTTGGTTTTTGCGATGTTTTTGTTTTGATTATCTTAACCCACAAACTTTGGTTGATTCTCTTGGAAAATAAACTACGCGATAAATTTTTATTAGAAACTAAAATATTATATGTTAATGGTATGTAAATGGTTGACGTTGAAACAGCTCGCAGGAAGCTACTGGAGGCATTGGGTACATGTGCTGAAAAGTAAGAAGAAAGGATAGAAGGTTTTTTAATCTCAATATGTGCATAGTTTCTTAATTTTTTTCCAACTAATTTTATTTCCATTCAAAGAAAAGATCTTTTTTTTTTAGATATTGGTGTAACATGAAATTATGGTACAAACAAAAGGTTGCTAAGTATACTCTATTTGATATATTCGTTTGTTTTCTTTTTTTTTCATTTTGTCCAAAAAGCTTTTTTAAGTTGTGACCTTTAAAAATTTTTATTTTTAAGAGAAAATTGTGTTATAATGAGAATAAATATATAATAATAATGTAATAATAATAATATAATAGTAATAATATAATGATAATAATAATAATAAATATTTAATAAGTTGAATTTATTAGTAAATCAAATAATCTAACCGGAAAACCACTTTTTTTTTTTTTTGCAAAGCAAGGTATGGTTATTGTTTAGGGATCGTCTATAAATTATGCAACGCTAAATTTAATTAAAAAGTAGGAGTTGGTGAACTTAAAACGCTATTTTAATTTTTGGTTAAATTAAAGATTGCGGGCTTTTAAACGTTGACACTACTAGTACATTTATTACAAATTAATTTAAAAATGTAATACTTAGCGGATTTACCATACAATATTCATTACCATTCAAATATCATATAAAATGTGTAAAAATGGCGAATGTAATGCGTCAAAGTACAACTTTTTTCTTAGTCACAAATAGAGTATAAAGCACAAATGAAACTATGTCTAATATATATTCTATTTAGAAAACATCTTTTGATCTTTGTAAAATTATTTGAGTAGTCTAAATGTAATGTCAACGTATAAAAGTCGAGCAGTAATGTTGTATAGTTTAAAAATCTTTATTCTTTTATTGTTAGTTTGTTTATTGTCGTAAAACATTTTAATGCGGATACACTTCCGTACTAATTATATTTGAATGACATGATGGGAAGCAATTTAATAAACTTATCGTCTAAATCATACGATAATAAACTTTTCGTTTACACCACACGAACATAAGTTTATCATTTGAACCACATATTTGAATTATCAAATTTACAAACAATACTTTGTGTGCCATGCATCAACATGATGTTATTATATCAAATATAGAAATGAACTTTAAATTTAAAAAAATTTAAAAAGATTTATTTTTTTTAGATAACAAAAGACGAGTTTGATACACAAGCTTTTGAACTGCTTGGTCCGGGGAAAATCAATTATCATAACCAGTTTATTCTTTCGATACTTTCAAAATGCCAGAGACAAGCTGCCAGTGCTCCTAGTAATTAAATTTATCAACATGTTTAAAAAACTAGAATCTTTGTGGCTTGTGAGTCAAATAATGAAAAAAATGTTTCTCATTTATCCATCATTTAAAAATATAAATTTATATGTATATATATATATATATATATATATATATATATATATATATATATATATATATATATATATATATATATATATATATATATCTTCACGTTAAAACAATATTTTTATATAAAACAGATGTTTAAAATTGTTCAAAACTGACGTTGACGCCATTCAATATTGGCGTTGATGGCATTATAAAATAATTAAAACGCGTGAAAAGCTGCAAAGATGATTTGATAATATTTTTTACAATCAAAAGCGCGAACAAAACATCGCTAACTTTGTGTACTAAATATTTAAATGCAAAATATTTGGGTATAAAGATAAATTGAATATTTAAAAGACCTGTTGTACAAATGGTACATCACAACAACCATTGTGTAACATATATAATACTTATATTTACTTAATAATATTTTATATTATTTGTATAGTATTCGGTTGTCTTTTGTTATTGAATGCTTCCTATTTTGATAAGAAACTTAGCATAAACATATTAATGTTATTCTAATATATATTGTTTTTAGCTTTGCAAAGCAAATCTTCGCAAAGGAACACTTCAAAACACCTACATCATAAACCTCGAGTTAAAAAAGCAGACCCTGGTTTGCTTACCACTGTAAATTTATTTGTTATGCTTTTTTTTTGTTGTTGTTATTGTATTTTTGTAAATTGTTGTGTTTGTTGTAAATATTTTTAGGGCTTTCGGCACTGCGATCCTACGGAGCATATTTCACCAATTTCCTCAAAGGTAATCTCCTTTTTTAATAACTGTTTAAAATAACTTTGTGTGCGTGCATATATGTGTGTATATATATATATATATATATATACATATATATATATATATATATATATATATATATATATATATATCTATATATATATATATATATATATATATATATATATATATATATATATATATATATATATATATATATATATACATCTATATATATTTTTTAAACATGTGACTATATATTTTTTAAACATGTCACTCGCATTTTTGCATATTGCATATATATATATATATATATACACACACACACAAATATATATATACATTTTTTAAAATTTATATCATGATAAATAATAAGTAAAAATTGTATTTAATAAAAAAGTATTTTCTATTATTTTTTATTGTTTTTATTTATATTGGCTCGTGTCGGTTGCTGTTTAGGGTAATAAATTTTTTACTTTTCTTTAAAATTTTTACTCAAGTTTTTTTTCTTATTCTTCAAGTGGCATTTAAGAAACTTTATAATAGATAACTTTTTAATTCTTCTTTAATATGTGTTATATATGCTTTAACCTCTTCACATTTTACGTATCCTCTAAGTTGTTCTTTTTAATGTGTCTTCTAAGTTGTTCTTTATAATGTGTCTTCTAAGTTGTTCTTTTTAATATGTCTTTTAAGTTGTTCTTTTTAATGTGTCTTCTAAGTTGTTCTTTTTAATGTGTCTTCTAAGTTGTTCTTTTTAATTTGTCTTCTAAGTTGTTCTTTTTAATTTGTCTTTTAAGTTGTTCTTTTTAAAATACAATATTAAAAGTAGAATAAATAAATTCAGAATAAATTATTTGTAAACTATATAAATATATTTATAAAATCTCAAGGTGCACATCAGGATTTTGTGTTATGCTCTCAGGAATTAGTATTACCAGATATTGCAACGCTACAAGGGCGTTTGTTTCTCGGTGCATGGGATGTAGGCTTAGAAACAATTGCTGACGATTCTGCTCCACTATTAGCATCTGCATTAGAGGTGATTACTAATTAATGAGATAAATATTTTATTGAAATTTAGAAAACCTTTTTTTTTAAACTTGGTATTTGTTATAATTTTTTCTGTTTATTATCAATAAATATTCAACAATCAATAGGGTATGTGTCCAATAAATCTAGTCTCAATAATGGTACAACTTTTATAAATATTTAAAAAATTAGTCGGACCTTCTGGCAGAAAGTCTTTACAATTTAATTATTAAAAATTGTTTTTCTCGGAAACACAAAAAGTGGACATACAGCCTTTTGGTTCTCGGCTGACGAAATGTCACTGGTTAGCGATATTGTATATGTAAGTTGATCAATACTTCAGTTTTATAAGTTGATTTATTCAAAATCGACGACAAAAAAAAGCGACGTTCGTTAAACATGTCACTCGCATATTGCACGATTTTTGTCGACTGATTGTTGCAACATTGAAAAAAGGTTTTCATGATTAATACTATTTTAATTGAAATAAATTGTTAAACATTTTTAGGCTCAGTTAAAAAATATATTGTCGCTATGCGTTATCCGTAGAAAGGGTTCAGCCATAAGATCAGGAAGTCATTTTCGATATTGCTTTGGAGTAAATAGCCCTGAATCTGAAATGGGTAACGAGGAAAAACGATACGAGAGGTATTTTCTTTATCCTAAAATTATTTTCCATTTTTAAAAATTGTTTTGCCTAATTTTATCTTTGTATAGTAAAGCTAAAAAAATTCGCACGTGTGATATGGCAGAGGCCGGAGCTTATTCAAAAATTGCTGCAAGTGACCCTGCAACATCAGTCGTTGCTCCAATCTCGTTATTTGATCTAAGAGATACGATTCAGGTAAATGTATTTTTCATTTCCTTAAGCTTCGTGTTCTCAATTTATTTTATTTATAGGTTTTTGCTTTGTGTTTTCATATTTATTTATCTTAAATAATTTTATTTGTATAATTTTTTTTTTTAATTAAAACTTGTGTTTAGGCATACAGGAGTTCTATTCCTTCGCATACTGTTCGCGCTGGTTGCATGGAACGCATCTTTAATGAACTATGGTACCCAGGATGCGATGAAGTTGTTCAAAATCGGACATATATTATTGAAACACAAAAATTACACGAGAAATTAAAACAGCAACATAGTTTAAGAGTTTAGCTACAAATAACGTCTTTCTTTTAAAGTTATATATATATATATATATATATATATATATATATATATATATATATATATATATATATATATATATATATATATATATATATATATTTCCAAAAGATGTACAAAGGAACCCCCTACTCTTATCCATCTAATAAAACAAGTTAGTTTGGTAAAACAAGTAGTTTGATAAAAGTTTGAGGTGATTTAAAGCACTTTTATAGGTTGTACAAGATCTTTAGACAGATTATTGTACAAGATCATTAGACAGGTTTTTTTTTCAAAAGTACCGTAAGATTGGGTGCCATTTTGGCCCATTTTGTTGGGTGCCATTTTGGCCCATTTTGCACCTTAATGTCTATTGCATGAAATCCACAAAAGTTATTTCCTCAAACACTAAGTACTATTAGAAGTACATAGAAGGGACAGTTAGAACTCTCTGTCTCCCATTTGAAAATTATTTACCTGAAGTATCTTTTGGGTGCTTTAAATGGTGGGTCAAAGTCGCCCTGTGTGTTAGGGTGACTTTGGCCCAACCCTGTAAAAAGGGACTAAAGGAAGCAAAACAACAATAAAAACAAAAATATTTAGGCAAAGAAAATAAATTTACAAAAAAAGATTTAGTAACAAAGTTCTTGTATACAGTAAATAAAATATAGGTACAAACTAAACAAGTATAGGTACCAAGTAAACAAAACAGTTTAGGTATAAAGTAAACAAAAATGACAAAAAACAAAAATGTTTTAAAAAATTTAGTGAAAAAGTTCTGGAACTGAATAAATTCCTCTTTTCGAAATTTTCTTTGGTTCCTCAATAAAATAGACTATTTCAGACTGGGGAAAAAAAAGTTGCACTGCTGGTAGTGACCATTTCCAGTTAAGTCCATTTTTTTCATAATAGTAATTTCTGCTCCATTTTTTCAACTGCAGAAAAAAAAATTTCGAAAGTTACTTTAAAATTATTATTTAGTTACATTAAATAATATTAGTTATTAAAATAATTAGTTATAAAGTTTACTAATTGATTAGCTAAATATAAATAATTCAAAATAAATAAACAAACCTGTCCAGGATTTAACTCTCCATTGCATTTAACAATTACAACAATTCTCTACAAGATTTCACAATTTCTCCTTTTTACAAACATTTTTTGTTTTATCAATATTTTGAAAGTTCTTTTTGCCTAATGCTGAATGATCTAAAGATTCTGTATGACTTTCTACGACTGAACTTACATCCGCAAAAATTAGATTTGAAGTCTCAGTAGTTCCAGTATTTGTACTTGGGCCAGCAAAGTCAATGTTGTTGGTCTCGATTGTATTTATAATACTGATAGGTGTATCTACATTATTTGAATTTAATCTATTATTTTCATTTATAACACAAGATGATATATCTGTTGAACATAAGCTTTTACCTGGGACAGCACATACTTTACGTCGCTTTGGTTTTTTAGAACCATCTGAGGGATCATCCAGCGACTTACATAAATGATCTAAAAATGATTGGCTTACTAAATCAGTAGTTGAGTCTAAACCTACATTACAACATGGTAGTCGTGAAAGCACTTGAGACTTGTCTAATGGAAAAATTCCAGTTTTGCGAAAACCAGCTCTAAGGTTATCATTCCCATGTTCATTTAAGTTGGTAATTAAACGGTCTAAAAGTCTAGGAAATTCATCTTTAGGAAGTGAAGCAACTCTCCTTCCTTTTCCTTTCTCCTTCCATTCACATAATATTTTGCGCCAGTTAATCTTCATAGGTCTAAAGTAGGCAACATCTAATGGCTGCGTGAGATGTGTAGAGTTTGCTGGTAATGCCTCAAATCCTATGTTATTGCTTTGACATGCATCCAATACTGCAATGCTCAAATGTGAAGATACGTTATCACCTATAATGACACTTCTTCCTTGAGCCTTCTTAAGTCTTGGAAGAAGTAAAGAGAAAAACCAGTCCTCAAAACATGTTGAGTCAAACCAACCATTTTTTGATCTGTTATAACGTGCTTTTGGTGGCCCATGTTCCATCCATGTATTCCATAACGACTCAGCTTTGTAAACAACATAAGTTGGTAGCAATTCACCATTAGCATTGCCACAAAACATTACAGAGAACGAGGTCTTTGTAGAACTAATTATGCGTTCAGGATAATTACATCCACGCTTTGTTAATTCTTTTTTTTTTACCTGGATCATCACTGAGATTGGTTTCATCATAATTCCATATATTATCAAGTGATATATTACTTATTTCATTTGATAGATTTATAAAGTAGTTATCAATCACAGTCGTTCCTATTTCTGCTCTCTTTCGCTTTATGTTGCTTGCAAATCTTACTGTGAGTTCTGGATTTCTTTTTAAAAAAGATCGAATCCAATCGCCACCTGGAAAATTATTTTGAACTGAGGTATAACGACGCCTTTTTTCTTTAAATACCCTTTTACTATGCATCTTAAATCATATTTATCAACAGGAAAACCAAACTCAGATGATTTTATCGCATATGCCTTAAACATGTCTTCTTCTTTTGATACATTTTAGGATATGTCTGTTTTATTTTATTTTTTAATGTTGATCTTGGTATATCGTATTTCAAAGCTGCTTGTCGTTGAGTAATTAAACCATTCTTTAAATCTTTTAATAAATTGTCTAACTGTTCTTAAGTATAAGTAACATATTTTCTTTTTCCACGATTTGGCTTGTAATTTTGTGGTATATTTAAACTAAGAACTAAACAAATTTCGCTATTTACTAATACAAACTGTTATACTGATTTTCTATTGCATTACTACTACAACATTTTTTTTCTTTCTTTTTTTTTCTTTTCTTTAATATTTTGCCGTTTAAAAATATTACAATAACCAATTATATTTTACAATTTTTACATTAGTAACGACAGGACTTCTATAAGATCATGTGGATCTTGTCATGAAGCCCTTTACATTATATGGTTAATTTTTGATAAAAATACAATGTCTTAAGTGAAATAATGAATGAGGCAAAAGTCAGTTGGGTAGAAAAATCAAAATTTGGTAAGACTGTTTTGTTCCAGAGATAAGGACCTCGATAAGAAACAAAAAACTGGTTTTTGCTTTTATGGCAAAAAGGGGCAATAAGATTGTTATTAATTCGAAGATTATATTTGTTTTTAGGTTTCATACAATAAAGATTTTGTAATACGTTTGGCAACAAATTTTCTCTACATTTAAACATGAAACATAAAATGTTAAAGACATTTTGTTGATGAACATTTAAAATATTCATTTCTTTAAAAAGTTGTTTTGTATGAAAAAACCGATTTTTAAAATTTATTGCGCGAGCTGCGTGTTTCTGATGAAGGTAAAGAGATTTTAGTTTTGTTCTATGAGTGCTTCCCCATATAATATTCGCGTAGTTTATATGACAATGTATAAATGAATAATATAATTGTGTTAACTGGTGTTTACATAATACATTTCTTACTTTATAGAGAATTCCGATGCATTTAGCGATTTTATTGGAGGTATTATCAATATGATTTCTCCAAGATAGATTCTCATCAATATATACTCCAAGAAACTTAGTAACTTTTTCTCTTTTTATTATTATATTATCAATTAAAAGGTCTGGCATGATATGAGGCAGTTTCTGTTTTTTTGAAGGTGGATAAAAAAGTGTCCATTTAGTTTTTTCTATATTTAGAGACAATCTATTTTGTTTAAACCAAACGGATACTTTTTTTAATTCATTTGTCATATTAGTAAATAGCATAGCATAGCATAGCATAGCATCTTTATGAGACAAAAACAAGTTAGTGTCATCTGCAAAATTTATTGTTGTTAAGTTTGATGATTTATGAAGATCATTTATGTATATTAAAAAAATAAGTGGACCAAGTATGGATCCTTGTGGAACACCACATGTTATATTCATTAATAGATGAGATATAGAATCTTTATTGTAAACAAACTGTTTACGGTTAGTAAGATAACTTTCAAACCATAATAGGGTTTTATCTTTAATACCATATGATATTAGTTTTTTTAACAGAATTTGATGATTGACAGTATCAAATGCCTTAGACAAATCAATAAACACTCCTAGTGTAAAACAAGAGTCTTTAAAAGAATCAGTTATATTGCGCGTTAGTTGAAGAATGGCATGCTTGGTTGAATTATTTTTTTTGAAACCAAATTGGTTTTCGTATAGAATTTTATTTTCAACAAGATATGAGTAGATTCGGTTGTACATTATTCTTTCTTAAATTTTTGAAAAAACTGGAACATTTTTCATTCCAACATAGTAACTACCATAATATCTATAAATGATCACTAAAAAAGGTTTACTCTAATACATGGGGTGACTTTAGCCCGGGCCAATGTCACCCTATGTAGTGGGCCAAAGACAACCTATTTTTTTTTAATCTCAATTGCAAAAAAGTAATAAACTGTTAAGCTTTCAAAACAAGATAGAATCAAACACTAATGGTTTAAAATTAATTCAGTGTATATTCCAATAAAAAGCCTTTTCCAGGTACTGTTATCGATGTAAAAGTTTACACACCTAAAAAAATTCGGATTTTAGGTGCTTCTTCTAAAGTGCAACTTACAATAATATCACAAAGACTCGAGTTAAGTAAACTAAGTTAGACTAAATAAATAATAAATTTCCCACAATTTGCTACTAAACATTAACCGGCATACCTTGTGGTATCGATTTTAAACCATTTTTAAACAAAAATTTTGCTTGGGCTAAAGTCATCCCATAGGGCCAAAGCCACCCAATCTTACGGTATATCGTATTGGGTCTCAAAAGAAACTGGCTTAAAAATTAGATAGAAAGAATTTATTTAGTTTGTGTTTTTATATAAAATTTTATTATTTTTGAATTTTTTATAACATTTTTCTTTGAGACCCAACGTAATATACTTTTGAAAAAAAAAATTGTTAATAATAGGAACTGTCTGATGTTTAAGGATCTTGTGCAACCTCTAGAAATGCTTCAAATCATCTCAAATTTTTATTTGAGTTAATTTAAATTATCTCAAATAAAAAAAATTTTAAATCTCTTTTTTGACTTCAAAAATAGATATATATTCTTGATTAAAAATTAATTGTTAAAAAAACTTATATTTATTTAAAAATCTAGGACCTTGAACATATAATTATTTTACTTATTTTCTCCGTTCCGAAAAACTGTTCTGATTTGCATTCAACGTAAATAATCATTGGAAAAATTGTTGTTATTTTTTTTTTACTAGAACATATATATATATATATATATATTCTTTTAAACACCCAATAATTACATAAATTGTAGGTAAAAAAACAAATAAAGAAAATGCTATGTGTATTCTTGTACTGTTCTTGGAATATTTTCTTCCATCAAAGTTCTAAATATAAGTCTTTGTTCCTTTAAATTCCATAATTGGACAGATTGTTTTAAAATTGCGGTGATATTGGCATCTAACACTTCCTTAGGGCGTGCAGTTTTAATTTTATTGCCCTCGATCATACATTGCAGCATATTAATACCAAATTGCTTGCATATTAGCCATATCTCACCAACAAATAAACTTTGGTTATTTATACACGGCAACTGAGTCATTATAATGGAGTAACATATGGGGTCATTAAGTAGCCTGATAAATAAGTTTAATTTGTTATAAATAAGAATGTTCGATACAGAGTCTACTTTGAAAAAAGAATGGAGGTAATTTTTACTATGCTTAGAAATATTAAAAAATGATTTTAAGACAGATCGTCCAACTTTATCAATATTCTGTAGAAACTTATTGTTGCAACCACCCAGTTCTAGTCCGTATAATAGCGTTGGAATAGCTAGGGAATTAAATAAATAAATAATCGTAGCAGGCTGGCAGAAGCGAATTCCGTTTCTTATAAGTGCTTTTGCAACAGATAAAAATTGCGTTATCCTTTCATTTATATTCGTTTTTTGGAGTGTTGCCGTCATATTTTTGTTCTTATTATCCCAAAGGAAACCAAGATGTTTTAAATTGCTTTGAAACTTAATAGGAGCATCGTTAACATAAATCACGTTATTGATGATCGAGCTTACTCCAGATATTAAAAATTCCGTTTTTTCTGCATTTAGTTTGATAAAGTTTGATATTACATACTTTTGGACGATGTTAATAAGATTTTGAAGACCAGATATAGTTGAACTTTGCAAAATTATATCATCTGCATACGCAATGACACCAGTGTATACTCCGTTTATTGAAGTTCCTACTTTGGATTCTGAGACAATTTTCTCTAAAAGATTTTCAGTATAAATATTGTAAAGATGAGGCGAAAGTATGGACCCTTGTCGAACTCCCTGAGACAACCTAAACTCTTCTGATGTGCATCCAAGATATGATACATTAGCAGTACCTGACCGATATAACGATGAAATGGTATGAACTACCGATAGTGGGATTTTTTTCTGATAATATAGTTTCTCAAATAGTAAATCCCAGTTACAACTATCAAAAGCTTTGTTAGCATCTAAACTGCATATATATACAGGTGAATTGTTATGATTATAGTGTTTTATTGTTTCACTCAGAAGAAATTCTGCGTGAAGGGTAGAGCTATTTTTTTTAAACCCAAATTGATGTGAATGACTCTCAGTGATATCTGGACATATGTGTACAATAAGATATTCGAGAAGTTTCGTAAAAATAGGTAGAATGCTGATTCCTCTGTAGTTATTTGGATTTTCCAGTGATGTTTTATAAGACTTAACTAATGGAATAATTGTGGCTGTTGATAAATATTTGGGAACCTTTCCATTTGTTAACATGCTGTTGTAAAAAGAAGCGAGTAACATTAGAAGATTGTTACTGCGAGAGTTTTTAAGATGTTCAGCACTTATTCCAAAACAATCGTAAGATTTATTATTTTTAAGATTTAAAATACATTTTTCAATATCAGCTGTTGAAATAAACTTTGAATTAGGCTCTTTACTTATATGTGGAATTTGTTGAGGATTAAATTCTTTATTTGTACATTGCGGCGTATTAAGTATTTTTGAAAGTGATGGCTAAATTCTTCAACGATTTCATTTTTGTTTTGCAATTTATTAATTGTAAAGAGTCGAGTATTCTTTTTGTTTTTTATTTTGCGAATATTGTCCCAAAACTTTTGAGGATTAGTATTGCGTAGATATTCGATATTTTTAGTTTTTTCGTAGATTTTTTTGTTATGTGCTGCTTTAACAGCTTTACGGAAGTTTTTTCGGGAATAGATATATCTTTTGTAGACTACGCATTCTACTGACTTGTTATAATCGGATTTTTGCCATTGCTTATAGTGAAAGGATAGGTTATCTTTACATCTTTTAAGCTCTGATGTCCACCAAGATTTTGAATACTTACATGTCACTTGTTGTCCAAAACACTGTTTAACTGCCAAGAGAGCTGCATTTTTGATTTTGGAACATGTGATTTTAATTTCTGCTTCTATTTTTTCATCTATAAATGTGTAATTGCTAAAAGCTATAGATAGATTATGATTATAAAAATCAATAAACTTTTCATTCTTCCATGCATGTTTTGGAACTGAATCATACTTTTTCATTGTATTATTTATTTCGTTAGATAAGCTGCTACCTCTAAGGTTGATACTTGTGGATATCGGAAGGTGATCACTATTATTAAACGGTGAAGGGGGAATAACTTGACAATTTGTAAAACATAGTTCTGTATTTTTTGAAGATGCTATATGGTCAATGTAAGAAGAATTTAAAAGAGTTTTATGTTGATAGGTGTAGGTAGGACCAGCACCATTGACTATATCGACAAAAACCAACTCATTTGATTTAATAAAGTTTGTGAGATGTTTTGAAAGATTGGTTCGTGTTTTGTTGTTACGAAATTCTAAATCATATATTTTATAAGGAAATGACTGAAAATCTCCAGATATAATACATTCTGCTTCATCCTCATAGTTGTTCATGATTGAAGTAATTGTATGTAGTTGAGAAGAATATTTATCGTACGATTCATTATTGTTACGACAGCATGAAAGGTAAACCCCAATAAAAATTAAATGACGCTTGTTTATTGTGCCTTTTATTGCAAGAATGTTTTCATCCTCATGTATTATATGAAAAGACGACATACCTTTTTTAATAAAGAATGCGTTTCCTCCATACGGTCTACCGTGTGTATTTTTTTCTGCCGCATGAAAGATAACATTATGTGTTAGTAATGCAACATTATCTAACAGAAAACTCTCGATGTTTAGCAGCCAGTGCTCCGAAATAAAAATAATATCGAAATACTTTAATAATTTAGAGATATAATACGAGTTCGATTTAAAACTTTGACAGTTAAACGCACAAAGTGTTAATATTGTATTAGTTAAATTTAATTCTTTTTTTCCCATTATGATTTATAATTTGATTGTTGCATGAATGATGTAGAGTGATTTAAGAATTGTGGCAATTGTTTTTCAATATTTTGATGTGTTTTTTTGATTGATAGTGTTTCACGGTGCATTCTAAACGGTTTGACAATAATGTTATTATCCCAAACATCGGGTTTAAGTACCATTCCTTTTTCGCTACTTTTAATTTTCACTTTGAAGGATCGGTTGTACATGTTTTCTCTGTTAAGCTTAATGTCTAATGGCGTAATACCAATTTCTTTATTCATGTAGTTTGAAAGATCTTCTTCAGATAAGGAATTACAAACACCGCCTACAAATATATAAGACTCTCGAATAATACGTTGCCCTGCAATCGAGTTTCTGTTGTTAACGACTTTATTACCAAAGACGGGTTTTATCCTCTGCTTATCTATTTGGCTATTTATGACTCTATTATTTTTTCCTATCACTTTGAAATCTTGATAGTCTGCTATAAATTCGTTTTCTTTTTGCGGTTCAGGCTTAAGCAATTTAACCACGGTTGCGTAGGAATCTCTACTTTTATTTCTACAATCAACTTTCAAACTAGAATCCTCTGCAATGGAGCATACAGGAACATCTTGCAGTGTATTTATTTGGTTTGCGGAATGATAATTTATTGAATTTGAAACAATAGATTTTAAAACTTCTTGTGGTTTACTGTTACTTGCGTTAACAGATTGTGACGCACATTGAATTTTCACAATTTCGCTATTTGTTTTTTGTAATGCGTCGTATTTTTCCTGTAATAAATGCAAATCTGCCATGATTTTTTTATTTTCCGATTGTAATGCCTTTAAGCGATCGATAATTTCTTTTAAGATCGATGTCATATTTATATCTGATGATTGATAAATTTGTGGACTAACTTGTTTGGAGTTAGAAAGCAATTTATTGAAGTCCTTATGGAGTTGATTTTCCGCTATAGTAATCGACATCAGATAAATATCATCAAGACACGTTATTATCTTATACCGCTTTCTAAGATTTTTTTTCACTGGGTCTTCTGCGTCTAGAATAATGTTTAGCAACGAGAACTGCTCCATGTCAAAACGCTCTAATATTTCTGTAAACAATTCGACTCTTAATTTAAAAACTTCAGCCTCTTTAAACTGCGAAAGCCCATTGATAATGACTTCCTTTGGATGGGAACAAATTTCCTCTACATTTATTATATAGTTCTCTACAATATTGTTACTCGACTGTATTGTTAAAAACAACTCACCAATTTGTCTTGGTGCCATATAACATAAAGTTTAAATACATCAAAAATAAAAACTTGTTTTTTGTATTTTTTTCTGAAATAAATCTCTTCTTATTACACAGGGACTAAAAAAGTTTCAGTTTGTGTTTTTTTCCGTATATTTTATTCCGTATATTCCATATATTTTATTAATACTTTTTATTTGATTTTCATTGTATAAAATAATTTATATAATTTATAAACAATATAATTTATAAACAATAAATTTTTTACGTTGAATGCAAATCGGAACGAAGGGAATATTTATGCCATATTTTATTTGGCATTTTCGCACTTGATATAACATAAACATTACATTAACTTATGAACAATAGTAATGCAACAAAAGATTCTTTCAAACGATTTAAATAATTTAAAATATGACAGTTGATAAATAGGAATTTTGATTAAAAAAATGTAGCTGTAGAAATTTATTTTCTTCTTACACCAACGTGCTGACTAATCTTTATCTTGCCACTAAGTTGAAATTTTAGACAAAATCCACTTGAAGAATACCGGTGTCTGAATTACTATAAAGTTTGGTCATGATAAGACTGTTTCTATTTAATAAAATACTGCAAAAAAGAAAAAAGATAAAAATTTGAAACGGTGCTGTAAATACCATCAATTCTTTGTCTTTTTTTTTTTAATTTTTGTAACATATCTTTTTTCATTACCTGTCACAACATTATCCCAGCTATTTGTAGTATTCTGGCGAGTCTCATTTAAAACATAAAGATCATAAAACTTTGCAACATCTTTGCATGTTCCTTCTGTTCCAAAATACTGTTTGATTTGAGTTCAATGTAATAATTGAAAAAAGTTGTTGTAAAAACATTTCCTCATATTTTTATAAAAACAACAACTTGATATTAAATCAGTATTTCGGAGGGAGTATGTCATTATAAGAAATGCTATTTACACTATTACATATAATGCTAAAAATCGAGGGAAAACTATGAAAAAATAATGTCAAATGGTGTAGCACTTCAATAATCAATTGGTGCAGCACTTCAATCATTAACATTATGCTTTGTTATTGTTGACAATAACAACGCCAAATAAAATTTGCTGAAAAGTTTCCAACATAGTATCAAGATGAAGTGCAGTAATATCAAAATTCTAAATATTTTTTTAGTGTGTGTGTGTAAGATAGTATTACCTACTAAGAAGTAAATACGCAACTCTAGTAACTAGTCATTACATGTTTTAATTTGTTATGTGGGCTTGATTTTTTTTATGTACATAATAGTGTCTGAATTGAAGATAAAGCTGAAGAAACGAAAGTAGAATAAAGTTACGGGGAGCACAGATTTCATTCATATATCAGTTCGCAAAAAAAACGTTGAGCTCTTCAAGGGCGTTAACGGTTTGAATAATCATTTAGACAACAAATAACTTCATGTTGTTGCAGCCTTTAAATGTGTTTTACTTGGCTACTTAAGTTTTATTATCCATTTTTTAAAAGCATTATTCAACAAGTATTACCGATTAACAAGCATTACCATTGAATGACCTTCACATCAAATACAAGTGTGCTTTATAACCGCAAATGTAGGGCGTTGTTCAAATTTTTACACATTTTACATATTTTTATTCATTTCTACACAAATTACAAATACAAACATTGAGAAATCATTGAAGATACTAAGCCGGCCACAAATACAGTTAATATAAATGTAACTAATAAATACTTTTCTAAGTTCATTTTAAGTTAATGGTTTCACAGGGGATTTTCTTTCTAAGATTTGTAATTTTTACAAATATAATATTCAGTATTGGGTTGTTTTGTAGATTTTAACTTGTGACGCAACATTGGTATAGACTTTTTTGTGTAGAATTTGAACTACTCTTTTATCCATAGTTACATAAGTTGTTGTAATATTACTTGGGCAAGAACGTGCTCTTCAGCATTGAAATATATATATATATATATATATATATATATATATATATATATATATATATATATATATATATATATATATATATATATATATATATATACATATATGTGTGTGTGTGTATATATAAATATATAAACAAAAACAAGCCAGTAGAATTATATGTAATGTGCATAAATACGCCCACTCCAAGCCTTTACTCCGGGAAATTAAAGCTCCTAATGTCAATGAGTTAAACGTGTTCCAAAACTTGTTATTCATGTTTAAATATCAAAATGATATGCTTCAAAAATCTTTTAATAACCGATTTCTAAAAATAAATCATTAATACTTAACGAGGTGCTCTGTCCGTCAACTCTTAAAACATCTTATTACTCAATAATCTTTGCCTATATTAAACTCTAAAACTTTCTTCTTTAAAAACATGACCAATAACATTTTTTAAACAATGTCAAGATAATAAATCTTAAGATGTAACTAGGTTAACAAGAAAAGAAGATTAACCCTTTTCCAGAGACGTATTTACGGAGAGAGAGGGGTCATAGGGGGCTTTGGTTCCAGGTGCCAAGTTTTGAAAGGGCGCCAGCCGTCAGAATATTAGAATCTTAGAATGTTGTTAAATAGTAATTTTTACATTTTTTTACGAAAATGTTTATATTATTATCATGTCGAAATCATAGATCGACTGATAGACCTACTATATATATTCAAGTTTTGAGGCAAAATTTCAAATTATTTACTTTTCTGCCTACAAGTATACGTGCGCGTATTATTTTTTTTAAACGAGAATATTATCATTGGAAATTCATCTTTATAAAAATTATAAATGTGTATGGTTGGCAGAAGAAAGTATCATTCAAAAAGCAATCATAGTCCACTTGCTAATTATACATAACTATGCGCGAATTATTCGTGCGAAAACGTTGATTTGGTAAAAAAAAGTCACGTTGCTCAGTTTGACCCTTTTATAGAGGATCCTATCTTTTTTAGAGGATCGAACCTATTTTTTAATATTAATAAGCAGTTCATAGGTATAATGGCAGATAATTTTATACAACAAATGGTGAAAGAAATGAAGAAAGCTAAATATTTTTCCATCAGTATTAATTCTACTTCTGATATTAGCCGTGTAGATTAACTGTGTTCATTTTTCGGTGTGTTCAAAAGAATGGCTGTCCTGTATAGAAATTTTAGAGTTTTTATCCAACTCTGGGCGTAAATCTGAAGAATTAGCAGATTCTATATTTTTAGTTTTAGAATTGCATGGATTCGATATAAACAATAGTCGTGATTATGATTACAATGGGTCTAACATGTCTGGTAGGTATACAGGGCTTCAAGCTTGCATTAAAGAAGTTAATCATTTAGCTACATTTGTACCATGCTTGGCACTCTCTTTAAATTTTGATGGTGGATGCGCTGTGGACTGTTGTAGAAATACTTTAGAATTTTTTATTTAGCTTCAAAATATCTTTAACTTTTTCAATGCTTTTACATATTGATGAGAAATACTTCAGAACAACTTAATAAAAACAGAAAATGAATCACTTAAAAACTATAAGGTGCCAGGTGGTCAGCCAGATCTGATGCAAAAACTAGTTTAAACAAAAAATGAAATGAAATAATTTAATAACGGTTTGAAATAAAAAAAATCTTATTTTTTTATTAATTTTAGCAAAAATTTTTAGGTTGAAACAAAACAGGTCAGTTTTTTGGAAGTCATTTGGAAGGGGAACAGTCATTTTAAAAACATTTATATTTTCATCACAGAAATTAACTTCTCTTTCTTTTTATAGTGAAAAATAAATAAGCTCTTTTTTTTTGTTTCCTTAACTCAGCTTTTATAACGAACTCATGTATTGAGTTCGTTTGCATAAACCTTTACGTTTGCATTTGTGAATAGCGTAAACTTGAATTATTAAAATATAGCGAACACAAAAATATCAAGTTATGTTAACGTCTGTTAACCCAGGTTGACAGACGTTCGTTAAAGCGGTTTTTTTTTCCCAATTATACAGCCTGGTTTTTATCTTTATTGTTATCTCATGCGTTGCATTTGATTACTTTTTTTGTTTTTTATTTTAATTAATACTTAATTATTAATTTTATATTAGTAATTATTCTACTTCAAATATATTCACACTTTAAATTCAAAGTGACACTCATACGTGTTTCAATTTAACGACACCAAACCGCCAACCTAAGCTTAACGGAGCCTTAGTCATTGTTTTTTTAAATTTTTTATTAGGGTGCGGTGAATTTTAGTTTTTTTTAGAACTCATTTAGCCTGGCTGTGCAAAAGTTGTCCATTCATTTCAGAAATACTCTGAAAATTTAATGGGTCCCTATTATTAAAAAAAAAGTTGTTCAAAGGTATGTCATGTTGGGTCTCAAAAGAAGCAAAATTATATTAAAATTTCAAACTTAATAATAACTTTATTAAAAAATTATTATTTTAAAGAAATTTCAAAAAAATATTAAAAAAACAACCTTTTTTAACTAAAAATGAAAAAAATGTATTTTTTTGATAATAGTTTCAAAAATATTTTTTAATAATAATTTTTTTATAAAATGATTGCTATTATTAAAAAATGATTGCTGTTGTCCAGTCAGTTGTATCTTAACTACTGTAACATTGATATTTGTTTATGAAGTTGACCTACACGAGAACTTTTACAAAATTATAGTTTGAAGATAAAAAATGTCATCCAACTATATTTTTGTGGCGGTAAAAGTTTTTTATGGTGTATCATTTTGCACTTTAAAGTGATATGTACATATAAAATAAATTTTAAATAATAAACTAAAAATACGGTCAATGAGAGTTTTTTATTTTATTATGTTAAAAAATAAGGAATTGGAATATTATGGAATATTATAGTTACTTAATAATGGAATATTAAATTATTATTATTTAGTTTTTTAATAAAAACTAAAAAAAACGTAATATCTCGCGTAGATCGACCAATATTTGATGAAAATAATCTATGCGTTTATTTCCTAATTATATATTAATCTTTTTGATTATTTTCTTATGTAAAATAGTTTCCTCTTCCATTTTTGTTGTTCCCCAAATAAGAAAAAACTTAATTATTTTTCTTATTGATTATAATGGTAACCGACTTTAGTTTAAAAAATCATGAATCCGAGCAAATAAAGCATGTTGTAAAACTAATTTTAAGAAATAAATATTTTGTAATAATTATTTTTGTTTTCGCAAATTCTTAATTAGATTTTCCGTCTATTGTAAAAAACTCAAATGAAAAAATGTTTCCCATTAAAAGTTCACTCAACATTTTAAAATTAATTTTAAATTCCTACCAATTGATTAATTATTTCAATTGACATTTTGCATTAATGGATCACAGTTCATTTCATTGCTAAAATGTTTTTTGCAAAGAAAAAAAAAAAAAGGATGGTGAAGTTAATTATGGTTCAAGTAAAAAAAAACAACGTTTCATATTAGTTATATTTTGCGATATATATCGTTTAGTTATATTATTTTTAAAATCCTATATGTTTTATAAATAAACCTCTTTTAATATCTTGCGTTTCAATAGCACTCTGTGCAAACTTTATCATGGTCTACAATATAAAATTCTTCACCTTGCAAAGACTTTTGACATTTTGTGCATAAGAAGCAGTGAGGATGAAAGGCTTGGTCATCATATGTGACGTATTTGACGTTAGCCTCGACCAAAGATTGGTGGCATTTTCCGCATTTTCTTGCATGAGCTGTGCTGTAGCAATCTTTACAGTAGTTATCAGACTCGTGCTTGTAAATAGCCTTACCTAAACAAATGAAAAATAGATATGCAAAACTGTTTCATTGTCTTTTTGTATTGTGCTAAAAATGTTAGATGTCAAAAAAGTCTATTAATACATCAAAACTTAAGAAACGCTTTTCATAAAATTATGTATTTTGTTTTGTTTTACTTAAATTTCAAAATTATGCACAAGTATATGCTGTTTGTATATTATAAATGTATATATACTTTATATTTATGCATTCTATTTTTAAGCTATATATATATATATATATATATATATATATATATATATATATATATATATATATATATATATATATATATATATATATACAGGGTGCGAAAAAAGTTCCCGTACAAAAATATAAACAGCAAAAACGGCAAAAGTTCCTGTACAAGACGAGAAACAAATTACACTTTGATTTAAAACAAAATAATACGAAGGAATATAAAAGAAATCGTTTTAGTTGAGTCTAGTTATCAATACTTGTCTAGCATTCAATAGTGTTTAGTTAACAATATTTTTATCTTACATTTTGTTAGAAACAGAAAGCGTGCGTTAATTACTGAGTCACATTTTTTTGATTTTTAAAATGCCATTGGGAATTAGGAAAAACAATTATGTTATATCAGAAACGAAGTGTTTAATATAATGTAATTATTGTACATTCTCATGAAATTAAATGTAGCGTAATAACATTTAATTACAACTTTTGCATATTTTGTCGTCTCCTTTAATGTAGAACTCTTTACCTTGCAATGTTTTCTTGCATTTAGCACATAGGAAGCAATCTGGGTGAAAAGATTTTCCGTCATACGTTACGTATTTGACATTAGTGTCGGTCAAAGGATGGTAGCAAACGGCGCATTTCTTGGCATGAAAAAGAGCATAACAATCTTGGTCGTAATTGTGACCTTCGTGCTTAAAAATAGATTTGCCTAAAAATAATAAATCATCAGTAAGTTTTTGAACATATTATCATTTTATAAAAACATAAGAAAAAAAAATGAGACAAATAGAATTATAAATATTACAAAGTTAATTCAGCAAACAAACAAAAAGTACACGTTCAATAAACTAACATAGATTATATAGTTTGTTCTGGATAAACAAACTTACAAAAGTTTAAATTTTTTAACTTTAGTAATATCATGTTATTCAAACAATACCATTAATTGTTTTGTAAAAATCACTAAGCTGGTTAAATAATTCGTTTGAGAGATTAGACTTAAAGGAAGTTTATTTATTTAATAAATGCTTTGTATTCGTCGCCAATTTTATTCTTTGTTTATTAATATTAATTATCGCACAGTTTAAACTTTCCCAGTTTTTGCCACTTAAAGACATAAACTTATACTTGAGTAAAAAAATTTAATAAAATTTAAATGACAAAAATATTGAGAAACACAAATGTATTACTACCCAGTGGGCACAGGACCTAGAGAAATTCTAAAGACGTCTAAAACATTCAAAAGACGTTTAAAACACGTCTTTTTCATGTCTTGTGCCCACAGGGTAGGATACTAATCGTATAGGGTTCAACCTCGTTATTAAGTATTTTTTTATCTTTTTATTGACATTTTTGTCTAATATGACCTATGTTTGTGAGTATAGCGTTTAAACTCCTAGCTCTAAGGATAAGAATTTTTTATATTATGCTAAATTATAAGCAAAAAAATAATCTTATGCGCGCACAACGCCCATTTTTAACATATAATGTGAGCTAAACTTGTCAACATTCTCCGTGAATTCATTATATTTATTCATGAAAAACCTAAATATTCCGCATAATCTCTTATTTTTGTTCCAGGATATATTTGGCATTAACTAACATTAAGTTTAATGTTCGTTCATGAAATGATTCTTTGTTTGTAAAATTCATCACGTGCGATTAAAATTTTTTTGCTTTGTTTTTAACATATGTTTACACAGCATTGGGTTTAGCTTCACATAGAATAAAATGACATCACAAACCCTTAGAATAAAATGACATCATAAAACGTGAATATGTATTATGAGAATGTTCAATATAACAGTTATAATTAAAATACACGATTTACTTCATATATATTTGTTATAATCGACTAAACTTGTCAAATTTTTACTGTTAAATTTATAAACAAATTTTGTTTTAAGATTATAAGCTTTAAAAAATTTTGTTAAACCGAAATTGATAAATTTGAAAAATAAATTTTCAGTACCTGATAACTGTTTTCTGCACTGATGGCAAACAAAACATTCTGGATGAAAAGTTTTTTTTTCAAATGTGACTGTGGTATCTCTAATTGCATTGTGGCATGCTTCACAATTCTGTATAAAAAAGATTATATGCATGCATACTTACACAAGCACACGTACACACACACGCATTTATGTATGTGTATGTGTGTGTGTGTGTGTGTGTGTGATTGTGTGATTGTGTGATTGTGTGATTGTGTGATTGTGTGTGTGTGTGTGTGTGTGTGTGTGTGTGTGTGTGTGTGTGTGTGTGTGTGTGTGTGTGTGTGTGTGTGTGTGTGTGTGTGTGTGTGTGTGTGTGTGTGTGTGTGTGTGTGTGTGTGTGTGTGTGTGTACGTATGTATGTATGTATGTATGTATGTATGTATGTATGTATATATATATATATAAATATATATATATGCATATATTTTTATATACACACACATATATATATATATACATATATTTATATATATGTATGTACATATATATTTATATATATATATATACGTATATGTAATATATGTATATATATATATATATGTATGTATACATATATATATATATATATATATATATATATATATATATATATATATATATATATATATATACATATGTATATATATATATATGCATATATTATATATATAAATATATATATATTTATATATATATATGCATATACTTTTATATACACACATATATATACATATATTTATATATATGTATGTACATATATATATATATATATATATTTATGTACATATATGTATATATATGTACATATATGTATATATATGCGTGTATATAAAAGTATATGCATATATATATATAAACATATATACTTACGTCTGGCATTCTGAAAGTCTTCAGCTCTTTACTTGTACTCTATCTTACCTAAAAAAATATTAACTTTTGCTAAATTTCACCTTTTTATTGATTTTCCTCGCCTATGCAACCATCCCATTTGTCTATCAAATCACAATAGGCAATTATAAAGAAATTTCCGTAACTATGCCTCGAAATTGACTCGTATTTGAAGCTTTTTAATAACTTCAAAATTAACGTATTTATACTTCAATTAAAATGGATTGACGTCTGCAACAATTAGGAAATAAAATTGTTTCTTTAAAAGAAATTCTAAAAATTAGCATTTTACCTATTTTATTAATATAAAATATATTATAGCATTTATTGCTAACTCAGTATGAATCAAGGCTTGTTTGTTGAATTAACGTAAATAGTCGGATTTCAACAAAATTCACAATTTGCTCTCACCCACAAAATATTTGAAATTTCTTTGTTTCTTTTGGAGAACTTAAATTTTTGTATGGTGAAATTTAATTAAATAAGCTGTATTATGTAAGCGTTTATATAAACGTTTAACTTTTATAGTCGGCGATGTATAATGAAATAGTTTCATTGCATCATTAATGTCACAACGGTTGCGTTTACGCTGTCAATAAAATATTATTGATTTTCCGGAGTGCGTCAAAAAATAAAAAATAAGTAAAAAAATAAGCCAAAAAATTTTCAAAAAATACAATTTTTATATGATAATTATGTAAAGCTATTAAATATATACATAATTTAAACTTTATTGTTATTAAAATTACTTTTTTTTATATATACAAGAAAATACTTTAGCGAAGGGATGGTCACGTTGTTGTTTATTAAAACCTTTAAATAATCATTACGACATTTATCTTTAGCTGACTAGTGACTTATTTCCAGATTCTTTCTAGCTTAATGTGATACCGGTTTTTAATCCAGTTTTTACGCTACAATTTTGTTTTTGTTTTGTTTTGACGTCAAAATCTATTCTAATGTCGTTTGTGTACTTTTGTATTTAACGGTTTTTACTTGATTTAAAACTATGTATATGGCTAAAGATTATCACGAAACTTTAAGTTCTATTATGAAATTGTATTTTTTTCTGTAACTAAATTTATATATATATATATATATATATATATATATATATATATATATATATATATATATATATATATATATATATATATATATATATATATATATATATATAGATAGATATATATATATATAAACGGTTTTGCCCCCATTGTGAGGCATAACCGCACCCTCACAAAAATCGTTGTGGGTACACTTTTCTTGGTACATTTTCTTTAAAAATGCCACAGCTCAGATTGTTTGCTGATTTTGTTGCCCGTTTGCATACTGAGTAGGCATTTTAGTATTTACAGTCTGAGTTTTCTCATTCGATATTTTCTTTGCTTTATATTTAAATCAAAAACTCGTTTATAAAAATTAAATAAAAAAACACGAAATCTAATTTCCAACATCTCAAAACAAAACTATTTCTATTCCAGTTTTTACTTGAACGTATTCAAGAGTGACGGTTGTAATTATTGTTATTCGTAATTACCTAACTTTGATAAATATCAAAAGTATGCGGTTGTGCCTCCTATACGGTTCTGCCCAAAAGAACGGTTTTTAGAAAGAATACAGTTTCATAGCGGGTTTATTAGGTTATGTTGATATCAAAAATGGTTTTCACGTGATGAAATAATGCTGATAACACATATCTCTAACACTAAAATCAAATATTGCTTAATCTTCAAAAAAAAGATCTAAAAAAATATAATGTGAATATAATAATTCTATCAAAATAAACATTGCTATGCACAACTTCTCAGAAACGTAACAGGCACTCTTTTTGACATTAGCAAAATAAAGGAAACTGTTTTATTAACGCGTTGTATGTTTTTTGCCACATTAGATATAATTTTTCAAAGAGAAATGTTAAAAAACGGTTGTGCCTCCATATGCAGTTATGCCCCCACTTCCCCTATATATATATATATATATATATATATATATATATATATATATATATATATATATATATATATATATATATATATATATATATATATATATATATATATATATATATATATATTTATATATATATATATATACAGTATCGGATAAAACGAGTGCTATCCGATACTCGTTTTATCCGATACTGTGTATATATATATATATATATATATATATATATATATATATATATATATATATATATATATATATATATATATATATATATATATATATATATATATATATATATATATACAGTATCGGATAAAACGAGTGCAACCAAATAATGCTAATTTAGTTTCTTTATATAAAAGTGCTGCATTTTTTCAATTTAGAGAAATAACTATGTAACTGTTTAGAGACAAAGTTCTTCAAGTTTTATTCATCACAAAGTTCATTATTTGTACACGAAAATTAATAAATTAATCAAAAGTATTAAAAAAAGTTTTTTAATACTTTTGATTAAATTATTAATTTCCTTCTGGACAAAACAAGTGCAACTCGACAAAATGTTGACCAAGCTGTATTTCGCTATCAATATTTCGTGGCGAATCCTTTGTTATTGATCACAGCCTTGCATCTTCGATGCATAGATTCGATCAAGTGATCAATGAAACTTTGTGGAATCGCTGCCCAGGCCTTTTGTATTTGTTCAAACAGTTGATCCTTATTACGAACACCTTCACAATTAATTCTGCGGTTGACAATCTCCCACAGGTTCTCGATAGGGTTGAGATCCGGAGATTAAGGCGGCCAATCCATCACCGATAGGTGGTTGTCTTGAAACCACTGCTTGACTACTTTTGCAGTGTGTTTCGGATCGTTGTCTTGCTGAAAAACCCATTTTATTGGCATATTCCATTCAGCATGAGGTAACATAACATCTTTCAGAATATTTTTATACATGAAACGGTCCTTTATTCCATCGTTTCGATGTATTGGACCTAGACCGTTAGCAGAAAAACACCCCCAGACCATTATATTGCCTCCACCATGCTTCATGGTCTTATGGCAGTAACGTAAATCGAGGCGTTTTCCGGCCGGTCGACGTACACGGCAAATGCCATCGCTCCCAATGATGTTGAACTTCGGTTCATCACTAAACAGGACAGTTCGCCATTTCTGCACACTCCAGTCAATATGAGATGTAGCAAACAGGAGTTTTTTTTTCTGGTTTTTTAGTGAAATCAGCGGTTTCTTTGCAGGGCGTCGAGTAAATAATCAGACTTCAACAGCACGTCGTCTGATTGTTCGGTCCGATACAGGCAGCTCTAATTGCTTTTGTATCTCGACTGATGATATCCAGGGATCTTTCTTGACGGATCTGACGATCATAGAATCCTCTCTAGAAGTGGTGGAACGCGGTCTTCCACCTTTGTTATCTGCTGCCAACTTCCCCGTAGAACGATATTTGGAACATAGTCTTGATACGGTCCATTTTTTCACGCGATATTTATCACAAATACTTTTTTGTGATATTCCACTTACGTAATCGCCACCAATTTTCTTTCTTAGTTCCAATCCAAGACTGTCGGGAGCCATTTTTGCACTTGAAGTCATAAAAATAATAAAAATAAATAATCACACTTCTCAAGGCTTACCGTGTTACATTTACCTTGTGATGATACAATAATGCTCTGTGGAACACAACGTCTTGGTTGGATGTGGACTGTATTGATGCAATGAAACACTTGTTGTATTTAACTTCTTGTATTGATGTTCTTCGATAAAACACTTTGATAAAACTCACTTCGATAAACTTGATAATACTGACTGATTGACTTCAATATACTGACTGAATTACATGTCGATTTACATGTCTCTTATATAGTAAAATGAACCTGTGCGAAGCATCTAGAATCTGGAAGATTCTAGATGCTTCTTTTCGATGCTTCTGGATGCGTCTGGATGTTTCTGAATGTTTCTGGATACTTCTGGATGCATCCAGATGCTTCTTCTGGAAACTTCTGGAAGCATGCTTCTGGAAACTTCTGTAAACTTCCTTTAATTATTAAAAAACTTCCGTGACGTTGACATGGACCAGACTTAAGAAAATGAAACAAACCAAAAAAGTTGCACTTGTTTTGTCCGCTGCAAAATGGCACTTGTCAACGAAATTCTGCCTGTGAGCTGTCACCTGTCAGCTGATTGCTCATGTCATGGCATTCTATGACTCCAGACTCCTGAACTGTTTGCGGTGGTAGTATAGTTCGTTTCGTTTTTAAGACATGCAAAATTAGGAACACTTTTTAGCATTGTTCGATGTTGGTTGCAAATGTTTTGTCCAATACTGTACACATCCATGTATACATATACACATACATCATATACATTCACACATTTTCGCATGCGCTTATCACAAACACTTATATATAGATACACATATCTTTGGATTTATAAAGTGTATTTGATTAGGAAGGAATGGTATAAGTTACTCTTAAAAACATAGATTGAATGGAGAGCTTTTAAATCATAGGGAAGGTTATTCCAAGATTTTATACTTTGGGGTTTTATGGACTTATATCCATAAGTAACAGAACGATGATTTAAGACTGCAAGATTCAGATTATCAGTTGATGGAAGATAGTATCGGTTATTTGCATTTTTTGGGAAGAAATTGTTCAAGGTAAGAGGTAGATTTTTGTGTTGGTGGTTCCAGACAAACTGGCAATTCAAGAATTGAACAAAGTCACATAGTTTAAGGATCTTAGAAGTAAGATAAAGCACATTAGGATTGGATTTGTAATTCTGATCCATACTAACATGTATAAGCAGATCCACACTAATATCCAACTTAACTAATAGCTAAGTTATATATATGTGTGTGTGTATATATATATATATATATATATATATATATATATATATATATATATATATATATATATATATATATATATATATATATATATATATATATATATATATATATATATATATATATGAAGGGTGCAAGGAAAGAACAGGGGATATCAGTTTTTCACAAACGGATATCCTAAATAAATAAATAAATATAATTCAAATAAATAAATGATAAATCAAATTTAGTTTTTAAAGACTTCCCGTACTTTATGGTTTTTCCTTTCCTTATCGCTGAATTAAACCATTAATTTTTATTTATTTGCTTCAAATTTAACACTGAAGGTAGTTTATAATTTGTACAACATGTTAATAAAAAAATCTCAATATTTTCAAAAACTGACATTCCCTGTTTTTCCTTGCATATTTCATATATAAAACAACACATCACAATTGTTTTGCATATATACAAAACAAATGATCTTATTTTTAATTTAAATAAAAGTTTTAATTTAAACACAAATAAATTGATTATATCATGAGATAGAGAATTATATTCTAAATAAATTTAACTAAAAATAACCAATAAGAACGAAATCCAAATTAAGATATACTATTATTAAATACGTTATGCTAATAAATGCTCGGTTTGTTTACCATTCAGTATGTTTTAATGTTTTCTATGTAACGTTTACAGAAATTATAATATTAATAAAAACTCTGTAGATTAAATGATTAATGTGTAACTCATATAAAATTGAATAGTTGTATAAAGAATTCTTTAAAACCTTGTCTTGGGATTTCAACACAAGGTTTGTTTCATTGTATAAAAAAAAACGCTATTGAACTCAAGATTTCAAGAAAATATTGAAACTTATTAAAAAGATCAGAATTTTCCTGTGTAATTTTTAAATTTTAAAATTTTTTAAAGAATAATAATATCTCGACTTCATAGTAACGTACACGAACTTTGAAAATTAGGCAACTTATTTAATGTAGAGTTGACATTGTCAGAATTAATTTTTTGCAGTCTTTTTGTTGCACAGTGGTTGCTGTGGTTACAGTTGTTAGAATCTTGAAGAAATTTTAGCTGACCTTCAACTGCTTTTTGATAACTTATCAAATCGTTGCGTAGTCTTTCATAATTTTCTACTGTTGGTAGTTTGTTTCCGTCTTTGGCGGTATCTTCGTAAGCGGTGTCAACGTTATATTTATACAGGTAATTTGACTTGAACCATTCCAAAATTTGAGGTCCTTTTAACGGACCTTCTACACTTCCATCTCTTCGTATATAAATTTCGTCTTTGTCATTAATGTAAAGACATTTTGGGAAATTTGGCTTAAAAACCGAAATTTCCAAAACTTTTAACAAAGAATCATTTTCAAGTTCTTCAACTGATTTGTTAGAACCATGAATTTTAACTGGAATAAACTCAATTTTATAATTATGAGGGAGCACATGAGGATAGAAGTTTTGAACTACGTGATCGATTTGGCAACGTATTTGATCTTCTTGCTTATTAGAACAAACGATTCCATGAACGGTGCAATCATCGCCAACCCCAACAAGTAAACGACCACCTATAATAAACGTCGTAACCTATTAGCTAACTAAAAATTATCAAAAAATAAACACGCCTAATAAATTAATATGGGGATTGTACCTTCGCTGTTTAGAAATGCACAAACATATTTTCTAAAATGATTTATAAATGTATTGGTCAGATAGTTGCCGGAGCCTCTTTTGTATTCTGTTACACGATCTTCAGTATTCAACCTTTGTCCGATAAAAAATTCTTTTTTTTTACAGCTGCTGCAGCTATTTTGGTGAACAATATGCAGTTTTTTTTCAAAGGTTATCGGAAATGAAATGCTACGTTTTAGTACATGACTCGTATCAAACATTAGTCTTGCATACTTGAAGTCTAAGTTACATTTTCTAACTTGAAATACAAAACTCATATTCTTTTCGAAAAAGGAATTTCGAAAAAATATATTTATTCCCCATCAAACAAAAAAGTTGAAGTACTTGATGCTGAGCACTTGATACTTACATTAACTGCTTGAAGAGAGTATATGTATATATTATACCACGAGTGACATCAAATAGGTATACGGCTAGTTTTAACCAAATTTATTTAAAACTATTAAATACATTAAATTTGCGATATTTTGACATTTACCATATAAGTTGTTTTGATCTTGGTAGCATGAAAAAGTTTGCAGTTAAAAAACAAAAGCAAGTTGAATAAACTGTTAAAATAGAAACCAATAAAAAGACGCTTATGCTTTTTCTTGGTTTCATTTTTTTTAATGATTAATTTATCATCTACCATTCCAACTATAATATAACGATATAACTCCGATAATAAGTTTAGGTGAGTTTTTCAATTAGCATTACTATTTTTATATTAAAGTTTTATTAGTTTTTACAAATTTTAGGTATTTTTTTAAGTCATCTTTTTTGTTGTAATAACCCCAAAAAGATAGATTTATTAAATTGTCTATTTTAGACACTTTTTAATTTGTACTTTTATCTCACTCTGCTAATCTTTTTTAAAATACATTATGTTTTTCTAAAGCATTAGCTGTTCGTGGAGTTCTATTAAAGTGGTTGTGTTTGTTATTACAAATTTTTTGTAATAGTGCACTTGCTTTACTAAGCGGAAATAAGATTTTACTTAAATTTCTGAAAGATTTTTCGAATTTTAACTTTTTAATTATTTTCTTAGGGAATTATGGTAGTAGTTCTTAATTAGAAAAAGATTATTAAAATTTTCTCCAATTTTTTTTAAGAGGAAGAATTTTAAGGTAAAAAAAAAAATCAAATGTTTTTGATAAATTTTTGAATTGCTTATGAGAAAAATTAAACTTTTGCAGTATACTTATTTATTATCAACTTATAATATATTAAATTAATCAAAAACCAAAAAAAAAAAAGGTCAAAATTTTTTTTCTTGTTTAATTCAGTTTGCAAAGATGAATGGATTGAATCACTACAAAGGTCGCCAGTATTTTATTTGTTACAAATTATACAACAAATCGACTTTTTATAAGTAAAAAAATTATAATATAATTATAAAAAATATTCTGGTTATCTATGTAGTAAGATACTTCAATTCATTTTTACGACTGTAAAGTGTATAGAGAACCGAATCAGATTATTTTCCTAAAACCCTTTTTTAGTAACTTATTTCCTTTTTTAGTAGGAGTGCTACGCTTAATGTAGTGTCTTCACTAGGTGATTCTATTATTTTAATGTCTTGCAAAGACATTAAAATAATAGAAAATTCATCTTGCAGATAAAAGAAAGAAAAGCTACTACTACTACCAGTATTTCAGTTTTTTGAATACTCCTACCTAATTTTTGAGTACTCCTACTTAACAAGTAGAGATCACCAAAATTCTTAGTGAAAAAACACGTTTTTTAAGAAATTATATACTTAATAAGTAGAGAACACCAAGATTTTTAGTGAAAAAAACAGGTTTTCAAAGAACACGTTTTTTAACAAATTATTGGGTTTAAACACTTAGTAATAGTTCTAGCTCTTTTGATCTATAATATATTTAAGTTTTAGATACTTGATAGTTTTATTGAACACATTTTGATGTAAACAAACTGAGCGAAATTGCATTAAAATTCAAATTTTGACTTTATAAAAACTATTATTTCTGTATGTTTAAAAAAAAATCATTTTTTTTTTCAACACAAACAGTTTTATTAAACAAACATCAAGTTTTATTTATTTTATTTCATTTACCGCCCAAGTAAAAGAAAGTCAATGTTAGGAATTTTTTTAAAAATTTTTGATATAAATTTTACTGATTCGCTTTAACTACACTGAGTACAAAGAAAATTAGTAGATTTTAATCTAATTGAAACTTTCAATTAAACCAAGTTTAGTTGTAGAATAGTCTTTTTTTGACGAAGTACTTTTTACAATTCCACAACTATTTTTGTGTATCGAATGGCAAATAAGAAAATTGATAAAAATTATTATTAGCACTCAATCATTTGTTGCAATGACTTTGTTCATATCTATGACAGTTTTCATTTAAAAAAAATCAAAAAACCCGTAAATTCTTTGAATACACTGATTAAAAAAATGCCTACTAAATATAAAATCATTAAAGCAATGAACGTTTTCTCGTTGAAAAGTGAATTCTTTCAAAATATTTTGAGTATTATTGCTATTTGCGAAAATATATTGTCAAACAATATATTTTTACAAATAAAAATAATAATCAAAATTTCATTTATAAATATATATAGCAATAATACTTAAACTTTACAAATAAAACATAAACTTAAAGTTTTTCGGCTTAAACCAATCATAGTTTTGTATATCAAATCAATATTAGCCAATATCCGAATGATTAGAGGTTAATTAGAATAGATTAGAGATTTATTATTGACTAAATATTAAATATTACTTTTACAAAAAGAAAAAAAAACAAAAAAACAATACCAATAATTGAAAAAAAAAAAAAGATTTTAATATATTGAAACAATAAATACAAATGTACTTTATATATCTTATATATTTAATATTTGCGTCATAAAAGCCATAAAAAATTATTTTTCACTTAATAACTTCTTCATATATATGAATATATACTGCGACTTAAATATTTTGATTTAAGGACCAATAAATATTAAAAACAAACCGCTGAGTCATTTTAGGCTGAACTAAAATCAAAAGCTATCGCTCATTGAATTAAAACAAAGAAATAAATTTTTTTTTAGACTTATGGATAGAATTTTCGGGTCTCCGCATTAACAATCAAAATATTTTTTTGCATAAAAAAAAAGATATATTAGAGATCGTAAACCACAATATGCTATAAAGAACGTAACCCCAAAACACTATCCCATTCTAACCCAACAAAAAAGAATGTAATAACCTGCAAAAATACAAAAGCTGTCATGTTCACATCTTATTCTTAAGCGTAAGTTACAATTTTTGACCAACGCTCAACCTTGGAAAGCTTAACAGAGAGATGTGAATATGATCTCAGATGTTAGGCGTTTAAACCGAGAAAAGTTTGCATAATAACAACATGATAAAAATAATAATAAAACAAAAATATTTTGATTTTCAAAAAATGGCTTCATCTAAATATCATATTCAAAAATGGAATCAACAGAATTGAAGAGCGTTTTTCTAAAAAGCACATTTTTATTGTTTTGAGAAAAACACAAAAAAACTAATTGTTCGGCGAAGATTGTTTGAATATCTATAATTTTGTAATCGTAAATAAAGATGATGAACAACCTTTTTATTGATACTAGGATAGTTAGATTTGTACGTTTATTAATAAAAAATTCAAATGTTGAAAAAACTCAATTTTTGAAAAAATGGACATAGCGCCTTTAAGAAAAACGCTCTTCAATTTTGTGTGTGTGTGTGTGTGTGTGTGTGTGTGTGTGTGTGTGTGTGTGTGTGTGTGTGTGTGTGTGTGTGTGTGTGTGTGTATAAACACACACACACACTTAAATATTAAATACTTAAATAATTGATTTTAAAAACATTATTTTCTTTTTTTCAATGCGAACTCACTAAGTAACTCCAATGGTGCGACTTGCGACCATACTAAATAATAGATAATTGTAATACATAACAATTACAGTTAATATATTTATAATTAAATTAATTATTTTATTGTTTTAGAATATTTAAATATATATATATATATATATATATATATGTATATATATAAATATATATATATATATAAATATATATATATATATATATAAATATATATATATATATATATATAAATATATATATAAATATATATAAATATATATATATATATATATATATATATATATATATATATATATATATATATATATATATATATATATATATATATAAATATATGAACTGCTACTAATAATCTAATGTTTTGTTTTAAATTTTTGTTCTGAAAATTTCTCATTCAGAATTAATGGGAAAAAAAATACATAGCATAAAATTTAATTCAAAACCTTTGTTAAGTTTTACCTGCATTGAAAGTATAGTGATGGAAAAGATAATAAATACGCCATCGTAATAACATTTACAATAATGTTATAGTACATCATAAAAAAAAAACAACACAAAAATGAAACCTAGTAATAACACCGTTGTCATAACGTAACTAATCAAAATTTTATGATAAACCAGATTAACTTTTTATAGGCATATTTAAGCTGAGAATTAAGAAAACCACTTATAATTCAAAAAGGAAGTGGTAAAACTACCTTTAATTAGCACTCAAAAGAAGAGACAAAAATGTTCAAACACATAATATAGAGTGCTAAAAAAAAAGGGGCAAAAATGTTTTTAAATTTACTAAACTTTTATAAGCAAGTTGTCACGTGAAATGTATTTTTTTTAAATCTACCACAAAACCATATGGTGAATATAAAGTAGCATATTTTATGTTATGAACAAACAAATTGACCAAACAAAACACCTATACAACAGCTTGTGGCTTAATGACAAAATTGAAAATTATTTTATTATTCAATCAGGAGCTACTACATAAAGCAATTCCTTCAAGACATCACTACATAAAGTAGTAATGACTTGAGTTATTTAAATGACTCGACTTAAATTAAAAAACTAATAACTTGGACTAATGATGTCAAGCATTACAACAAAGCAAAATATGAGCCAAAAGTTCTTGTTTGAATCCACATTTAATAAATTCACATTAAACCAAGTGAAATAGATATCAACCAAGAGGTATTTCATAAGTGTATAATCAAGAATTAGACGATCCCTGATGTAATTTGGGCTAATTTAGTCTTATCACACTATGCTAAATCAGTCACAAATTAACTGCACAAGATACCACTGGTACCAAAAGAAAAATTACTAGAAGATTGTCCTATTTTCGGGCAATTTTTAAAAAAGAAGTGTACATGAATGGCTGGGCTGCTGATGTTTAATAACTAGAAACCAAAAGCAAGATTAGATACTTGTTTTGTAAAAAAATTATGTCAGACTTATACAAAGTTAGCAAAAATAGTTAAAAATTTTGTCTAAATACTGTTACAGAAGTAAATGAAATCAAAAAAAAAATCTAGCAGTCTAAATGTTTGTTTTGAACCAAGCATAAACTGTTAACATTAGCACCTGCTTTATTTTTACTAACGTCTTGTACTGATTTTATATATATATATATATATATATACATATATATATATATATATATATATATATATATATATATATATAAATATATATATATATAAATATATATATATATATATACATATATATATAAATATATATATATATATATATATGTGTGTGTGTATATATATATATGTGTGTATATATCTATATATATATGTATATATATATTTATATATATGTATATATATTTATATGTATATATATATGTGTGTATATATATGTATATATATAATTTAGTAAAAAACACTTATCTAACTTTTTTTTTCAACTTTAGGTTTCACCATTGCTGGATCATCAGGAAGAGAAAAAAAAAGTTAGATAAGTGTTTTTTACTAATTTATTATTGCTTTGTTCTTTAAGAACATTGAGCACTCTATTTGTAAAATACACTAGCATAATTTACATATGTATATATATATATATATATAGCCCTCAGAATTGAGGTTGGCATTCGGCAATGCCGACCTTAAAGTGTTTAAGGTCGACAAAAAATTACCAACCTCGTTTCTATGTTTATGGTAAGACCTTTGTATCAAATTTTTTTTGCCGACCTCTAAAAGATTGAGGTCGGCAAATTATTGCCGACCCCATTTTTCCTAATTCTGAGGGTTGTATTCAAAACTATCATGCATTAAAAACTATTTACAGATGATGTATTTAAAACGTTTATTTTGATGATGCCATCATTGTTCAAAAACCAAATGTTTATTCTTGATTTATAGGAAATTAAGGTTTGCTCTTTAACTATATTATTTAGTAAAAGATTTTATAAATTGGCAATGCAATTTGATTGGTTATGTTATGTTATGTAAGTTACGCTTCTGGCAACTTTTTTTTACAAGTTCTTTTAAGCATTTTCATGCATGATCTCTAGTTCTTTTTTTAAATCTTAACCCTAACCCTGATGGGTTTAAATTTATAATAATATTCATTCCTTTGAAAATTTTAAAGAATTGGATTAAATCGACTCTAACTCATCTTATTTTAAGGGTTGTTAAATGTAGTATTTTAATATCCTACTGTAATTATGATGTCTAAGAGATGGTAAGAGACAAGTGGTGCGATGCGAATTTGTTTAAATACTTCTATCTTTTTCAAATACAATGAAATATCTTTTTTCAAATACAATGAAATAATACTTTAATGTACTTTTTCAAATACAGTAAACCTTTAATCAGACCCTCATTTCAAATGAGGTCTGATTAAAGCTTTACTGTATTTGAATATATGAAGGTTATATATTAAATATATAACCTTCAGTTCACATTAAACATCTGGAATAAAACCTCATAAAAGGTTTCAATTTTTTAAAAACCAAGCCAAGTATAAATATATAACCTTAAAAAGGTATAAAAATTTATTTACTTGATTTTTAGACCATTATAAACGTAATTTGCACTAAAAACTGATTCTAAATGTTTTTATTACTTTTAAAGCATCAACTTTAAGTTTTGATTTATACGCACACAGATTTAAGATTAGTTTGTTTTAGGAATGTTTTATACCTGAATATCCGTGAGTTCTTTAAAAAGTCTTTGAGACAAAGGAAAACCATTTGGAGTATCAACTCGAACAAACTATAAGAAAAAGTAACAATGAAAAATATAACAATGTTGAAAACTACTACTACTACTACTACTACTACTACTACTACTACTACTACTACTACTACTACTACTACTACTACTACTAACTTATACAGATAAAAACTTTATGCACAGATCATCTCTCATACTAAATTCTAATTTCTAGATCATAATAGCAAAACCAATTTCTTCTGATGTATTGAAGTGCACTATCTAATTTAAAATTAAAATCACTGAAAAAACCTTGATAAAGATTGTCCATAATTGAAATTTTAATATATTAAGTTGTCTGGTTTTTTTTGTGTAGCATCTTAAATATATAGGGTTTTATCTTAATATTTTTAACTTAAATATTCAAGTTTAAATATTTAATTACTATTAAATGGTATTTATTATAAAAGAAATATTGTACAAACCTCATTGTTATATAAGATCTTTTCTATAGGCAAAACCACACATGCAGTGCCTGCTCCTAAAACCTCTTTAATCTAAAAGTATTAAAAATAATTATCAATATCAACAATAAAAAAATAGTAATAATGTCATAAATCATTTTGCTATAACCTAAAACGACTTATGGTCATTATTACCGTTATATCTTAACTTTTTTCTTTTTTTTACACATTAAATTTCTAGACCATAAAAATAAGGCAAAAAGGTAATGTCCAACAAAGCTTGCATTAAGTGATTGCGAATTGCGATATCTGGATATATTTCTGATTTTCAAATTCCCAGTTTATTTAAAACTGTGCGCAATGTTTTAATGAAACAGTCAATTTATTGTATTGCAAAAACTAATTAAAAAACAAAACAATAAACTGGTATGTTTAAAGACCAGGTAATTTAAGATTATAAATAAAAAAGTTATAGGAAAAAAAATAATTACAAAAGGTCAGAAAAACTTGCGCTAAATTTCAAAATCAACCAATAAAAAATTTTGTAGTATGAAACATTAAAATCAATTTTTGCTCCTAAAACCTCCTAAATTGGGGAAACTTTGATAATTATTTATTTAAAAAAATTTAAATGCTTTTAATTAGAAGTTAATTAATAGATAATAAAAATAATAATAAAAAGATATATTTTATAAAAAGTTATTGGTTTTTTTTGTTTTGTTTTAAAATTACTAAAGTTGTTTAAATTAGTTTTTATGTGTTTTTGAACTCCTATTTTTAATTTTATATACATATCTGCGTTAGTTACAAGCATTTAATTGACGATTATTTATATATCTATTTGATTTATAAGAAAACATTGAACTTGATTTATAAGAAAATATTAAATATAATATTTTATACCTTACTTAGCGATTTCTTTTATTTAAAATATTTGATCAACACTAAATTCCTTTAGACTGTTGTGATTTGCTGTTGTTTTTTTAATATTACAACTTACTGTATGCATTATTTATCTGATGATTCATTAAATTAAGTAAAATATTAAAGTTTAAACCATTATTTTTAATAATAATAAAAATAATAGTAATAATATGGTTTTATAGTGAGATTTTATATCATAATTTCAAAATCAATATAAATATATTTTATTGAGTAACATCTATTGAGTTGACAAGAATTGAGTGATAAAAATTACGATTTTACGATTTTTAAATAACTAAAACTTGAAACACCAGAAGCATTTCCAGATATTGCAATTCGCACTTAATCACTTAATTTTGAGCCTTGTCCAATTTTTCATTGATTTTCATGGAATCTATTGAAAGCTTTAAAACCCCATCAAACATAAGTTTATGCAGTACTACTATTTTTTTCACTCAATTGTCTTAAAAATGAAACTTAACAACAATATATTACTCTGATCTTTACATAGTGTTATTATATAGTATATGTTATGGCATATTAGATTTTATATTGCTGTTTAATCAACTTCCACATTTCTCTGACCCAATTCCACATATCTTTACCCAACTTGTTCGAAAAGTCATAAAAAATAAGCAAAAACTTCACACACACAAAATTGATATATCAACTTTTGCCATAACAGTCTAGAATTTTAGTACAATTATTACACATCATTAATTACTTTAAAACAGTATTTATAAATATTACCAGATGAGTTAACAAAGTTTTTAAAAAACTATTTACCCTAAGTTTGGTCAAAATTATATACGAAATGTATATACAAAATTATAGATAAAAAGTATATACAGCATATATAAATATACTTGCTTAACACTTAGTTTTAAGCAAATATATTAATAAAAATTACTTTAAGAATACCTGCAATAAAAACAAACTAAAAACAATAAATTATTAAATCAATAATGAGTAATAATACTTTTTAATACTTTTTTTAATACTCAATGTTTACTTTTGATTTTAACTCTATTCTATTTAAAAATTTTTACTTTTTTTTTAAATAAAACATTTCATATTAAATACAGTAATTGATTATTTTAAAATAAAAGAAACTCCATATATTTATAATAGCTTTTCAAAGGTATTTCAAGTTTATTGCAAAACCTGTTTGTTTAGAACCTTGTTTGACATTATTGTTTAGTAAGCAATACAATAAACTTTTATTTACTTTCAAATAAAAATTATTTAAACATTTGAAAACCTCTTTGGGATTTATTTATTGCCTTTTTCATTAATTCTATTTATTACCACCATAGTGAAAACGTTTCAATATCTTTTTGATACAAAATAAATATTAAGTGTACTAAGTATTTAACACATTGCATGCGGGACATGTACTAGTACATTTTCTGACAATTGATGTTTGAGTGCAGGACATGAACTAGTATGTATTCTAAAGCTTGTTATTTAAGCACTTGTCCCGCCTAAGTATGGGTTAGTGTAACAACATGGTTTGTTTTTTCTGTATTTCTGTATTTGATCTGTATTTTAGTGTTTAAAAAAATCTTTTTAAATCAAAAATTAACTTCTTATTTATTCATGTGAAGCTGCTTTAAAATGTACCTGCTGTGAAATGTGCTGAAACATCAGTGAGCAACACTACACAACATCACAACAAAATCTTGTATTTTGCCACATGTGAAATGTTGTATTTAGAATTAAAATTAAAAAAAAAGCAAAAAAATTTCTTTATTTAATACTAACCCTCCCTTCATTAGCAGCTTTAATCATTTGGTGAATTGTAAAAGATTTTTCAGAAACTTTAAATTCATTCTAAAAATGATAGAAAATTTGAATAAGATATATGTTATAACTCTATTGAAATAAGATATATGTTATAACTCTATTGAAATAAGATATATGTTATAACTCTATTGAAATAGGTATACATTATAACTCTATTGAAATAAGATGTACGTTATAACTCTATTGAAATAAGATATATGTTACAACTCTATTGAAATAAGATATATGTTGAAATAGAGCAAAGAAATTCATAAGCTGTTAAAATGTAAAAAGGAATTTGCAAGAAATAAATCCAATGAAATAAATATAGACTTTTGCTTTGCAATATTTGGTTTTTAAATTTACATTATTTTCTCCAATAAAAATTTATTTTGAGAAAAAAAAGAAAGATAAAGAATCAGAAAAATTGACAATTTCTAAATTCAAATATGCATAGTATTTATTTAGTTTCAAAAATAATAAAAAACAAACCCATTCTCGCGCAAGCTCTAAAAGCGATTTTCTTGTCACACCAGGTAAAATAAGACCGTTTAATGCTGGAGTAATCAGTTCTTCCTCTATAATGAAATTTATAATAAACACACAATAAGGATATATTAAATACCAAAACTATAAAACCATAAAATACTCGATGAGAAATAACTATTTTTTGACACATGTTTACAGGCTGGTTCAGTCCCCTGAACCAAGCAATCATTTATTTAAAATATCACAAAAATAAGATGATATAAATATATGATAACTAAATTTATTTTATTATCTGTATTTCTTCAGCAAGAATGCTCAATTAATGATGTCAGAGCTTTATTTATTATAAGAACAAAATATTTTTAACAAAATAACATAATGTATTTTTTACCTGATGATTGCTATATATTACTTGATGATGATATAAGTAATATATTACTAATAATATACTACTTGTATACTTTTCTTTATTTGCTTTAAAAATTTTAACATCTCAAAAACAAAGAAACCTACCTCCTTGTTCATTAATCCAATGCATAAAAATATTCATTGTACCAACCTCAGTCACCTGTTTTTTAAAATTTAAAAACCTACATTAATTTATGGTAAATCAAATATTTTTATATCAACAAAAAAAACAAAGACATAAAGTACAAGCAATTTTACTTAAAATTCAAATAACAATGATGTCATAGCAAAATTTTTTTATTGTATGACACTTAATTTTAAATGATACAAATCAACAACTTATAATAGATAACTAATTGCTCAACTATAAACTTTTAAAGTAATAAATAATGAAATAAAAGTATTTCATTATTTAATAGTAAAAAAAGAACTTTAACAAGGGTCTTGGGAACTATATATGTTAAATATGTTAACTCTATCTGCTAGACTTGACCTTCTAAATTAGGAAAAAAAAAAGGTTCACAATTAATTGCCGACCTTATTTTTAACAATTTTGGTTGACATCAGGTTTAATTAAGACACATTAAAATTTAAAAAATATATGCATTTTATGCTTTTTTTTTCTTTCTGATTTATCTTTAATTTGTTTTATTATATTTTAAGACTTTTCAGTTTATAGCTTGATTATTTTTAATTTTCCTTTCAGCACATTATTAAAACAAGCAAATTATTAAAACATGCAGAGAGCCATGGTCAAGTTGTCAAAACAACATATTATAAGCATGGTCATGTAAGGCATATGACCACACACTTTTCTTCAGAAGGCTTGATATATATATATATATTTATATATTAGTAAAAACACAGAAAACATGATGATTCCTGATGAAAAACATGATGACTACTAATGGAGAAACAATTTATTGAAGAGAAAAATTAGATAAGTGTTTTTACAAATTTATTATTGCTCTTTTTAAGAACATTAAGCACTCTATTTGTAGAATACACTAACATAATGTGACATCAAAGGGCTTATCTAAACACGTATTTGTTTTATATATATATATATATATATATATATATATATATATATATATATATATATATATATATATATATATATAAAACAATAAATACGTGTTTAGATAAGCCCTGTGATGTCACACTAGATAACCCCTGTGATGTCACACTTATAGCCTGCTGCCGCTACATTGACTGAGGGTTTGTAATAATAATCACATTTGAAATTTTTAATAAAATATTAATCATAGATGTTGTCTTATCTTTGTTTGTAGGTCTCTAAAAGCCTAAAAATTCTTAACCCTAACCCTGACTCTAACCCTGAAGCCTAGAAAAGTTTTAAACTCATTCAATATTTAAAGTTATTTGTTTTGATTTTAATGATTTATATTTAATAATACAAAACAAAAATTGTGAATGGTGAATAATATTGACTATTTATTTTAACCTCATACTCATTAAATGGTATGTTTGTTAAATTGACAAAACCACAGAAATTAGTAATATATGCAGAGTGGTGTTTATCTATAAATACTTTTTGAGTTTTTCTGCTTTATTTTTCCAAAAACATGTTCTTTTGATTATTTTGTCTTTGGTATTTTGTTTTCGTTATTTACTTATTTTGTTTATTTTTACTATTTGGATTGGTCTGCCGTTGTGGGCCCAGTATCGATTTGTGAATCAAGATTTGGTTATGCTCAAGTAACCATAACCATAAACACGCATTTGTAGATACATTTTTGGCAAGTCAGTTATTAGTATTCCTTGCAACTGCTGTTTATAAACGGTTTGGGTCTTAGTACCCATTTTTAGTTCTAAATATTTTTTTTTTAATTTAAAAACCACAACCAAAAATTTAATAGATTTTAAGGTAGTTAGAAATTTGCAACTATGTCGCGTAACAAATGTTTAAATTTTAGAACAATTTTTAAAATTTGATTTTGTTACTTGTGGTTCTTTATTTTTCAATTTCTTTTATGAAAAATTGCACTTTTATAAAAAAAAAAAAAAAAAAAAAAAAAAAAAAAAGTCTATATACAAAAAAAAATATTTTTTACATTAGATATCGTTTTATATATAATTTATAATAGAAAATTTAAATTCATTATTTTCTTTTTTTGTAAAAAATTTATATATTTTTTATCTTGTCTTTGATCAGCAAATATTTCTCACCTGTACAAAAAAGGCAAAAAAACCTCAGCAGGAAACTACCGAACTGAATCACTTCAATTTCATGTAAAATAATTGAATGCATTATTAGATGCAAAACTTTTCTGTATAAATTCAAACTAATAGCCAAACAACAGCACGGTTTTGTTAAAAATAAATCATGTCTGACAAATATACTTGAAACACTAGATTTTATTTCAACCACCTTGGTACCCTGTTGATATTGTTTGCTTGGATTTTGCCAGGGTGTTTGACACAGTGTCCATAAAAGATTGTCGATTAAGCTTATGGAATATCTGACAATTCAATGGTCCTTTTTAAAGAAAAAAATCAGCAATTTTATGGAACAGCCTGCTAAACAAGATGGTTAACACAGGATCAGTTAAAAATTTTAAAGGAAGTTTTGATTGCTGAATGAGCAGCAATTAAGCAAATTGACTGTCATAGTGTGCTAGTACCACATTCAGTGGCTCACACAAGTTACAGCAATTACAGTGATTTGTTTAGAGAACTAGCATAAAAAATTACAGCGATTTGTTTAGAGAACCTGAATAAAATAATTTAAATTAATCATAATTGTCATAAAAAGTTTATAAAATTATTTGTAACTTGCCTTTATCATTAAAAGATGATTTTTAATTTGACTTTCTTTGCAATTAAAAATTTACTCATATTGAATCTCTTATTCAAATCTTCTTCATTTGTTATATAAGTAGCATTATGTTTCAACAATATATCAATCTGAATATGAACTGCCGTATGTTCAAGATTAATTCCCAAAGGTGTTATGCCAATAATTTTTTTCACAGTTTTTTGGACTCAAATACAGCTTGTTTTTATTTCACTTTCATATGTTAAAATTTTTTGAAGTTGTAGAAGTCAACTATATGATTTTGTAGACATTAAACATTTTTACTGGAGTTCTTGTTAGTGTATTTTAACAAAAATTAAATATGACTCATTTATCAAATTCAAACTACCATAAAACTTTATTGCACATAAATTTTTCGGGGAATGGCATACACCATATTTAAAAAATCTCATTTGCTTTTGGAAAAACTGAGTTCTGATCCAGCATAGCACTTAATTGTTCTTTCAGTTTTTAGAAACAAAATTCTGAGAAAATGACATGTTCTACAATTTTTAGTTTTGTTCTGATTTAAGTTGAATGTTTTTTATTTAGTAATTATCAAAAAATGCCAATTACTGCAAAAAATCATGAAGAATGCAAAAGATCTATGTGTTTAAAAAAAGGTGAGTATGAATTTTTTGTCTCAATTTCTTGTGACATAAAAATTGCCAATATTCTTTGTGGCATTCAAACTCATGTGCACTGACAGCACGGCTGTTGATGCACAGCCATGCTGTCAGTGCACAGCTGATTCAAACAGTCTTACAAGAACAGTAGGATCAATAAGATAACTGTTCAATGAATTTACTCAAGTCAGAACAAGGGCTAAAATTATTTAAAATGTCATCCACCCACCACTTGTTCCAATATCACATGATTTAACAATGATTCTAAAACTGACCAATGGAACTACATCCATTTTTGGGCATTTTCAATAAAATTTTCAAAAGCTTGCTTGAAGTCTGGCCAGATGCCATGCAATGACATCCTTTAAAGATAGGTTTCATTTTGTTATGGAAGAATACTGGAGAAAGGCTAATAAGCAAGTAATCAAAGCAGCACACAGGGATTTCCAAAAGCATTGGCAAAGATATTGTTGTTTCAGCACTCATCCAGATTATGGAAACCAGCTCGTTTTGTGTGTTATTTAATACAACAGCAAAAACATGTGAAAGCAAAGTATTTACATTGTAAGAGTTTTTTACTAGAATATGTATAACATTCATGTTAATTAAAAAATGTAACTTATTTGAAGAATAAAACATAAATTAAGCTTGGTACTATTTCTTTACTCTGTCTCTAACTTTTGGAAATGAATATTTCATCACTACACTACTAAACTTCAAAACCTAAATTTAGTTCCAGATCTTGCTTTTTTAGCTTAGTTAATTGCAGACCACAAAAAACCTTAGAAGGACTGAATTTTAGTTGGTTAAAATGTAAAGGTTAAACCATCACTTTTTTTTACTGTTTTATTTAAAAATATTCAAATGTAAATATTTTTTTAAAGATGTAATAGTTTAAATTTCATTCTTTGTGCAGTACTTTCTATGGGGATGAAGTAACTAACCCTAAAAGAGTTTCTTTGGAGTATAAATTTAATAATAATTACAAAGGTTACACAGTGTGAGCTAAAAAAAATTTTTAAACTTACCTCATCGTTATATAACCAAAGACATTGTGCACATCCTTTTGATTCAGCAATACGTTGAGGATAAATGGTGGGTGCATAGTTACTACAGAAAATAACTTTTTGTCAAACAAATATAATTAACAAATTTTTTAAAGCAATTTTTTTTTCTAAATATATAAATTTATTTATACTTTATCAAAATATTAAAATAATAATAATAGTAATAATAATAAGAACAATAAAATAAACATGTTATTTTAAAAGATACTTAAAAAATACTATAACTGTAACAAATATTATTCAAAACACTAACCCTCCTGCTTTTATGTCACCTATTCCTCCAGGCCATGATCTAATAAAACTAGGATCTGCAAGTAATGATATTGGCTTAAAAATACCAGTTGAGAAATATGGTCCAACCGGGCCAGTTATAACAAAAAGCATAGCACTAGCAGGTGGTCTTACTCCAAGAGTTGACTAAACAGATTAAAACCTACTGTATTTTAAAAAACATGAAATTTATTGCTTATACTACTTACTATTTAAAAATTTCCTAAAGAAATAAAAAAAAAACATTTTACTATTACACTCGATAACTCATTTCATATTTAACTATTTTACTTTTAATATACTTATATTCAGTTATAATTATGTTATTAGTGTCATCATCATCATCATCATCATCATCATCGACATCATCGACATCATCGACATCATCATCATCATCATCATCATCATCATCATCATCATCATCATCATCATCATCATTCATCATCATCATCATTATGATGATGATGGAGAAAATCATCATCATTGTCATTATCACCACCACCACCACTATCATTATCAATATAAGTAGATGAAAAAGATAAAGTGTCACCCATTTAAATAGATAAGACAAAATGAAGTGCATATTTTTTTTTTGGTTAAAAAAATATTAAAATATTTTTTTAACCAAAAAAAAAATCCATAAGTTATTGTTTCAGTTCAATAAACACTACATAAATAATGTTCATAACAATTAAGTTGGCAAACATTTATTTAATGCATAATACCTTCAAGTTTTACTACATACTTAAATAAAAGTATATTATTTTTATTATTATGTAATTGCTTTTAAAAATGTATTTAAGAAATTGTTTTTTTTCAAATTAAAAATTTTTTTTAACTTTGAAAAAATTTATTTAATTAGGATAATAAAAAAAATCTTGATTGCTAAGATTGTTGCGTATTAATTTTCTCTTTCATGAGTATTTGTGTTGTGTGATATAATAAAGTGATTGTTTCACTTTATTATAATATTTATGTTGAAACTAATAAATTATAATACAAGGAATTTCATTTCCTGCAAAATGAAGTGAAAAGAGAGAAAAGTATGTATAGGTCCTAATGAGCAAAATTTCCAGGAAAATAAAAAACTTCATAATTAAACTAAATTTTCTAATAGATGCACTAAAATAAAATGAAAAGTTAGATACCACATAGTCCAATAACTACAGTCCAGTACTACATAGTCCAATAACTTAGTACGAAAAGTTTTTTTCATAAAAATCTAATAAATATAAATTCAGAAATTGCAAGAGCTATATTTTCATTACATATATTTTACCTTATTTCAAGCACACATACAGCAATTCCATGTAAAAACATTCAGCACATGCAACCTCAGAATTTGCTGAATTTTAGATCACTCGAAGATTTTAATAAATTATAAATACCTCTCAAATTTCATCATCTAATTCAAAGTGGTTCTATAGATCTAAATACTTTAACTATGCTTTGAACCAACAAAAACCTGGCATTTTAAAAGACGATTTTAACTCTTGTTTTTATTCTGTTTGGTAATTGAAAACTAAAAATATGTACCTTAACATATTTTTGGGTAAGAAATCCAATGAAACCACTAAAAAAATTCAAAAACAAAATGGATTTAGATGATGGCTGTTACAAAATATTTATGTATAAAAACAAGATTTAAAAGAATTTAAAAATTCTAGAAAAAGCTTTTTAAGATTTGGCTTCTTTAAGACCATAGTATAATATACTATGAAATGAGATTTTAGATCCAAGAATGTAGTCAGCAAGTTCTGATCTGATATACATTGTAGAGCTACCAATGAATGAGAGCAGGAGTGTTCAGCATGATCATTAGACTTTAAGCGCTGAAACCACACCCAGAAAATTACCATAACATACGTTTTGTCGTTGTACTGTATTTTGAAGAAGTCGTGGCTCACCTGTCACAAAGAAAATCATTTATCAAAGGAATTGTCTAGTCAAGAAGATACAGAAGTGTGACTATTAATCCTTTGTTGTCCTACTTACTAACTGTTATAAGATCAAGTTCAATTATTTCATGTAAATTTATCTGTAATTTTATTTTGTAATTTTACATGTAAATTGACCTGAAAAATTACATTTTTTTCAAATAAAAAACAATGTAAAAAATTTTAATTGAATGCTGTAAAAACGAAGATGGAGAATTGAATGGTGTGTGCTTAACAAATCAGATGATTCACATTCATAGATCTCCAGCATTACAATAGATATTGGAAGAAATTTTTTAGATTCAATACAAAACTCAGAAAATTTATTTTCAAAATAAGTAACATATTTTTCACTAGGAATCAATCATTTAGCTAATACTTCAGTAAAACCTTCAGCCACTTCTTAAGTCAATTTTTCAACCATCATATGTTTCATACACCTTTCTTCAAAACTTTAATATTCTTCTTAAAAAAATTTTTTAAAATTCATTGATATCTTCACAATAACATATTACAATTTTTTAAATTAACTGACAATTTGTCTTAAGCACGTAATATTCCAAAGTAGTTGTTGAAGATCTTATGACATGCAAATCCGTTTAAATAACAAACAAATATTGGGCCATCAGTCTCACAAACATAGTAGTCAACTTTCTTTAATATAATAATGTAAATTTTATATTGCTTTTAGAACTAAATAATGTTTGTAACTGAGAAGTTCGAAAGAGTTTTAAAGCAACTATTCTTTTGAATATGATATTTTACTTTCTCTTTTTTCATATAAAATGATTATGTAGATAATTCTTTCTAATAGTTATAACTGGGTATGATTCATTATAAAAATATTTATGTTACACTCAATAAGTAATTTTAAACAACTATCTTTAATGTACCTAAAATTTTGAGTATAAACTTATTTTAGATGCAAAAAAAAAAATTGAAAAAAAAAAGATTTTATATGTAAAGACCAATTATCTATAAAACCAATCAAATAAATTATTTACCTCAGTACTTATCATTGTTGGTCTGATGTACAATGATGAATTATCTGCATCAGGAATCCAACTCTGATCAACTCTTACTAATTCAGCTATACATTTTAGAAGTTCATCTTTATCAAATCCCTAGAATAACACATAGATACATTTTTATCTTTATCAAAACAAATCAAACCAATTTTAAAACCTTAAATAACAATCTAAATAATATAAAACTTTAATTATAATTTGGGTGTTTTATTATAAAAGTAATTCATCTTTATCAAAACCATAGAACTAGATAAACATTTATAAAACACACAAACAAAAATTATAATATAGAAAATGTCAAAACTTTTAATAAAAGAATTAAATCACTATTTATTCATAGTCACTGGTTTCCAGGTTCTCCAAAAATGTTAAAAGACTTGGACAACACTTGAAAAAAATGTATAGAATTTAAAGACTTGAAACATATTATTTATTTAAGCCCTGAGTGTTAATCCTGAGTTTAGCCCAGTTTCTGAAATCTGTGCAGCTATTTTACTAAGGACTGCAGATTCAAAATTTATATTTCCTGTACCCATATTATTGTGAATTTTTTTTGTTAATTAATTTATCAAATAGCCTAAAAAACAACTTTATGTTTATTTAAAAAAAACAAAAAAGTTTTTAGCATAATGTAATTATCATAGAGCTATAAAAAGGCCCAAGATAAAACATCACCTGTTTCATTGGTTTATAACAAAGCCTGCTTATCATATTATATCAATAAAGATATTATTTTTTATATAATTGTTCACAACAAAATTATATATTTATTTAAGCATTAGAATTTAATAAATTTGTATAACTTATATGTTAATTTATATATTATAATGACTTGATAAGAAAATACATAATATTGATAACAAAATTTTTATTAAAAAATAAAAAAATAAAAATTCCAAAAGATTTTTAATTTTCTATTAAATCGTTTTTTTACAATCAATAGAAATGGCATTTAATATTACTTTTTTTGTAATGATTTTTAGAAGCCCTTCCTTATCAATCATTCTATATATTTTGATCAAAGATCTTGCAATTAAAGTCATTTACAAATAGTTAAAAGCTAAAAAAATCCAAAGTAAATACCGCATAATAATACAAACAATAATGATGAAAATTAACAACTATAACAATAATTAGATAATTATAAAATAATAAACCAATATCAATTTCAAAACAATTGAATATAAATATTTATTCAACTAAAAATTTTATTAAAACTGAGTGCTATGATCACTTTAAAGGTGAAGTATAAATCTGGAGGTGATTTTTCTATAAAAACAATGTCAATAGCAACCTTTATTTTTAAAACCATTCAATCTTCTTTTTTTTAAAGTGACGACATTTTTCATTTAGCACAAAGGTTCAATTTTCTGTGAAACATCTTAAGAAATTTGAAAAATGACATACTGATCATATATTGGTAGCTAACAACTTGATTATCATTTATTGATAAATTTACTGCATATAAAACTTATAAATAGCAGGTTTATCTTTGAAATAATTACATAATAATAGTTTATTCCTATAGCATTTCATGACTGGTCAAACTGAACTTAAAGAGATGTTTAAAATTTGTTAATACAATAGATGCAATACAATTAAGTGGAATCCATTAAATAATTAAAACATAATTAAAAAATAATTAAACTGTTTATTATTTTTTTCAAATTATTTAAGTTAACCCTTCGCTTCAATAAAAAACGTTTATAATATTTAATTCCCTTACTTTCTTTTTATTCATAAAAATTGCAAAATTCATTAGCAAAAAAGTATGAATAACCAATGTTAAATAAGCCATGTTACTTGTCATTATTTGAGATAGGTAAAACCTTGAAATAATCTCTACTGCTTTACATTAATAGAGGTTTATAAGATAAAGAAATTACCCGAGTCATTCATCACAAAAACTTATGCATAGCCTTGTTAAATATTTTACAAATAAAACTAAAATAAAAACAAGCAATTAACATGATAAAAACTATTGAAAAAAAATAAAAATATATATATATATCATAGTTGTTTATCTAAATATTCATAGGAATACGGATTTCCAATAAATATACAAAGTATAAAAACTCAACTGATCTCAAACATAAAAATGGATTTTCCCAAATGTTTTTGAATACACCATAACTAAACATTTTTCATTCATAAACAGTTACTTATGTTTTAATATTATTTAGAGTAATACAAACAAATCTAAACTTGAATGGTTCTACAAATAAAGAAACATGCAGGATGAACTGTTTATTTCAGTCATTGTATTTTTTACTAAAAATAAAAAAAATTCTTATTGTTATTTTTTATAGTTATTAATATTAAAAAATATAAATTAGATGAATTAAAAATAACTTATATAATAGGTATTTAAATGTTTGTTTAGAAACCTTTGTCTGTGACTATTAACATGGTAAACAGTAAAGTATTTTAAATTAATTTATTGCAACTTCTAAATTATATATATATATATATGTATATATGTATATATATATATATATATATATATATATATATATATATATATATATATATATATATATATATATATATATATATATATTTATAATTAAATATCTGAATAATTTAATTAATAAATAATTTATATCTGGTATATAAAAATTTTTTTTTTAAAATAATAAAGTTACTTACAGGCATACTGAGCCTTGTAGAAGACCTATGAAATCGATTCATATTTTCATTTGGACGAAACATGTATATGTTCCCATTAGCACTTTTGTACGCCTTCATACCTTCAAAACACTAAACAAAAATTTAAGAGTAAGTTTCAAATAAATAAAAAAACACCAAATGATAAAGTATAATATAGGGACAGGTTATAAAAGACAATACTTGAAATTTTATCCATTATTATCATAAAGTTTATTATCATAATCACTTCTAGTTAACAAAGAACTGTTAATCTGTGTATATATTAGGTTTTGAAATGTAAGCACTGATAAAAATAATAAAGCTGCATTTATATATATAGAAATAATAAAAATAGCAAACATAAGTGTTTAGATTTAATATTTTTTTTGCGGAACATGCATGGAGTTTGTGGATTTGCATATACATTGTAATCTATTACTTGCTGTATTATACTTTTCTGTGTTTTTAAAAGCATATTACATTTTATACACTATTATAATGTATATTATATTGTAAACTATTTTTACCTTCAAAGCTTCAACTATGATTACTGCTATCAACTTAAAATTTAAAAGGCCAACAGACTTTAATTTCAAAGTAGCTAATAAATTTACTTTATTTTTATTGTATTTAAAATGTACCTTTCAAATCAGCCAAGTCTATTTAACTGGATTTACAAGCTTAACTGGTTTGGTTTTATAAATGTTACTTTTTCTAAATGTTATTAATGTAGTTAAGATAAATTAAAATATACAATAAACATGTTTTACTGATTGTGAAAAGATTATTAACAAGTATGTTGTTATTTTGTGCAAAATTTAAATTGTGAAATAGTTTATAAAATGTTTTTAATTAATTAAAATTCATTTGTGTCAAGTTATAATAATATGAATTAAATTTTTAGATTTTAAAAGTAAAGACTTGCTAGAATTGTTAACTGGAAGGTTTTGTAAAATTCGGGGAAAAAAATTATTTTGAAATAATACCGATAACGAGAAATTAACTTTTTTCCTACCAAAATAAACAAAACATTTAAAACAGCCAATGTTCATTTCACAAGCACTTATTTCAAAATATAGCTTTTTGCAAGTTAAATTTTAAATTAAGTTTTTTTGTTATATTTGAAATTAGTGCTTTCGGATGTAGCATTTGCAAAACGAGCACTTTTGCTAAACGACTTTTCGAAGTCCATTATGAAAATTTGTTTGCTAAATGGATAGAATTGCAAAAGTTAAACATTTGTGTACCAAAATGTTTGTATCTAAATGTTATTTCACATTTCATATCTCAAACATTTTAAAAAGCTTCCTCTGTAACAATAAAACAAGAGCAGCTAATTCTCTCTTGATTGTGAACACTGCATGTCTCCTTAAACTGCATGTCAACCAAATATCAAAAGAGTTTTTTTTCCTGAGGTGGTAGAGTGATAAAATAATTTTTCTATTGCCATCTAACTTATTGAAAAATCTCAAATTTGACATACAAAAAACCTATTTGAATTCCTTCTTTGATAGAAAGTTGTAAAATCATTTTTCTTTTCTCAGTTATTAGTTAAAGTTATTAAAGTTTATAAATGTATATAATTTTAATAAATATATTAGGATACTGAGGAACGAATTTAAATCAAAAACAGGAACAGAACTTATGACCCATAATTTTATTTACTGTTTCAGAAGTTTCTAATTTTAGTTTAATAATTTTTGTTTTAACAAACACTCATTTACACATTGTTTTCTTTGTAAACAATTTTAACTAGCATGGAAAATAAAAAATTGAAGGTGAGTGGTCTTAATTGTTCTTCGTGACAGAACTTTATTAGCACAAAAATGACATTTAATGACTGAAATTTAACGAATTTTAAATAAAATCCTTTAAAATATCTTTTTTAAATGGAAACTCTAATAATAAAATAACTGTTTAAATTACCTGCTAATGTTAATAATTTATAATGATGCGCACAGATTCTCATTTAATTAAAAAAAATATTTGAAAATATTCAAATAACTTAATCACATAAAATACAATAAAAAAAAAAAAAAATGTTAGTAACTCTATTCATTAACTTTTACTTGAGGTTTATAAATGGCTACTATTTTTTCAACAATAACAAAAACAAGGAAATAAAAAATAAAAAAGTTGTCGAATACAATTCTTTTTTAAACCTAGAGTTATAAAGTAAACTTAAACTGTCATGTTCAATAGCTTAAAATACGGGGCTATAAATACATTTATAGATTTCTAATATCTATAAAAAATCTAGCTATCAATTACAAACTAGCACTCATGGGAGATTAACTCTCTGTATACGCCAACATCCCTGTATACTTCAAGGTCAGGTCATTCTGCTACTGGTAACATGTAACCCATAACAACCTGCTTCATGTCCTGCTACCTTGTAGGACACGCTTTTTGAAGCAGAGGCTAGGATCCAACTCTGACACCCCCTGCCATGGGGCTAATGGTTGAGTAAAAGCGAGAGATGGTTTCTTGATAAAAATATTCATCTTGGGCTGACGCTAAATGCATCCAGCTAGTGTCAGTGAAAGGCCTTCTGGGGAATGACTTAAGAGGTAAACAGATTCTATCTGATGATCAGCCTTGCACCCCTTTTTTATTTATTAGGCTAGCAAAGATGTATTTTTAGTACATTGTTTCCAGTATGGGATGTTGAATGGTGGATCTTCTTAATTCAATGCATGAGTTTTGCTTGTACTTGTTTTTATGACTTGGCAACTCATTTTACTATCTCCTAATAAGGGTACAGCTCTAAAACTCATTTATATGGTTCTGAGGCCAGCTGGTAGTCAGGTTTCCCAAATTCTGTGATCATAGAGAGGCTGATTCCATCAACAGCTGTATTATAGTACTAACAGTGTCATAATGTGCATGGATGATGTGCCTCTTCGTACTTTTGGTGTGCATTGTTGATGCCACCTTTAGACCTCTTTGTTACAGCTTAGGGTTTAATAGTAATGAGACAATTGCTTAGACTATTAAATAGTGTACTGAGTACTATGAGTGCTTTGAATCAAGTTCTTTAACAAATTTAAAAATGACTAAAGTAAAAAAAAACTATAAAACACCAAAAACCATTGTCATCACTGAGTTCACTAAACCTATCATTCACTATTATTCGTCTTCGAAGTACTTTTATTCTGTTGAGTCTCATCTCTTGTAAAGTTTATTAGACCTAATTGCTCTTTGTGAGATTAATTTGAGTTCAGCTGTCTCAACTTGTGATTTTTGAATTAGTGTTGATGGTTATCTTCCTTTAACTAGTAAAGACTTCATTAGTCACATGCTTGGCCTGGGCAATTACATTCACAAAAATGCACCTATTTGTAGGGAAACTAGGTTTGAATCTAAAGACTATTTTTTTTATGAGCTTTTGTTTAGCACCAATTCACTCTATCAGCTATCTCTTTGTTCTATATGACTCTCCTTTATCTCAAGACTGCTCTCTTTTCGATGTTATTTCTGATCAAATTGACCAAGCCCTTTCTCTTTATCCTTCAACCTCACTTCTGCTACAGCATCAGTTGTGGACCGGAACGGCGTGTGATCACACTCTATTCCTGACCACATATTTATTATTTTTTGTGACAACTTAAACACAGCTTTTTAAATTAAAAAAAATGATTAAAAAATATGCTAAATAAAGTATAAGGATATAAAAGACATTTATTTAAATTATCGAAAGATTGTTTAAGAATGTTAAAAAGCATATTTTTTACAATGAGTATAAATATTTTTAAAACAACTTGTACAATTAATTTTATAAACAACAACGAACACGATTTTTTAAATAAACTTTCTAATGAATCCATAAATTTATTAGTTAAAAACATAACAAAGTTATTTTATTTGTTATGCTATGTAAACTTTCTAATAAAACTTGTTTACACTTAAACGCTTTATATATTTTATTATATATTTACATATTTTATATATTTTAAATAATTTTTTTTATTTATTTTATATATTTTAAATAATTTTTAACTTTATATATTTTAAATAATTTAAAAAATTTTAACTTTATATAATTTAAATAATTTTTAAATACACAATAAATAAAAAATAATCATATAAATATTTTTATTTAAACATTAAATAAAAAAAAAAGGAAAAAAAAAATATTTAATTGCTATTCTCCTAATATAAAAAAAATCAGTTAGAAACTCGATAAACTAACATGACGAGTTATTTAACCTTAACGTATTTGCAAAATATAATTAAAAATAATTTTCTATTAGAGTTTTAGTTTTTCAGATTTATATTAGTTGATTTTTTTTAGGGCTACAGGTTTTAATTTTTTATTTATTTCTCTTTCGTTAAGAATTCTTTCTTTTTTATGTAGTTTAGCCTGTTCATCACTTTTTTCCTGTCCGCTTTTTTCAGCGTGTTTTCAATTATCTAAAAAGCTGCGGTCAAGCTTTCAAAATAAACAAAAAACAATTACTTGCATGGTCATGATTGGAGTGCAATCGCACACCTTTCCTGTCCACAACTGCAGCATGGGGCTCACAGTGGCTGGTGAACTTAATTCAGATAAAAGCCAACTTTTTCAGCCAATCGTTATCGCAATAATTTAGATCATATATTTAAACTGTAATGTAATCGATGACTCATCTACATTTTCCTAGGATCAACTCTTCTTTTCTAGGATTAACTTTTACTTCCAAGCTTTCTTGGAAATCATATATAAAATCAATTGCAAAATTAGCCTCTGGTAAGGTTGCATCTCTTTATTGTGCTTGACACTTTCTTACTCAGGATTCTTTTCTTTATCCCTATAAATTTCAATCTGCCCTTGTATGGAATACTGTTGCCATATCTGGAGCATATCTTCCAATATGTTCCAATGATGTCATTTTATTTTAGACAAGTTGCAAAAACACATTGTAAACATAGTTGGACACGCTCTTGCAGCCAATCTCTAACCTTATCACATCGCCAAAATGTTGCTTCTTTTTCTCGAACATCAGTTTTTTGGAATTCGCTTCTTTCATCTTGTTTTCCTGATTCATATAATTTGCAATCTTTGCAAAGCCATCTGTTAATTGATATCTTTCTCTGTAAACTTCATTTTTTCTCTTCCAGTAACTTCCAACTCTAATAATGGTTGCTTGCAGCCTTGTTAGAAGTAAAGATAATAAAAAAAAAAAAAATTAAATTATTAAATTAATATATAAAAAATAAATTGCTTTAAAGCATCTTTTTTTTTTAAGAAAAAAAAAAAAGTGATAAAAAGAATTTATTATTAATAAAAAAAATTAGGGACATCAAATAAGTTTCATTTACTGTGAATTTTTTAAACATTAAAGACTTAAAAGAATTTTCATAGGTTTTGTTTCGTTTTTAATTTTGAATAAGTTTTTTTCATTAGTATCTAGCATAGTATAATAGCTTTTATATAATATAATTGTCATTCAAACTTTTGTAACAAACTTTTTTACATAATCGTCATTCAAAAGTTAATGAGCCGTTAATCTTACCGCTTATAGAATAATTTAAGAATTAAAAAAATGGTAAAAAGTTACTTAATGGAAATCATAGAGAAAACTTTACTTGTAAACAATATTTTCCCCCGCTTCGTACATCATTTTTATATCACGACATGTTATTGTTACATCACCCAAAATAATTTTTTGACCACTTATTTGGCTAAAATTTACCTGGTCTTATTACAGTATTTAGTTAATCTTATTACAATATTTTTCAATATATAATTTATCCCCTGATTTTCATATTATTACTATTATCAAGGAACTTTTATGTTATATTATCTTACATTCCTTTATTACTCAGCTTTGTTTTAATTTTCACATGCATAATTTTCGTCTTTTATTATTATTCAGAGAATTTCTTATTCCTTCACTACATGCTTAAATCTTTACATTTTTGCAGGCGATATATATATATTTTCTACTTTCATATATTACTTGATTTTTAGTAATGATTTTAAGTTGCACGGGTTGTTCATTTTCTTACACTTTAAATTGGTTAACAAAATTCGAATGAAGTATCTATGACAGCGTTAGAGTTTTTTGAAGACTCTATTGTGCTTTATTTAATTTTAAAAGGGTTTTAATAGGGTATATTGCCATTTGATTGTTTTTGGTTTATTTGTGCTGAAAGTACCTAATTGGTTTAAATGGTCTTAGGGGAAAATTTATTAGTATTTTCTGATGGCACACGTTGTTTTAGTTTTGTTTCTGGCGTTTTTATTATAATTTAAATTTATTGTACTTTGTTTTTTCTATCGGTGGTATAGTAAGTGATTTATTTAATTATTTTTATTTATATTGTACAGTAGATCTACACTTTTATATCATACCATCAATATCAGGTTTTGGCTATTTGTAGTGAATCCTTTTTTACTGCAGTATGGAATACCATAAGTGGCAATGACGTTTGTCTGACGGGATAAACTAGTTATTAGTGCTGATCCTCATCGAAACGCCAGTAATAATAGACGCGATTCTGAGGAGATGTTTATTACTTAATCACTACACAAATTATGTTTACACATTAACATTGTTTTTTTTCCATTCTGACCCTTTCATTGTTGTATGCATACTTTTTATTTTTGTAATCAATTTTTTGCTTTATTTTATTTTATTATTATTATTTTTTGAGGCCATTTTATTTATACTTAGTGATCCTCAAGTTCCCAGGAATTTCAATTCTGGGAATATCGGGAATGAAAAAGCTCATTCCCGGGAATTACCGTTACCGGGAATGAGCTTTGAAACATTTTTTTCTTTCTAAAACCTGAAAATTTTTAATCAAAAAATACAAAAAACAATACAAAGAACTCAAAATTTATGTTTAAATCTACTTTATTAATTTATTTCAGAAATAACATTTAAGAAAAGAAATAGCATCAATGTTCTCATCACAAAGACGGTTGCAAACTTTGCTCACAATATTTGCTTCCGAAAAACGACACTTTGCAGCAACTGATGTTGCTTGTATTGTCTTCAGTCCTTCGAAAAGTCTATCCAGAGTTATTGAGCGTACTTTTGTCTTTGCATACATCTGCATCTCCTTTTTGTAATCAATAACTTAGCCCGCCTGCTTGTTGGTGACCTCTCTTAAAGCTTTCAAGGCAAGTGTCAGTTGCTCAGCTAAACTTCTTTGAACCTGCTATGATGTTGATGCTTTTTCTTGCTGTTCAGGTTGTTCCACACAATCATCATTTTCAGTACTGAAGAGTCTTTCCATCAGTTTCACTGCAAGTTTGCTCATAGCTGCAACAATCAATGTAGTAAAGTGATTCGGCCCATTGACGCTGTTGATGTTGTGCAAGTAAAGGATGAGTGAATGAAGAACATCACGTCTGTGTTTGTTGATTTTCTCTTTGATAGCCAAGAAGATGTTCTGCGAGAGCTGATATCATGCATTTCTAAATTGTTCAAGAGAAACTTGATAGTTGTGTTGCAATCTATGAGATTTACTGATTTCTTTGACAAGAATTGAATTGCCAACTTCGCTGGACTCAGAACTTCTACCAGCTCCTCCAGTCTTTTTGAGTCGATATCTGCCCATGAGTAGGTTTTGTCAATCTCCCTGTGGTTCAGAGCTTCCTTCACAGGTCCAAGTAACTACAAAAACCTTTTGCAAGCATCATGAAGGCTGCCCCAATGAGTCTTTGAATCTAACTTCAGCTTAAGTTTTCTCCCGTTGTTCATCCTCTTAACGAATTTTTGAAGAATTTCATTTTTGACCGATGATCGATTTAAGAGGCTCACGATTTTTCTCAATTTGGTGATCGTTGATTGATAAGCGAAAACCATTAGAAGTGAATTGGCCTCCTCTTCATTGTCTGATTTGAACCTGATGAAGATGCATCAGGTGCATCTTCATCAGGTTCATCTTCAATTCTACACTAAACGAAAAAGACATCATCGTCGATGTCATCCACTGGAGCATCTGCTGACTGTTTCTTTAGATAAAGAATTCTAGTAACACCCAGATGAATTCCATGATCGCTGCAATGGAAGTATTCTGATGCGATGATAGAACCAAATGATACTATAGCGCTTGCACCATCACCAGAAGTGCCAACAATGTATTTCTCTGGATCCAAGCCAATTTCCATCAATCTTGCTTCGCACTGTTAATAAAAAAAATAAATAATAAAATGATTAGAAACCAAAAAAAAAAAGATTATAATATCAACTTACTAGTTTTTTGATGTTAAGAGCAGTTGCACTTCCATAAATTGGAACCATGCCCAAATTGATTTCTTTATCAACACCATTTTCAAAATAATGAAGATTAATGTTCAAGAAACGTCGCCATGCAGTAGAAGTTCAATCATCAAGGGTTGTTGAAAAGAAATGTCCTTCAACTAGATGAGTTTGAATCCACGATTTTATTTTAGCCTTGATATCTTCATGAAAACCTTGAACAATCTTTGCAACACCAGATCCATTCTTTGGGAAGTTTTTCGTTGGAAACTTCTCTTTCACATGCTCTGCTATTATATCTGAGTTGACGATCTGTTCGAAGTTCAATCCATTTAAAGCAACTTCTTTAGAAATGGTTTCCTCAAACCATGCTCTAGTAAAATCTGTCATCAGCTTTTGCCTCTTTACTGGAGGATTGTCAGTGCTGCTTGTGCTTGGTTGAGCTTGGTTGCTAGTAGTCGGTCCAGATTTTAATGGATCAAGTATCTGATGAACACGCTTAAGATGATCTATCAAACCCTTTGTTAAACCTCCAACACAATTGAGAACAGCACTACACTTTCGATTGCCCAAGTCTACGTCAAGCTTGCTTTATCTTTGTTGCCCATTTCCCTTCTGAAGTGCTTCCACACAAAAGACATGCTATTTAAAATTAAAAGATAAGATATGAAGAAAAAAGAAAAGAAGTAAAAAAAAAGAAAAAGATTTAAAAAAAGAAATAACATAATATGTACTATATTTACCTTTGATAATTTGTCCAAAATAACTTTTTCACTTTCTTATAAAAAAACTTGCACAATGCACTTTACACTTTGAAAAATATTGAATAACTAATTACTAATTAATTTTACGCATTTTTATATTGCAATAATCGCACCACCAACTACAGATAGACTTTAGAGTAAAATTTATGAAGATTCATTTTGATACATAGAATTGGAGGTATATTTAAAGATTAAAACTTTTTTAACACCTGTAAAGTGTATTTCCAGGTATAAAAAAAGTTTTAAACTTCAATTATACCTGCAATTACAACTACAAACTTAAAATATACCTTTAAAAAATGATAATCTACATATTTGTATTAAAAAAAAATTCCCGGGAATTTCTCGAAAAAAAAACGGGAAGGGGAACGGAAATTGACCAACGAGATTCCAGGGAATTATCGTTCCCAGAATTCTCTTGAGGATCACTATTTATACTGACAACCTGTATAATTACCTTGAACAGGAGCAATTAGTTTATTACTGATAATATTTTTACTAGAAGAATATATTACTGATAATGTTTTTACTAGAAGAAGCTGCGTTTGAAAAAGTAGGAATTTTAAAACATTTAGAAGTTACTTTTGCATCTGAATTGGAAGCAGATTCAGAATCATTATCTACTCCAATACACCATTAAAGATGGTTTAATTTGTGTACCATGGAAACCATTAACTACTTTTGACTTAGTAATAACTTTATCATTCATCATTTTTTAAAATTTTTATAAACTCAATCTCATCAACCTCCTTGCGACCATTTTTTCATTTCCAATTATTTACTTTTTCCATCTTAATTTGGTTGGTTCAATAATTGGTGTATTACACATTTGAAGAATGTGAGTGCAATTTAGAGGAACACTATGCAAAATCCCAGACACTATGCAAAATCCCAGATCCTTGCACCATTCAAATAAATGAAAATTAATGAGACTTGGTTGATTGTCTAATAATATGAAAACAGGACATGTAACATCTTTTAATTCGTCGCCAATTCTTTGAATATAATCTTTAAAGGAGTGTTGGTTTTGCCATCCAGATTCAGTTTGAGTGAACAAAAAATTGCCATTGACAGATGCTAAGCATATGCAAGATCACCTATCCGTGAGAACTTTTCTTTCAAAATAACCTGGGTTTTTAACATAGAACCATTCGCTCTAAAGCAATAGCAGACAGGAATGTTTTCTATAGACCTTAATGAATTAAATATAAACTGTTTTCGCACCTTTCCTTGAGAGAACTCTTTTTACACATGGATTTAATTCAAAATTTGTCTCATCGATATTGTAAAAAGCATCTGGACGATCAAGGACATAAAGTAAACCATTCCTTTTTAAAAAATTAGAAAAGTTGTCAAAAAATCTTGTAATTCTGCTGACTGGAACCATTGCTGCCGTTTTACTAATAGCTTCAGGAGTACGAAGAACTATTCCAGGATTTCTTATAAGGAATGATTTTACCCAATATTCTATTAGAAGTCTATTTGTGAACTACAGAGTATCTGAAGATTTTCAAAGTTTCCACACATCTGAAGCAGCCTTAACTAAATCATCCTTTGTTTTAGGATTGCCCAAATTAGATGATATAACAAGCCATTCAGTTAATTGTTCTTCAAATTCAGATAACACATTTTTTCAACCAGTTTTCATTAGATTTTTTCAGTTTTGTTGTTTTTTTAAATGCCAACTAATTGTTTGTTCTGGTATGTCATACTTTTTGGAAGCAGCATAAATCGATAAGGTTTTTTCAGAAAGTTTTTGCAAGACCTCCTGCAAAGAAACAGCTTCATATTTTTTATATTTTTGAGATAAAGCGTCAATTGTTGCTTCTTCATCAGAAGTATTGCAATTATCCAAGTTTACATTTTAAATCATATAAATTACTTTATTTAATCAAATAATAACTTCTAAAATTTTTTTAAAATAACTTCTAAAATTTCTAAATTTTAAACTAATAAATGTTAAATTTTTGATTGAAATAGTTTTGTATACATTTTTACAGGTTTTGTGAGCATTTATCAGAACATTTCAAGCACTCTATAGTTTCTTTTTTTATAAAAAAAAGTGCGTACTGCAAAAACCACATACCGCAAAAAACAAATCTTTTACCTGATGTGTATAAAATTATACGATCAATAAGTAACACTTAAACAATCTGAATTTCAATTTTAATTAAAAACTATTTATTTTATTTTAAAAATAAAACTAAACTAAGTACTAAACAAAAATTTAAAAATGACCCCAACATTTGCTAAAAACAAGTTGTGCTAATAAAATCTAAAATTGCAAAAATGTTATTTTATTTTTGTGATTTAGTGATATAAGCAAAAAAAAAAAAAAATTTTTTTAAACATAATTTTAGAGCAGTGCCCATTATAGTATTTGAATCAATGTATACAAAAACGTTCTAAGTCATTTTTTTTAAATATTTGACTTTTTGATGAAAATTTTTTTTCTTTGAAGACAGTTCCGCCTTTGTATAGTAAGTCAGACCTCTCCGTACATGTTGAATAGAGAGCTGAAATATTGTCTGTAAACTAAAAGGTTCTAGGTCAGTGACTTAGAAGGTTTTTATTGGCAGCACTGAGAAAACCAGCTGTGTTCTGCTGGTAGCTTTTAGATGTTTTTAATCCAACTTTTGTTTTGTTTTGGTTACGAGTTTGATGTTATTTAGGCTTATTTTATTATTCATGTAGATTTTTTATTCATTAAAAAAAACTGCCTCTACAAAAATTCCTCGTTCAACTTATACTTTAAAAAACACCTCAAATATGCTCATAAAAAAACCGTTTAGACTATATTTATATTTCCACAAGGAAACTAAATCAGTCAAATCCGCCGTACAGGGTTTCTCCCACGCAATTTAATAATTAAATTGCATTATGAATTGTAATTATTACAATTCATCTCGTTGTTTTAATGAAAAAGACTTATAATGGATGAAGAACCTAGTACTAGCAGTGGAAGAAAGGTTAAAAATGAGGCTAAGTGGAAAAGGAATGTTGTTAAAGAAGCTAGAGTGAAAGGTAAAGAGTACATTGACTACAAAGGAAGAACTGTACCTGCTACTACTGTTGGAACTGATTGCATGTGAGATTTGTATTGCAATTTCGATACCCAATTAGCCTTTTAACAATTCGTTTAGGCCTATCATAGCATACCACGCAACATGTTTTCATAAAAACGTCTTAGACAAAACTAATCCAACACGCTCCATATTGTTCCATTTAATTGTCTGTAGGCCACTCATTGATGGGCTGATGGTCAAAACTTACAAGATGTCTCAAGTCGTCGATCGCATCGTCGAGTTTCCGCAAAATGTGTGCTACCCATTGGGTAATGTTCCGATAAAAAGAGTGAAACTGCAAGATATTAGGAAGCTAATGCAATATGTTCCGGATGAGTTCAGTGGTTTTTATGATGAACTCATGAGCTAGCCAACAACCGACCAGGCGAATGGTGGGGAAGAGGAACACAATATCCAGTGAGGTGTCTGACAAAGGCTTTGTAATTGGTCCTTTTATACATTGTGTGATTTAACATGTGTAATAGTTTGAACTTTGATTTTTAATAGTTTTTTGTACAAAAAATGAGTAAATATATAAAAGACAAGCATTTTGTTATTATCCTTAACAAATGTAAACAAAAAGGTTCTAAGTCAGACAACTTTAACTACGTATAACACATATATATATCACAAATTTTGATATATATTTTAACAAATCTAATATTTAAAGATGTCAAAAAGCACCCAGATTTTTTTTGAATTTATTAAAGTAATAATTTTGGGTTTAATAAGTTTTTTCTCATTCCCGAAAAAATAGTTTTATGACTTAAAACGTTTTTGTACACATCGATTCATTTGTAGATAAGAGAAAGAGAAGCAATATTACAACAATGTGATAATGGTTGGAGGTTGGCTGCAAGAGTAGGTCCAACTGTTTCCAATGGGTTTTTGCACCTTGTCTAAAAGAAAAAGGGCATCATTAGAAGATCCGCCCCAGATATGGCAACAGTATTCCATACAAGGCCGGATTTGAGATTTATAGATATAGAGAATAGAATCCGAAGTAAGAAAGCATCGAGCTCGATAAAGAGATGCAACCTTAGCAGAGGCTAATTTTGCAACTGATTTGATATATGGTTTCCAAGAAAGATTGGAAGTAAGAGTTAATCCTAGAAGATGAAGAGTAGATGACTCATTGAGTACATCACCGTTCATAAATATAGGAAGATCTAAATTATTGCGATAATGATTGGCTGAAAAAAGAGTTTTATCTGTATTGAAGTTCACCAGCCACTGTGAGCCTCATGCTGTACAGAAGTGAGAACCTTTTCAAGCTCAAATGCCCCCTCCAAGCAATCCAAGAGTAGAATAAATGGTAGTATCATCAGCAAACAATGCTACCTTAGATGCGAGAATATCTGGAAGATTGTTAATGTAAATTAAAAAGAGTATAGGGCCAAGGATAGAACCTTGAGGAACCCTTGAAGTTACAGAATAAGAAGAAGAGTGCTGTCCATCGAGGACAACTTTTATAATACGATTGGAAAGGAAGGATTCAATAATAAATATGTTGCCAGATAAACCATAAGAATAAAGCTTATGGAGAAGACCAGAATGCCAAACTTTATCAAAAACTTTTGAAACGTCAAGAGCGATGACCTTAACCTCTCCACCTTTATCTAATGCACGATAAAACCTGTCAGTTATTACTGTTAGCAAATCAGCTGTAGAACGAGAAGATCAAAATCCATATTGATGGTCAGAAAGTAAGTTATTAGATTCAAGATGAGAAATTAAGCGTTTGTTAATTAAAGATTCAAAAACCTTGCTTATGATAGGAAGAAGACTAATGGGACAGTAGTTAGACGAATCAGATCGCTCTCCAGAATTTTTGAGAATAAGGATAACAGATGCCACTTTCCAGCAGGCTGGAAAACAAGACTCTGATAAGCACTTGTTGAATAGTTTTGAGAGTATAGACGACAGCTCCGGAGAACACTTCTGCAGGACAATAACAGGTATGTTGTCCAGGCCACAAGGTGTAATAGAGTCTAGGCAGGAAATCACTTTAGGTACAGAAGCTGGAGTGATACGAATATCAAGCAATGGATAAACATGTTTGTTGGCAATATAAGGTAGAACGCAACTAGTGTAATCAAGAGATGATATTGATGAAAAGTTTTTAGCAAACATTTCAGCTTTGTCTTTAGGTGAGGTGACAAAGTCTGAACCATACAAGAGAGGTGGAATAACTAATTTGTCCTTATTATTGATATTGTTAAAGATTCTCCAAAAGTCACAAGAGCCTAATTTATGAGATGAGATACGAGATTTCATGACCAGAGAATAGCGGGCTTTGGCGTTAGAAAAAACCTTTTTACAATGGTTTCTAGCAGTAATAAACAGACGTCTGCTTTCTGGAGAATTGTTTTGCTGATAAATATGGAAGTAACGGTTTTGATTGGCAATCGCAGCAGCACAGTGTGAGGAAAACCATGGAGGAGAGTGAGGCTTGACCTGGAATCATCGAGAGGGAATAAAAGATTCCATGCCAGCTTGAATCCACGAAGTTATGTAAGAAGCACATTTGTTGACAGGAAGACAAAAGATTTCTACCCAAGGGCCATCACAAAGAAAATCACGGAAAGAATCCCAGTCAGCTTTACTGTAGTTGTAAGAGGTACGATAATAGGGGAATTCAGGTGATGAAGAAGAATGAGATATTAGTTTTAGAGAGATCAAACTGTGATCAGAAGCTCCTAAGGGTGAATGTGGAGAAACTGAGCACTGACTAGGATCGGAAACAAGACATAAGTCGAGTAGAGAAGGTAAATGACTCGGGTTGGCAGGAAAGCGAGTTGGAAAGTTGACAATTTGAGTTAAGGATTGAGAAAGGCAAAAGTTGTGGGCTTGAATACCTGCAGAATCACTGACACTAGAGCCAAGCCATTCAGAGTGATGAGCATTAAAGTTACCGACAAAAACTATATTAGGTGATAGATAAAGAGAGAGGGCTTGGTCAATATGATCAGAAATAACATCAAAAAGAGTGCAGTCTTGAGATGAAGGAGAGCGATATAGAACAAAGAGAAAGGCAATAGAGTGAAGTGGTGCTAAATAAAAGCACATGAAAGAATAGTCTATAGATTCAAACCTAGTTTCACGACAAATGGGTGAATTCTTACGAATGTAAATGCCCAGGCCAAGCATGTGACTATTGTAGTCTTTACAAATTAAAGGAAGATAACCATCAACACTAAGATCACAAGATAAGACAGCTGAACTCAAATTAGTCTCACAAAGAGCAAGTAGGTCTGGTGAACTTTGCAAGAGATAAGACTCAACAGAAGAAAAGTTACTTCGAAGACCACAAATATTAGTGAATGATAGGTTTAGAGAATTTGGTGATGATGATGGTTTTTTGTGTTTTATAGTTCTTGGTACTTCATTTATTTTTAAATTTGATTGAAGAACTTGACTCAAAGCATAGATAATACTCAGGACACTGTTTGATAGCCCAAGCAATTGCCTCATTACTACTAATAAACCCTAAGCCAAAACAAAGGACTCCAAATGTGGCCTCCGCAATGCACACCAAAAGTACAAACAGGGACACCATCCATGCGCAACATGGCACTGTTAATACTTTGATATTTTTCAGCTGTTGATGGAATCAGCCTCTCTGAGAGCTACCGCAGAGTTCGGGAAACATGACTACCAGCCGGCCTCAGAACCATAAAACTGAGTTTTAGAGCTGTACCCTCATTAGAAGATAATAGAATGAGTTGCCTAGTCATAAAAACAGAGACACAAGCAAAACCCATCCATTGAGTCAAGAAGATCCAGTATTCAACATCCTAAACTGGAAACATTGTATTAAAAATACATTTGTGCCAGCCTAATAGATGAAGAAGGGGTTCAAGGCTGGTCAGATAGAACCTGTTTACCCCTTAAATAGAATCTGTTTACCTCTTAACTGCAGATTGTAAAAGAAAACATTTACTTGGCTATTTTTTTAAATAAAAGTAGATAATTTCGCTTAATTTACTATTTTTTATTATGCTAGTTTAATTTAACTCAAACATTAATGATACTTTGATTAAAAAACAAAAACATGCTACATTTTTTATAATAAATGCAGACTAAGTATGAAGGGAAAAACCCAACCTGATTGTGTAAAACTAAACTGAGTTTAAAAACTCCGTGGTGAGCAAAAATATTCATTGTTTAAACTAGATTAAAGGAAAAACAACAAAAGCTTTTGTTAATCTCATTAAATAATTTGTTTCGGAAGGTTTAATTAACTTTTAACTTAATTTCTAATGTTTATCTATGTCATAAACATAACTTGTCTCCACACTTGAGGATCCCTTTAAACAATTTTTTTTTTGCATTACAGTAAATATATTATCAAATTCAATATAAATGTATACAAAATTAATAATAACTTTGTAAAAGTAAAACATGATAACATTTTTTAAAATATTGAATAAATAAAGAAAAAACTTCCAGGGTTTTCAGGAATTATTGCTAAAAGGGGTGTTTTTCGAGGACTTTCCCAGGCCCTATCAAATTCCAGGACTTCCCAGGTTTTCAAGGACCACTGGCCACCCTTTGTTTGATATAAAAATATTTCAATGGACTAAAGAATATGTTTTTGAAATCCACACATTTTTTAAAAATAAATAATACTATTAAATTATAAAAATATTCATATAGCTAAATGATATATCTTCATGACATACAGTCATTAAAATATTTATGACAACCTGAATTGCTTAATGATGTTTTATAATCCATAAAATATTTAGTCATAAACTTAACATATATATAACTTACTGCTAAGCCATAGTGCAAAACAGATGAAGATGGATGCATTGGAATAAAATCATAAGGGTTAATCTTTGGAGCACTCCACCCACTTTTGGCAGTCCAATTGACAACAAGCATATGATCTGACATAATTTCACCAAATGGTAACTGAGAACCTTTTTCAGGCTTTTTTCGCGGGGATTTGGTTGTATTAATAACAATATCATCATACTAAATGCAAAGCAATATATACAGAGAATAGCTCATAAAAAAATTAAAATTTTCTTTATAGCTAATTTCCCTAAAATTAAAAAACACAAAATGCAATTTATTGATTGACAAATATTTAAAAATTAATTAAACATTTGAGATTATTTTAGTAAGTATGCTCTGCTAAGACCAAAGAATAGTTATGAATTAGTTAAAACTTACTATTAGTCATTTTCCTAAAAACTACAATATTGTACAAATACAGTAGCATTAGTTATTATGTATACTTATATTTTTTTCTTCACAAATATTTAGTCATTGAATTTAGGGAATTTTAAACCCATTAGGAATTCCACGGTGCCATTAAGCTAACTAAGACCCTGATTTCAGTGACGTTGAGAAGGGTCTAATATAAACCAAGTTGACTGAATTAAAAAAAAGGGCCTAGACTACATATATTTTGCATTTAAAATCATTTTCGTTTTGGTTTTATTACCGAGCATTACTATAATTAGTAATGTATTTGTCTTACCTTTCCCTCATTCTTATTTACCCATGGGTCCCTCCTCATTTTTTTAATAATTAAAAATTGATTCAAATTTTTACACCAAAATTAATTTTCAAGTTACACACGCCAATTATGAGAAAAACTAGGTTTTCTATTTACCTTACAAAGAAGTCTAAAAAAGAAAAAAAAAAAGTTTTCTAATCACTTTTGAATTTCTTGAAGTTATTAATGTTAATAAACCTATTTCCATATTCCTTTTTATCAGCTTGCTGGAGTTTTTTTCAGGTTTTTTCATGGCATAACAAAACTTGTCTATGGTTACCAGTCTCATTTGTTTTTCTTTTTCACTAACTATCTATGGATAAACTAATGCATCATGTCTACATTTCTGTCTGCATAATTGTTTTCATGTCTGCATAATTGTTTACTATAATCAAAGTTTTTGCATAGGCTAAAAACTGGTTGTTATATGATTGTGTGCAACAAAGATGGCGGAAATGACAACCAATCACGTATTCTCCCTTCTGTAAACCCATTTACTGCAAAAATAAAGTAGGAAAACTCATTAACTAACACCGCTAAATTTGGTGGATTACTAGCCATTGTGCTATCTAGGTTAATTATCTCTTTGATATCCACTTTCGGCTTATTTTCAATTTTGTAATCAGATGCCTTTAAAGATGGTATTTTGTAAGATAAAATTGATTTGGCAATTAGTGTTTTATCTTTATCAGGAAATTTATAATCTAGAAGCAAAAGAGGTATTAAAGTTGAGTCTAAGTACCAAGAGTGTTTTGAGTATATTGAGTCAATGACTTTATCTACAGTTTCTTTTACTTGGCAAACATCTTTATACAGAGTCATGTGATGTAGAGCTAAAATATCAAGGTATGAGGCTTTAATAGGATTGTGGCTTTGCAAGTACCATGGAGCATAAAAACAACAAATAAACTCCACAATATGTTCTACTTGAGTTTTTATGTCTTCCTCTTATATCAAAAAATCTAATTGTTTAGATAGCAGATGTAACTTTGTATAATAAAGAGCCGAGCTCAGAAATCTTGCATGATGAACTGCACCTGGTTTTTTTATTTTAACAATTCTTGATTTTGATAAATAAATAATTACAAGCTCTGCTAGTTCTTTTCTGTTTTCTTCCTTAACAATATTTTTCTTTTAATGTATTTTTTACAATATTTGAGTGCATCTGTTGCTGCTTTTTTGACTACAGTACCAGCCTTTAATGACCAATCAAACCTTAATATGTTTTCAGAATTGTAATGAAATTCTGGATTGTCAAACTTATTTCTTAATCTTTTAAAAAAAAGATTTTCTGGTCTTACCATTTCTTCATGAGTAACTGTTTCTGAAAATGACTTATCCTAAGTCTGTAACATTGTGCTTGCAAGCAAGCTGGAGAATGTATTTACCTAAATCATAGGTAATTCTATTAACAGTCCCTTTTGTAATGCCAGTATTATTCCTTTACATTGATCATCTCCTGAAGAGGATGGTAAAAAAGGCACAACCAACAAGTGTGACTCCCCTATTAACATTTACTAGTACAGCTAGTCGCTCGCATTTTTGTTTCTTTCCTTTTATTGTCTCAAATATAGTTTTTTCATCAAAATGAACTATACATGGGAATGTAGATAAACGTACTTTTGTTTTAATACCTTCTTTAACAATATTTGAAATTTCTTTATTTTCTCTTTTCATTCTTCTAGCTGTAGTTGAGAGACTTGATTTGATGATGTTCATGTCTACTCCTGCAGCTTGAACAACTGCTGTTGTAATTCTCTGGAGAACCATAGGAGAGATGTTATTAATAGTTGCCATTAAAGCAACATTTCTGGAATAAATAACTTTATGCATCATATATCATAACAGCACCCATCCAAACGTATGATGACAGTGATATATCAAAACTACCAATATCTTGTAGCAGCATTAGAAGAAGCCAAATGAAGCATTGTTTTCAACACTATGCTAATGTTATAGCAGCCTTTAGTTCGGAGGGACATTTGGTTATTCATACTGATGAAAAACTCTTGCCAGCAATTTCAGGTGGGCCCGAAAAGGTTGATTGTCAGGTGTATCTAGTTTCAGGATTAGGAACAGAAAAACAAGGGATTGGTGAACTTATAGCAAATGGAACAATGGTTGCCATTTCTGATTGGAAATTGCAAAATCAAATAGTTGCAATTTCTTTCGACACTACAACATCAAACACAGGTTGACTAAATGGTGCGTGCACAATTTTAGAAAAAAAACTTGAAAAAAATCTGCTTTGGTTGGCATGTCGCCGTCATATGCATGAAATTCTGTGTGGCGATGTCTTCAAGGCAGTTTTTGGTCCATCCTCTGGTCCAAATGTGTTGTTGTTTTGTAGATTTCAGGAATATTGGCCCAACATAGACCAAGAAACATATACAGATTGCACCGAACATCATTTAAATGACAAACTTAAAGAATTGAAGAGAGAGGTAGTTGATTTTATTTTAGGAGTGTTGAATGAAAAGGCAGGAAATTTACCCAGAGAAGATTATTGTGAACTTTTGGAACTTACTTTGATCTTTCTTGGAGATATTCCACCTTGAGGCATATGGTTCCGAGTTCCTGGTGCTTTTCACCAGGCAAAGTGGATGTCTAAAATAATTTATGTTTTAAAGATTTTCTTATTTCAAACTCAAATTAAGCTCACCAAACATGAAAGTTCAGGGTGCTTGGAATTTGGTTTGTTTGTTGTTCTTATCTATGTAAAAGCACTGTACTTATGTAATGCTCCATTCAACAATTTAAATCTCATAAAACCATTAACAAAGTACAGTTCAACATCAAAAGTTATCTTATTAACTGTGTAAAAAGCAGTGGGTCGCTATTTATGGCATCTTGGAGAAGAACTAGCCCTGCTTGGTCTGTTTTCTGATCTGGTGCCTGTTAAGACGAAAAAACTTATGGCAGCAAAATTACAAGATCAGATTGCAGACAATAAAGAACTTGATTGTTGATCAATCCGATACATTGGAACTGAAGATCTAAGTGCAAAACCTCTGGAGTATTTCATTGGACCATCTTCACGTTTCTTTTTTCATGCCTTACAGTTAGACATGTCCAAAGAGGATGTTGACAAGTGATCAGACATTCCAAATTATAAGGCCGCAAAGAAAACCATTAAGGCACTAAAAGTTGTCAATGATAGTGCAGAAAAAGGAATTGCTCTAGCCGCAGTGGCTATCATTCAAATCTACAATAACAAAACAAGAAGAGCAAAAACAATATTTGTTTCGAATGGTGGAAAGTCCCGACAAAGATTTCCCAACCCAAAGAAATCAACGTTTCTTTCAGATGTTGGTTGTAACTGAACAGTTAACTGAACACATGGAAGAAAAAGTAAAAACTGAACAGTTTTAATGGAAAAGCATTAAAACGAAACTTCCTTTCAATTTACTGTAAAGATAAAATATGTAAAATTTGTTACATATTTTATGCTAATAAAAAAAATTTAATTTTTAAAGATTATACTTAAAAATTCTGAAATTTCGAGGTCGATGAGGCAGTTCTAAATATTGTCTGATGTTCTTCAAATTTTTTGTGGTGTATTCACAAAGCATAAGGAACATAAAAATGCAAGTGCTTCTAAGATATGAAATAGTTTTATTTTCTGAACCACCCTAATATATATATTTATATATATATATATATATATATATATATATATATATATATATATATATATATATATATATATATATATATATATATATATATTTACATATATATATTATATATTATATGATATATATTTGTATATATACATTATATATATATATGTATATATATATATATATATATATTTAAATGTATGTATGTATATATACATATATATATATATATGTATATAAATATATGTATGTATATATATACATATATATATGTATATATATATATATATATATATATATATACATATATATATATATACATATATATATATATATATATATATATATATACATATATATATATATATATATACATATATATATATATATATATATATATACATATTGCGGTAGTGGTGTAGTGGTAGAGAGCTCGCTTTATAAGCAGGGGGTTCAATCCCTGCCACGTCCCTGGTAGTACCGCATTCAACTTGTTTCTCCACACAGCAACCTTGTTGAGAGAGGGTTATAGTCACAATTAAGTAGCCTCCTCGTCTGTAGAGGCCTTCTAGGCCTTAAGGAGGTGAATTAACAATATATGTATATATATATATATATATATATATATATATATATATATATATATATATATATATATATATATTTATATATATATATACATACACATATGTATGTACACACATATACAAACAAATATAGACACATTTGACTACATTTATTAATAAAAATAAACAAATAACCTTTTAAATGTCATGTGAGCACTTTTGAATTTAAGGAAAATCCTTAAAACAATTATTTAATATGTTTTATGTGTACACACTTGACATAGATTGTAGACTTTAATTCTAAAAGTATCAAGTCATACTAAACCAGTATCAAAAACGATTGACTCTTTTTTCTTAATTATTATACGTGATAACACGATTAAGTCGTTTAAACATATATTCATAAATTTATTAAAAACTTTGCATTTTGCCTTGATATTGATTACTTTTAAGTTCATTGTATTATTAATTTTAATGTACCTTAATATTTGATATAGTACGCACTAAAGGAGATCCATTCCACAAAATCTAAATTAAACAAATTTGATCCATCATTGTAAATATAAAGTAATAAATTTTTACGGCTATCGTCACTGTCAAAATGATAGTTTTATTCCATAGATTACTGGCATTAATTAATCGTACGTAAATAATAAATCTCTATTTTCATACTAACAAAAAAATTAAGTAAAAGCTGATTAATTTTAAAAAGGTTAAATAAAAACATGTTAAATGAAAAGCTAAATATAGTCAAATGTATTACACTGAGTTTAAATTTATGACGACACACCTCCAACATATATCAAGTAAAAAATATACAAAGCGATCGTGTCAGCGTCATATGTCAGCATGCTGTCAAATCAAATGTTTATATGGCGTCTACATAAAGCAAACATAGACAAATACTTTACCTTCAAATTTTTTAATCCTGCGAAAAGTCTTAAGGCCATTTTTAGGTAAAATCACGTAAGCGCTATGCAAGCACTTTGGCTTGGCTAAATTAATTGGTTAAATAAGCGATCTATAATTTGTTAGTAAATTCACGAGTGCTTCAAGTCTACTCGTAACTAAATAAAAACCCCGGGGGAGTTACTATTGTGGGAAATACATCTCAGGTGTTTAAAAAACACTTCGATTACATAAATATAAAAAAATGGAAACGCGTGAGCGGGTGTTAGAAAAACACGCCGCACAGTGGGACGAAATCCTGATTTTGTGACCAAAATTCCCAAATTACCTACATAAGTGTTTTCGAGGTCGCTGATTAGGAATCTGAGGTCAGATTTAAAAAATTCAAAATGGCGGCTCCAATATGGCGGCCAAAACTGTTCATACGTTGAAAATATGAAATCTCATGTAGTTTGGTTTTCAAGGTCATTTCTAATGATTCAGGAGTTAAATTAGAGCAAAACCATTGCAAAATTATTTTCAAATTTATACTATTAATAAAAAAACAGAAATTTGTAATTTTAATTTTATTATTATTTTTTAAATTGGTAAAAGATTAACTCACATATATGTAAAAAAATTGTTTCTTTAATCCTAGTAACAAAAATCACGTATGTCATATTCATCAATGTTCGAATCATTCGATTGGGAATATGATGTTGAACCACTTGTATCTAAATCGAAATCGTTCTTTGTCTCTTGTCTGGTGACTTCAGGTTGTTTTAACAATTGTATAGCTTCTTGATGTAGAGATTTTACCGGTCTCTGGGGCAATTTCCTGATGCTCGAGAGAAATGGATCTGATGTTAATAAGAGCCTATTAAAAATGCCTTTCATATTCCATTCTCTTGAGCATTTTCTTGAATGATGTAATTTGAAGTTTTTTATGTCCTTATTGCGTGACTCTTTGGCATCTTCAGAAAATTGTTCAATCGGTAAAAGGGCATACTTTACAATTTCTGCTCCATGGATCAGCAATTTATGTACAGATGTAGGCATGTAATACCACGGATATAAAGCAACAAATAAATGGGCGGTATTTACACAATAGTCTTTGAATTTTTCATCATCTATATCAAACCCGCTCGAAATTACCTGCAAAACAACGGTGAATTAATTTTTCATCGACTCCTGTTATTTCAGCAGATATAGCAGCATTTTGAAAAAAGCGGCGCGCTGTATATCCATCGATAGAGCTTCCATATCCTGGCTTCGGTCGATCAACGATAAGCCCCAATTTTATCCTAAATTGAGTCTGTATTTCTTCCTTACGTATTTTCACATTCTTTTTATCTTCCTCTCGACGAGCTTGCCACTTTTCAGTTGTTAGCTTATACAACAGATGCAAACAGCACTCGAAAAAACGAATCCATGCATGCAAAGTAGATATGCCAAATCTTAAATTATCTGTTGTAATGTCCATTTTTATAATGTTGTTGATGTCATTAAATTCTTTAAAGGAAGCTTTGCACAGGAAGCAGCGTTGTGTAGAAGTGGTACCAGTTACTGCATTACAGACTTTACCGTCTATCATCGTAAATGACATACAATAAGTTACTGAAATGGATTTTCCATTTTGTTTATTAGCATATGGTGCAAGACCCTCAATCTGCAGTTCAATGTCGGTAACTTCTTTCAATGTTGACTGTACATCTTCATGTACAAACTGCAATCGTATTGGTCTGCAGAATCGCGGAGATGATGGTCTAGGATTTTTCCACACAATAGTTGCTTCACCCGTCTCGTGGTTGTTGTGTATTAATTTTAAAGGTACAAGAGAAGTATAAAAAATGCTTTCATCAGATTTTCCAGTCTCAGTAAGTTTTTGTTTATAAACACTTTGACCGCTGCTTCCATCACATCCCCATTTACAGTAAAGTACTAATTTTTGCAGAATTTCCGGATTTAGAGTATCAATAACATCAGCCTGAAGTTGTATAATTCTAGATGTGGTATGATCAAGTAAAGTCTGTAGTTCAATCTGTCCGCACGACTCACTAACAGTTGTGTACACAACTGATGGATAATAACGTTTTTTTGCTTTTTCTACTTCAAGGTATGATGGGTATAATTTGCATTTATGTGCTCTAGCTACATTTCTTGATAGTTGATAAGAGTGCTTTGATTCTCCTTTCTCGATCATTAAAGAAAGTGCTTCATCTGGGGTTAAAGGTACTTCATTTTGTGAACTAACAGCGGATATATATTTTGAGGCTCTTGTTGGGGTTGTTAATGTGACATCTTTAATAACTTAAGCAGCATGTACTTGACCAGAAGTCCTTAAACTCATTTGAACAGCATATGCCAATTCTTCTGTAGAAAAAGTAGAACGTACTTCTTGAGTTTTTCGCCTCTTTGATCTTTCACTAGATGAAGTAAAGGATTGCGAAGGTCGCCTACATGTTTCTTTTTTATTATCACTCTTCACAATCTTCTCAGGTGTTGTGCATTCAGAATTGGATAATTTTAAAAACTGTACGGTGCCCTTCAAACATTCTTCATTTTTTTTTAGAAAAAAATCTTCCCATCTTTCTGCTGTTCTCCATCTCGATCGAAAATTTGAAAATAACCGTGATAATGACATTTCATCCTCGCCTACTTGTATCACATGTTCCGTTTTTTTGAAAATTGCATCTGTCAAAACATCAATGATGAATTTATATTCATTTTTTAAACTGTCTTTCACCATAAAGAATATATCTTTTCTTGAAAATTCCATATTTGAAGATTTGGAAGACTCTGTAAAAAAAACAACAGTAATAACTGCTGAAAGTTCTTTGAGGATTATTTTATAAAAACTTTGAGATTATCATAAAACGGAATGAGAAGTAACTTTTAAAGCATATATTTAAAATAAAAAATTATTGCATTAAAATGTAATTAGTGCTGTTAAATAATGTTAATTCACTAATTTCCATGATCATTAATGCGTGGTGCGACATTAATCTATTAACATAGTTTAATGTCGCACCATGCATTCCTCCATAAAAACTAGTCTCACTATTGAAATGGCACTCAATGGCAGCCAGTTTTTTAATATGTTATATTTAACACTATACATGATCAGTTCCTTGTCAAAAGAAGGTGGATAGCCGCGGTTAAATTTTTAAAACGACATTAGAAAATCGATTTCAGATAAAAAATTTACAATTTTTTATGTTTACTTGTCGCGCGATTTAAATATGAAAATAGTTAAAATTAGCAATAACAGTGCATAACCATATATTCTACATGTCTCCAGAAAGTGATTCTATTTTGCCGAACTCCAATTGAAATAGCTTCTTCAGTTTAACAGCACTTTAAAACAGGCAAGAATTTTTCGACGTGTCCACTTGTTTAGTGCGTACCGAACGGAGGCTAAATGTCAACTGACGCCCAGGCCACCCTAGAGCAGGTATATACCTGCCCTGTTTGGAATTTTGTTATAGGACTATCTGTAAACAAGATCTGAACGTAAAAAGACGAAAATATAAAACTCAAAAATTTGACTTTTGGCCACGAAATCGGGATTTCGTCCCACTGTGCGCCGGTGTCATGAAATAAATAAACCCCCATAATAAGTTAACTCCCGTTGCGTAAAATATTACCCGGTTAGTTAATCTATTTCGAAATAAATTAACTCACCTTGAAATAATTAACCCCTGTCGGTGAAACAAATTAATTCCCCATAATATTTTAACTCCCTTGGAACAACTTATCCGAATTACAAAAAAAGTGTTTAAGCTTGATGTTTTCCAAATGTGTTGTTTTTAAATCTGTCAATTAGTTATTGATATGAATATATATTATATTTCTACTATTTATTATATATATTATATTTCATATATTAATATTAGCAATATATACAGATATAAAAAAGAACAAAGCATTAATAAATAAGTAGAAACACTTATCTAGCTTTATTTTTATTCTACAGCCTGTTTCTCTATTGATAGAATCATCAGGAAGCTAATTTATATATATATATATATATATATATATATATATATATATATATATATATATATATATATATATATATATACATATATATATATATATATATATATATATATATATATATATGTATATATACATATACATATATATTTATATATATATATATTTATATATATATATATATATATATATATATATATATATATATATATATATATATATATATATATGAATATATATATATATATATATATATATATATATATATATATATATATATATATATACATGGACAAACATGGAAACATACTTGAATGTTCTCAAAACATCTATGAAGCCATGGGCAAGTTGTCGCAACTAAATATTGTATGCGTGGTCAAGATCAGAGTGCGATCGCACGCCTTTCCCGACCAAGCCTGTATATATATATATATATATATATATATATATATATATATATATATATATATATATATATATATATATATATATATATATATATATATATATATATATATATATATATATATATATATAAATATATATATATATATATATATATATATATATATATATATATATATATATATATATATATATATATGTATATATATATATATATATATATATATATATATATAGAGAGAGAGAGAGAGAGAGAGAGAGAGAGAGAGAGACTATTATTCTACTAATACTATTATTCTACTAATACTATTATTCTACTAATACTATTGTTTTGATCTCCTTTTTATATATAATATAAAGGCTTGTCAAAAATAAACAGTTATAAAATAATTTTATTTAACGTTCACTAAATATTTATATATTATATATTTAAATATATATAATACTAAATATAATTTAAAAAAATTTTAAAATAGAATACTTACACAACTTTGTAGATGTAATTGTAAGCTAAATTATGCAAAACGCGTATTATAGGGGGTTAATTTATTTCAGTGGGGGTTAGAAATACTTAAGCCCCCGGTTAATTCATTTCGCTATATTTTAAAATAGATTAACCGGGGAGTTAAAATGTTTTAACCGGGAGTTAACTTTCTGGGGAGTTAATCCATTTTGCGTCATTGTAGTTTCTAGCAAAAGTTGAGTGAGGAGATTGATGTTTTGTACTTCATGCTAATTAAATTTATGTCTGCTAAATGATAACAAATTAAGATAACTTTTCATGTAAACAGAAATATTTTGAAGTAATAAAATAAGAAAATAATACGTCCTATTTGCTCTCGTTAGGTATTATTATAAATTTTTTAAATATGTATAATAATACCTAAATTTGGGCCATTTTCCTCCATTTTTTATGTGCTACTACAAAATAATTCAAATCTTTGTCCGTGCCTTTTCTATCATTTATTGCTTTAATGTATTTATTTATTTTAATGTATTTATTTAATTTAATGTATATATTTATAAGCTATTAAAATTGAACCGAAAATGGAAATGAGTTGAAACTTTCCATAAATGTGAAATACTATCATATAATTTAGTATGTTAAAGTTACAGCATTAAACTTTTCAACTTTTTTTAAAAATTAACTCTATGTAACGTTATGGTCGTAATTAGGGTTTCCAATCGGTTTTAACCGATAATCGAAAACCAAGGTTTTTTGTCAAAACTGATATAAATGAAAACCGTCGGTTTTCAAAAACGGTTTTGGCGGTTTTTTTGTACACTGTCTTTTGAATGTTTATTTATTATAGAAAAGTATAAAAAATCAAACTTGGAAGTAAACAGATTTTTATTTTATTATTAAGATTGTATTTTGATGGAAAGCTTAGCGTGTCTTCATTTTCAAAACTGTTGAAGTATTACGCACAAAAAAAAATTCAAATATCGAATAAACACATAAACATATTCGAATGTAAAGTATTCTAATACTCAAATAGGATGGCCTTTTTTCATATTAAAGATTTTTATTCCTTAAAAAACATAATGATATATTTAGAGTACCTTTTTGTTCAACAAAATATTAGCGTATAGGCATGTAACAAAAAATAATTCACGATAACGTTACTATCAATTATTTTTTTTTTATTAAATATTTACCTTCAAGATAAATCATGCCATCATTTTGGAAATTTGCTGCCCGGCGTAAAATTATAAATTCAAGAGAGGTTAAAGTCATCTGCAGTAAATACCGTTTTGTTATAACATGCTCCGGTGGTTCCACAACTACTTTGCGGAATCATATTTTGCATCATGGAATTACTATCAATAGTCCTTTAACTGGAGAATCGAACAACAGCTCAAATCCACCACTGGAAAAAAAAATTAAAACCATGGAGAGTTATTTACAAAAATTGACCCTTAAAAAAATTGTAGCTGATCTAGCTACTGATGATGTTTCCATTAATAAGATAATGGTGTCAACCTGCATGAAAGCGAATGTAAGAAAACTAGCCTCATTAGGATTTATGGTTCCTATCCAGCTGAAAGTTTAATACAAAATATTAAGGATCATTTAAATTAATTTGTTGTCCGTATGAAAAGAGATGCAGAAGGTTTTACTCAAGATGGAGCTTCGATCGACAAGAAGAATATGCAATTAATGGACATAGTTGATCAGTTTAGCTTTAATCAAGCAATTCATATTGGTATATGTGACACGTTATACAAGAAAAATAAAGACACAGACGAACCAATTCCTAAGGAAACGGAAAGTGATTCAGAAGAGGATAAACATGGAATTTACAATGATAATTTTAGTTTGAATCAGTAAACAATGAGATTAATGTTGACTACCCTGAAGTTTTAGCGAATGCACAAAAAGTAGTGAAATTCATAAAAACCTCATCAGTTCATAATCAAATTTTTCAGAAGAAAGTTACTGAGGAATTTAGAAAAGAAATCGAACTGCATCTGGACGTTTGTCATTGTTGGAAGTCACTTTATTCAATGACTACGCCTTTGTTAAAAACAAAGAAATGTTTATTCCAGACATTTATTGAATTAAATGCTCTAGATGTAATCAAAAAGCTAGGTTTTGAGAGCCAGCAAAACAAGTAGTGGAATTCCTAAGCTGAGAAAATGCAACGTAATTGACAGCAGATACTGTTCTTGAATTTATGCATCAATTGCATCTTTATTGCATTCAAATTTAAATAGCGCGTTGATGAAAAAACTAACGGAAATTTTATGCAGTTGTTAAAGTTGCTAATCAGTTGTTCTATTAAAATATACTTTAAATTTTGCCGTAAAATTTGCATTTAGGATCTTTAGATTTACTTCTAATGATGAGGAACCACTACTAGCTGAAGCACCATGTACAACATCCGAAAGTTTACCTATTTCTCTTAAGGATTAATTAAAAGCACTTCTCAATAAAGATAGCATTACACACTTGCTTAACTTTACTGATCAATTCAAATAGCCTAAGCAAGAATTTTTGTTTCTCCAATAGCGGCAGAGTATGGGTTTTCCTCTCAAAAAATACTCTGCCGCTATTGGTCACAAAGTAAAGTTCAAGTCAAACTTGACTCAAGTTCGCTTCTTGCATTCCACCCTTAAAGCAGCAAACGGTATAGAAACAAAAGTCATTAAATGTGTGTAATTAGCACATGTTGATGTTATTTTATACTGAGTTTCATAGCTATTACTTGAAGTTTTACAAGCATTTATGTTATTTCTGTCGTGACGGTCGTAACGAAAAATCCAATGCTTATATAACAAATAAAACGACGCAATCAATAATGTCAGAAAAAAAGTATAAATTATTATAACAACCATGAATATTATCTTAAAAAAATTCACTATAACACTATCAAAATTTTCATTTATGGATATTCAATATCCATTGTTATGGAGTTTTGTATGTGTTTTCATAACTTTTTTGCTTTTTTTCCCTCTTTCTCGCGGAATTGCCCATATATATGCATTTATGTATATATATATATATATATATATATATATATATATATATATATATATATATATATAATATATATATATATATATATATATATATATATATATACAGTATTGAACAAAACATTTGCAACCAACATCGAACAATGCTAAAAAGTGTTCCGAATTTTACATGTCTTAAAAACGAAACAAACTATACTACCACAGCAAACAGTTCAGGAGTCTGGAGACATAGCATGCCATGACATGAGCAATCAGCTGACAGGTGACAGCACACAGGCAGAATTTCGCTGACAAGTGGCATTTTGCAGCGGACAAAACAAGTGCAACTTTTTTGGTTTGTTTCATTTTCTTAAGTCTGGTCCGAGTCAACGTCACGGAAGTTTTTTAATAATTAAAGGAAGTTTCCAGAAGTTTCCAGAAGCATGCAAAAGCTTCCAGAAGTTTCCAGAAGAAGCATCTGGAAGCATTCAGTAGCATCCAGAAATATCCAGAAACATTCAGAAGTATCCAGACGCATCCAGAAGCTTCCAGAAGCATCGAAAAGAAGCATCTAGAATCTTCCAGAACAGGTTCACACAGGTTCATTTTACTATACAAGAGACATGTAAATCGACATGTAATTCAGTCAGTATATTGAAGTCAATCAGTCAGTATTATCAAGTTTATCGAAGTGAGTTTTATCAAAGTGTTTTATCGAAAAACATCAATAGAAGAAGTGAAATACAACAAGTGTTTCATTACATCAATACAGTCCACATCCAACCAAGACGTTGTGTTCCACAGAGCATTATTGTATCATCACAAGGTAAATGTAACACGGTAAGCCTTGAGAAGCGTGATTATTTATTTTTACTATTTTTATGACTTCAAGTGCAAAAATGGCTCCCGACAGTCTTGGATTGGAACTAAGAAAGAAAATTGGTGGCGATTACGTAAGTGGAATATCACAAAAAAGTATTTGTGATAAATATCGCGTGAAAAAATGGACCGTATCAAGACTATGTTCCAAATATCGTTCTACGGGGAAGTTGGCAGCAGATAACAAAGGTGGAAGACCGCGTTCCACCACTTCTAGAGAGGATTCTATGATTGTCAGATCCGTCAAGAAGGATCCCTGGATATCATCAGTCGAGATACAAAAGCAATTAGAGCTGCCTGTATCGGACCGAACTATCAGACGACGTGCTGTTGAAGCCGGATTGTTTTCTTGACGCCCTGCAAAGAAACCGCTGATTTCACTAAAAAACCAGAAAAAACAACTCCTGTTTGCTACATCTCATATTGACTGGAGTGTGCAGAAATGGCGAACTGTCCTGTTTAGTGATGAACCGAAGTTCAACATCATTGGGAGCGATGGCATTTGCCGTGTACGTCGACCGGCCGGAAAACGCCTCGATTTACGTTACTGCCATAAGACCATGAAGCATGGTGGAGGCAATATAATGGTCTGGGGGTGTTTTTCTGCTAACGGTCTAGGTCCAATACATCGAAACAATGGAATAATGGACCGTTTCATGTATAAGAATATCCTGAAAAATGTTATGATACCTCATGCTGTATGGAATATGCCAATAAAATGGGTTTTTCAGCAAGACAACGATCAGAAACACACTGCAAAAGTAGTCAAGCAGTGGTTTCAAGACAACCACCTATCGGTGATGGATTGGCCGCCTCAATCTTCGGATTTCAACCCTATCGAGAACCTGTGGGAGATCGTCAACCGCAGAATTAATCGTGAAGGTGTTCGTAATAAGTATCAGCTGTTTAAACAAATCCAAAAGGCCTGGGCAGCGATTCCACAAAGTTTCATTGATCACCTGATCGAGTCTATGCCTCGAACATGCAAGGCTGTGATCGACAACAAAGGATTCGCCACGAAATATTGATAGCGAAATACAGCTTGGTCAACATTTTGTCGAGTTGCACTTGTTTTGTCCAGAAGGAAATCAACTTTTTTTAATACTTTTGATTAATTTATTAATTTTCGTGTACAAATAATGAACTTTGTGATGAATAAAACTTGAAGAACTTTGTCTCTAAACAGTTACATAGTTATTTCTCTAAATTGAAAAAATGCAGCACTTTTATATAACTAAACTAAATTAGCATTATTTGGTTGCACTTGTTTTGTCCGATACTGTATATACATATATATATATATATATATATATATATATATATATATATATATATATATATATATATATATATATATATATATATATATATATATATATATATATATATATATATATATATATATTTATATATATATATCAGCTAAAATTTTAAGGCTTTTTTTAAGGGTATTTCCTGGCTCCAGTCATCGGAATTTTTTGCAAAGCACCTTTAACTGACATAAGTATACACATACAAATATCTGGTGTTTGTTCGATCTCAAACATCAAAAAATGATGGATCTGCATTATATATATATATATATATATATAAATATATATATATATATATATATATATATATATATATATATATATATATATATATATATATATATATATATATATATATATATATATATATATATATATATATATATATATATATATATATATATAATATATATATATTGTGCAGCCGTGGCGCAGTGGTTAGAGCGCTTGCTTTATAAGCAGGAGATCGAGGTTCGAAACGAGCTCTGGACAAATTTTCGCTTCACGGTAAGGAAGGAGGCGTGAACTTCCTGGGTAAATGCACTTCCGCGGTGCTCTGTGACAAGACCGTTAGGACTTCTTGGGGCACCTAAAATAAAAAAAAAAAAAAAAGAAAAAAAATATATATATATATATACATATATATAATAATAATAATATGTTAATATTTCATATATTTTATAATATTTTAAATATTTTTGATGGTTTACACGGTTTTCATCATAGTTACATTTCCTCCTCTTACTGCTGAAAAATTTTTAGTAACTCTTCTAGATCCTGTAGGATCTAGAACCATAAGTAACTTATTAAGCACAGTAGACAGACCTGACTCATCTGCATAGTAGATTTAATAAGCAGGGAATTTATATTTTCAACGTTGCTTCCTTAAAATGTTGAAAATTTGTCTACACTTGGTCTATTGAAACCGATTGCTCTGACAATCGATGTTGCTTCTGGTTTGCGTACACTAAATCATGTTTCTTTGTAAAATTAACTAGCCAATCTTCTCCTGTCATCTTTTTATCCTTGTTGAACGGATGCGAAATACCATATTCCTCAGCAAATTCAAAAATTAGTCTTATACACTGTTTTTATGTTTATCCAAATAATTCATTACATATTGTTTATAGTTAACTTTATATTTAAGAAACCCGAATTCTATTCTCTTATTCTAGTTATTCCCAACTGAACTCTAGTTATTCCCAACTGTAAAATTACAAGGAAAATTTTTGTAATTATCTTTAACTGATTTTAATCTAGTCTTCTTCTAGATAGTTTCTCTCCTTCTTAAATTCCGATATAATAGTTAACTAATACTTAATTAAGCTAACGCAACAGTTCTGGATCATAATCATGGTTAGTTTAATAAATTCCGAAACACGTGGCAAGATGACGAGCTTACCATCTTGCCCCTATCATCTTGCCCTGGACTGCCTGTTTAAAAGTATTCGTTTTCCTTGCCATGAAGAAAGGTGAATAATTGACCTTCTTTTTTGGTAACAGGTAGTACTTAAACTAAGTTACTTATAAATGTTAAAAAAAAAACAAAATAGCTTACCTATATCTGTAACAGCTTATTTATACATGCATAAAAGTTTTAACAGGGCAGAGGTAAACAATCAAAGCTTCACAACTAATACAAAAATGGCGATTTCAGCGTCTCTAAACTATTTTTTTAATGAACAGCCTATAGGAGAGTTAGAATAGTCCGATTAATGCTGCAACCTAGTGAGAAACTGAAAATTTAAGACATTCTTCAACTTGCTCCACTCTTCATCTTGACCCGGTCTTCCCTTTACAATATGTTCAGCTGCAGTTCAGATCGTTAAAAAGTTTTTCAACGAAAAAACAGAACTTAAACAGGCTTTCTGTAATAGAGCTAAGGGATCGAAGTAGTTAAGCTTTTTACCAGCCGTGGCGCATATATGATGTCCTGTGTAAAAATAATTTCCAAATATTTAATGGCTCTCGGATTAAATACCTATTTCCCATTTTAGTGAGAGTGTGCCGCTTAGTGTGCGTATGGGTTAATCGTGAAAGAATAAAACAGATGGAAGTTCAAGTGCATTGAAATGGAGAATTATACTTGTAACCTTTTGTTTTATAAACAAAAAGAAAACGACATCAAGACTGTACTTAAACGTCTTTATACGTTGACGCAGATAGGTACGTTCATAATAATTTAAAAATAGTATTTTGACGGTTCGCCCATTATATCCAAGTACAAACATTAAAAATGGCGATAACGAAAAGGCAAATAACAACTTTTTCTTAAACTTTGCATTAAATGAATGGAATATTACAAGCATGAATGGAATTATGATATACAACTAGTGTAACTTTTGGCCTTAGTAATTTAGAAAACATTTTTTTTTATTATTTAAAAATTGTTTAAGCTGTCTTTTTAATCAAGTTTCGTGTTATGATTTGAAACAAGAAAAGAAGCTTAAACTAACATATGTTTTTAAAATAAAGTGATTCAATTTAACTACTGAGTTTTAGTAAACATTTTGTAAAATAATTACAATAACTAATGGTTAAAACTTAGTAGCGTACCTTTTTTTTTTTTTCATGTTTTAATAAGTGAATTTTTGTTGTGAATTTTTGTTGTTTTTTGTCTAGTGAAACTCATTTTTTTTTACTGTTGGTTACAAGCATACTCCTAACACGACTTGAAATTGCTTTGATGTTTGCGGCTTGATGAACTTCCATCTGTTTTATACTTCCATGGTTTAATTGAAATAAAATTAAAAAGATCTAAAAGAACATATAGAGTAAAAAGAACGCCTGCTTATATAAAATATTGTCATATTAATGTTTTTTCTTCAAACTCTTGAAGTTATTTTAAACTCTATTGTTAATTTCAAAGAGAAACAAAATGCATTGATTCGGGCTCTCCGAATCGATTGAACAATAAACATTCAAATCTTTGCCTATCCTTTTACTAACTTTTATTTCTTTTACTCAGTAGCGAGACTGGGGACAAAGGGGGTTTAGCACCGGACGTAAACGAATAAAAAGAATCACCAAAAAAATATGACGGAGCAAAAATGAAAATAAAAAATAAAAAGAAACACGTTTTTAATATAAAAAGCGTTTTTTATTTAAAAAGAAAATAATTTTTTATTATAAGAAAACCTTTATTTGCTATTTTGTCTCCGGGCGCTAATGACGCTAGCTACCAACCCTAGCTACTGTTTTCCCTCCATAGAAAACATTTCAAAATTGTTTTAGGGTAATTATAAATTTTAAAGAAGAAGGAGTTTGCATGAATTATAACTTATACATACTTCATGAAATTTAACTTTTATCTAATGGCAAGATCAAAATGTTAACAATATTTAAAGAAGACTGGGGAGAGCTTTACCCAGTTTATACTCTATTTGGGCTTATTTAATAACAAATAGAAGACGATGGTTTTATCATCTTGCCCTGTTAATTTCATTTAAATTTTACAATCAATACCAATAAATTATAAAATAGCTACAAATTATAAGGTATTTGTAGCACTTATATATATATATATATATATATATATATATATATATATATATATATATATATATATATATATATATATATATATATATATAAACATATGTAAATATAAATAATACTCGTATAAATAAAATAGCCAAGTAAATGTCTTTTTATAAATATGAATACAAGTAAATGCATTTTTATAGATATAACCATAAACATTTCCAGCTATTGTGTACATGAAAATTTCAAAACGTGTAAATATTTTAAAAGTTATCAAAGTAACATATTCTTTTGTCAAACTACACAACTGTACAATACAACTGTACGCAAGCTGTACTATAATTTAGGTATTTAAATTTAGGTATTTAAATTTAGGTATTTAAATTTAGGTATTTAAATTTAGGTATTTTTTAACATTTTAACTTTCATTATATTTCTTGATTTTAATGTTTAAAAAATATTTGAAAAATGCTAATCAAGTGTCCAAAGTTATCCCGCATGCTGGGTGACTTAGGACATCTATAAAAATTATGGACATCAAATAAATAAATTTGCAATTTCAACATGATAGTTGTATGATAGTTATCGTTATTCGCACCAGTTCAACATTATAACGATACACATTGATTACCGTCAACAGATAAACGAGACTCATGGTTGTCCATGATCAATAAGACCTTGTTTTGTGAAGAACAACGGAAAATATTTTAACTTCTCAACAAAACTGTCACTTGTCATCCAGCCAGTAAGGTTAAACAAACCAACTCCTGCAGAATCTAGAATACCATGCATCATTTTCCATTTATCAAAGCAGTGGCAAAAAAAAATGCTAACAGGTGGTAAGGCATGACAGGCGGCATTTACGATTTCTGTATTTGTTACCGAGTCTTCTCTTTCAAGTGACGTCACTTGACCTACTTTATGCTGCTTTTTCAAAGCTATGAATTTAGAAACACGCTGCACTGTGGTTACCCTTGTTTCATCCGTATTGTAAATTTGGGATGAAATGAAATTGTATTGTGTATTAAAATCATAAATTTTTTTTTGAAAATCTGCTACTGTTATTCAATTGAAATTGGTCATTCGAGCAAGACTCGGATGGCTTTTGGTGCAAGACCATGAAACATTGCTGAGCATTTAATTAAATATTTTATTTTTGATTTTTTTTTAACACTTTTACTTAAAACCCCACTGAAAGCCCCATGCTGTAGCAGAAGTGAGATCCTTTCAAAGGAAGCAATCAGAGAGTGTTTGCTTCCTATTAAGACAGGAATAAATGGTGGTATCGTCAGCAAACAATGCCACCTTAAAGGTGAGAATTTCTGGGAGATTGCTAATGTAAATTTAAAAAAGTATGTGCCGAGGATAGAATCTTGAGGAACATCTAAAGTAACAGGATATGAAGAAGAGGGCTTTTCATCGAAGACAAATTTAATACTACAATTAGTAAGAAAGAATTCAAAAATCATCACCCTAAGAAGAAAGCTTATAGAGGAGACCAGCATACCAAAACTTATCAGAGACTTTATCAAAAGGTGATAGGCCTTATCCTATCCAAATTTATATAATGCCAAATAAAATCTATCTGTTATTACCGTTAACAAACTAGCAGTAGAACGAGAAAATGGAAATCCATATTGATTATCTGAGAAAATAAGTTATTAGGTTAAAGATGAGAAATAAGGTGTTTGTTAGTTAAAGACTCAAAAACCTTGTTTATGGTAGGAAGAAGACTTATGGGACGGTAGTTAGACGAGTCAGATCTTTCTCTAGAATTTTTGAAAATAGGAATAACAGACCTCGTTTTCCAGCAGACTTGAAAACAAGACTCTAATAAGCACTTGTTAAATAGTTTTAAAAATATAGACGACAGCTCTGGAGAACACCTCTGTAAGACTATAACAGGTGTATTGTTCGGATCACAAGCTATAGAAGAGTCTACACGGGAAATCACTTTAAATGCAAAAGTTGGAGTGATACGAATATCAAGCAGTGAATCAACCTGTTTGTCGATGTAATTAGTGGAATAAAGAGATTGATGAAACGTTTTTAGCAAACAATTCAGCTTTGTCTTTAAGTGAAGTAACAAAATCTATACCATTCAAGAGAGGTGGAACCATGTAAGAGAGGTGGAAACGAGTTTGCTCTTATTATAGACACTGTTAAAGATTATCCAGAAGTCTCTGGAGCCTAATTTTTGACATACAATACGAGATTTTGTGACCTGAGAATAGCGGGCTTTGGCGTTAGACAAAATCTTTTTACGATGGTTTCTTGCAATAATAAACAGACGTCTGCTTTCTAAAGAATTGTTTTGGCAATAGATATAGCAGCAATGGTTACGATTGGAAATTTTAGCAGCACAATGAGAGGAAAACCATTGAGAAGAGTGAGACTTGACTTGGATTTGTGATTTGATAAGTGTGCTAGTCAGCTTTAAGGTAGTTATAAGAGGTTCAGTGATAGGGGGATTCTGATTATGAAGAAGAATGAGATAATAGTGTTAGAAAGATCAAACCGTAATCAGACAAGATGGAAGAACTTGAAGACCCAAGAATAAATAGTATCGAGAAAGTGTAAACTACAAGGACAAAATATGATCATGAAAATAAAGAAAGAACGATGGAAATGAGAAAGATGTTTTTTAACAAGCTAATACCAAAATGTTTTAAAAAAATTGAATAAAAAAGTAGATTTTATTTTTATGATTTAATACAACTAAAAGTTATTTGGATTCGAATAATCCAAATAACTTTGAATCAAAAATCTTTAATATTTATCAAACTAATGACTTTGAAAGTGAAGAGAATTTAGGTCATTTTTAATATAATATGTTTGGTCTTATAATCCCCCAAGCGCGTAAAACTAAAAAGCAAGAGAGAGAGTTGTTTTTATGTACATAAACACGAATTTGCGGTTTGTTCTCTTTTTTTTAGGTGTTCCCAGAAGTCCTTACGGTCTTAGCACCGAGGGAGAGCATTTAACTAGACGTTCACGCCATCTTCTTTACCAATGTCGTTTATTGGAAACCCGGAACCTCTGGGTTCTGAACCAGAACTCTAACCACTGCGCCACGGCTGCTCAAATCGGGCATGAAATTAGTACATTTTATGTCAAAAAAGAGCTAGATTTTAGTTAATAGTTTAATGGAAATAGTGTTCTTTTTTGAAAACTCAATTTTCGAAAATTTTCGAATAAATCGTTATCGATAAAAAATATTTCAAATTCGGTAAAAACTTTTGAAAATTGAATTTCGAAAATTTAAAAAATGATCTACCAGACAAAATACACAATAAAACAGACTGTCAGGCAACTTCACCAGCTATCTTGCTCAACATCTAAACAAAATGTAGACATTGTAATAACGAATAATTTAAGAGTCAGAAAACAAGTATGCACAGCCACATCAGCAACCATATGCTGGGCATGCTCAAGCGTAGTGCTTTTCGAGTTTGAATCTTTGTACTATTGCGCACATTGTATACTTTATCGCAGTACAAGCCTTGTTATCATATCAGCTTAGGATATAGCCAAACTTGAGCAAGTTCAACACCGAGCCACGGAACACATCTCTGCCATAATGCAGTTACCCTACACTCAGCGACTACAAGACTAAACCTAATAACGTTAATCAAACGGTGAGCAGAAAGAGATCTTGTTGAACAATACAAAATCAACAACAAAATCAACATTTTATTTGTTGGTTTTGTATTCAAACAACTCAAAGCACATTTTCTTTATTCAAACTGTTCACCATAAGGACTCAGGCTTTTTTTGCTTTTTAGTTTAACTACCATTGTTAATACCACTATCAAAATTAATATTAAGAAAAAATTTATGGTCTGCCCATTCAATTTTTTTTAAATGGCTATTTTATCTGACATCAATGAAAACGCCAATCATCTTTCTGAGCCTCTTTTTCTTTATTTTGAAGAGAAACTAAGACTTCTTTACTCTCCCTGCATCTAATTAGATTAAATAAGTTAATAAAATAATGTTAGTTACAAAAACATATTTATTCAGAATAAACTTTAAATCACAATCATTCATCCGAATTCATAAAAATAATAATAAATCGCAATTATAATATCGAATACAAACAATCTATTTAATTGAAAAAAAATTTAAATCTAAAAATGATAAGTTGTTTTGCTGACAATATAATATTCTAATAATAATAAATAATTGATTTTGATACACAAATTTTGATCAAAAGAAACAACAAATGAGAGTGTTTAATAACTAGCCATACCATTAGAAAACTTCTTCAGAAAACTTTTGAAGAGTTTTAACAGTCTGTTTACAGCAAGTTTACTTAAAGTTACTTTTAACAACTTTCTACTATTTTCTGACGTTTTCATTTCATTAAAATCATCATATACCATTTGATAGAAAAATTGGTTTGATAAATGTCAACATTAATGTTTCTAAAAATATATACCTATTTAATGTTACAAAAAGTAAACTCATAACATTTTAAATCAACATTGAAAAAGTAGAAGAAGTTAAAAGTAGCTTTGCAACACTTATGTATTGAAAGGATTCTAATGTATAAATTAATTATTAGTGATGTTTATTTTTTGGTGGTTTTCTAAGATTTGTAGGGGAGACCGGGGCTAGGTGGCTCGGTTTTTACTCTACGAGCTCTGTTGCCCTAACAGTACATTTTTTTTAAAATATTAAAGTGTAGTCTTAAAGAGTATGGATTAGGGTAACTTATGAAATTTGCATTCATTTACAAAAAAAAATTCTTTGGACCTTTCCGGGCCCTCAAAAAAAAAAAAAAAAAATTTGCGCCAACTAACCCCACCACGGGGTAAGTTGGCGCAAACTATAAAAATGATTATTAATGCACCGTTAAGTCCAAAATTGATAGAAATTTTTTTACTATTAATTTTTGCATCAATTTTATCCCAAAATGTAATATTACTTTTAGTTGGTACCAAATATTTGTCCGTATAAAAACCAAACAGTAGCCCACTCTTTATCTGTGAAAAAAAAACTAAAAAAAGATTTTTTTAAAATTTTCTTGTAAGCATAAATTTTTTCAATATTGTTAAAAATTAAAAAAAAATTAAATAATAATTTTATAAAAATATTTATTTTTTTCCATAGTAAATGCTATCAGTTAACTTACCCCGTGAATAATTTGTCAACTTACCCCGAAAGCTTTTTTTTTCAATAAACATTCTATAGATCCTGAAAAACGGCAGCTTTGAAAAAAAAGGCTGTTCTAAAAGTTACGTTTTGCGATGTTCTAAAAGTTACGTTTTTATCCAAAAAACGCATAAATCTCAATATCTCCCATGCACATGCGCGAATCCTGACAATACTACAGTGAATGATGAAATGGTCAATAAAGAAGTTTCTGAGTAATTTTTGTCATTTTCTGATAAAAGGCTCTAAAGATAAACGCAGTTCGTCAACTTAGTGCGTCCAACTAGCCCCGGTCTCCCCTACTTTTTTTTAATGTGCTAGGAAATCAAATATAAAAAGGATTGCATAACTTTTTTTGTTTCTTTTACGAGCTTCAAGGACTTTCTTTACAACAGTCACTAGTGAAATGTTTAATACTAAGTTTAGACTGTATGCTAGGAGTAAAACCTTCTGCGTATATTGTATTCATTATTTCCTTAATTCCACATGAAAAACTACCAATAAAAAAGTATTTAACAGGTATACTAAAACTAACTACTCATATACGAAATAAAACGTTGGACCTAAGTTAAGTTCTTGCTTAAGGTTGGTCCTTATTTAAGACCTTACTTAAGTTTGGACCTTAGTTAAGACCTAAGTTAAGACCTTACTTAAGATTAGACCTTAGTTAAAAACTTACTTGAGGTTGGACCATATTTAAAACCTTACTTAAGGTTAGACCTTAAGACCTTAAGACCTTACCTAAGGTTGGAACTTAGTTAAAAACAATTTGTAGCTACTTACCCATAAACAGAAACTCCTTTTGTGTAATTTTGAGTGCAATTAAACGCAGAACAAGGTAACCATTATAGTTATATACCACTTTTCAATTCAAAAAAGTAAAATTTAAACAAAATAATATACATAGGAAATATTGAAACTTTAAATTTGTTAAATATATTTGTTGTTTTTGCCATAAATCATAAACCCCACAATAAAGTTATTTAAAAAAGACTTTTATGTTGAGTTGTGTTAATTGCAGTGGCGGATTCAGCATAGGCGTAGGGAGGAGGGTGGGGAAAAGCTGCACCCCGTCCTGCGTGCTCCCTAAGCCGACTGAAAAAAATATACAATATATAATATATAATATAATATATAAGATATAATATAAATTTTCTTATCAAAAAACTCTGCGCTTATTTTAAACGGAAATAGAAAACTAGGTACATTATGATTATAAAAAATATTTTCTTTAAACAAAACATCTTCGTTTTGTGTTCTGCAATAAATGCCTGCAAACTTGTAAAGCAGATATGTAAACAATGGTTTGTTGCTACCTAGTTTTCTATTTCCGTTTAAAATAAGCGCAGAATTTTTTGATAAGAAAATTTATATTATATCTTATATATTATATTATATATTATATACTGTATATTTTTTTCAGTAGTTATGATTCATAACTACTGAGACTGTACAGTGACAGATGTTCATAAAAATGCAATGACTATGCAAAAGGTAAACAACTTTTTTAAGGAGAAAAACTTATAATTAAACTGATTTCAAAATTGCGGAGAAGTTTAGATTAATTTTTATGAGACAAAAATATTTTTGGCGAAAACCTGTATGACACCCGCTCCTTACTTACAACCTACTCGCGTCGACCCTACTTTTAAATATGTGTATGTATCAATATTTCCAACAATGACTACTACAAATGAAAGACATATATCCATTCCTAATAGAGAAATATGTAACTTCATGTTTTCCTAACTTGTCTATACTCTATCGACTTGACTCTTCCTTTTACATCTGCTTATAAAATACATACTGAAAAATAATAATATGTAAGTAAATTAAAGTATAGGCACCAGTGGCGGATTAGAGATAGTTAAGCCGTAGAAGTTTCAGTAGACTAAAGATCAAATATTATCTGTGATCAATTTGAACTATCAATAAACCATTTTGCTCCCACCCAGCGGGAACAGACGTCTGTTAGACGTCTCTATGACGCCATATAGACCTCACAAGTCCGTATGATATTTTTAAGACGTCCAACGAACGTTCTGTACCCGCTGGAAATAAAATCTCACAGAAATTGTTTTTACAAACTGGCAGGAAAATAAGTTCCTTTCTTAATACTTGCTTTTAATAATATATATATATATATATATATATATATATATATATATATATATATATATATATATATATATATATATATATATATATATATATATATATATATAGTGTATATATTTTTATATAACCAAACCATTTCAATAATATTAATTTTTTTTTAACGATAATTATTGTACAAAGTAAACTTAACTAACTCAAAATTTAGATTTTTTGTTTTTTAGACGTACTTAATAGTTATTATAAAAGGCACATAGAAGCATAGATAAGATATACTAAATTTTTATTCATCGATAAATTTCAAGTATTATTGTACAATCTCTATGCGTTCAAAAATTATGACCATACAATATAGGTTTAAACTTTTTACTGCCATTATTTTTGAACGCTTAGAGATAATACTATGAAACTTAAAACTTATCGATGAATATAAGTTTAATTGAGAATAGCAAAAAAACTATTTTATCAACTTGTTGCTCTCCCGTTTAAGGCAGGAAGGGAGAAGAAATTTTAGGTTTTTTTTGTTCCTAGCCTTCAACCATTGCAAGTTTTTGCAAAGCATCATTATTTGACATATGTATAAACATAAAAATGTTTGGAGGTTAGCTATCTTAGAACTTATCTTGGAGGTTAGCTATCTCCATGTCTGGAAGTTAGCTATTTCAAACACCAAAAAATGCTGGATCCGTCACTGAAAAAGTTATGAAAACACATACTAAACTCCATAACTCTTTTTTTTTTTTACCTATTTAAAAATACTTTTAAGCATTAAAAGTTATTTAAAAAAATCATTTTATCATACCATAGCATGGTTTTAAAGTTGTAAGGGTCGTATAACCGTGTTTTGACACTTATTTACAGTCTTGTTGTGTAGCTTTAAAAATCGTATTGCATACCCATAATTAAGAACTTTGATAATGTTGTATTGCATTTTTTTAACATAATACACATGATTGTTAATAATCATTTATTTCTTTTTTTCTTAAATCATTGATTGCGTTGTTTCATTTGGTGTTTTTAAGCATTGGATTTCATTTTATCGTTAATTTTGTTGTAACTGTCACGACAATAAAAACATAAAAATGCTTGTAAAACTTCAAGTAAAAACTATGAAACTCAGCACATAATAACATCAATATGTACTAAATACACACACCAAATGATTTTTTTTTACCATGTTGTTCGCTGCATAAAGTCTGACAAAGTTGTTTTGTTCAAAGGTGGTAAAAAGTAAGCGTTACAACCGTCATGCTACGTAGAGTTAATTTTTGAAAAAAGTTGAAGACTTTAATGCTGTAACTTTTACAAACTAAATTAAATGATAGTTTTTCACATTTTTGGAAAGTCATTTCTATTTTCGGTTCATTTTTAATAACTTAAAGAGTGTCAAATGTTACGACCGCCTCTCGCGGAATTGTCTATATATATATATATATATATATATATATATATATATATATATATATATATATATATATATATATATATATATATATATATATATATATATATATATATATATATATATATATATATATATATATATATATATATATATATATATATATATATATATATATATATATATATAACATATAAGTCATTTTTATTTTTAATGCTTTACAAAAAGTTCGAACCTGAACTTTTATTAAAAAGTTAGAGTTCGAATTTTGTGCCAAGCAATAAAATAAAATCAAAACTTAATGGATCTGGAAATATCAATTGAGTTGAGTTAATTGATCTTTTCCTGTGTAATTTAAACTATACGCAGATGGTTTTTTTTAAAAGAATTTAGTTCGAAATAACTATTGTTACTTTGATTGGTTAGTTAAACTTTCATAATAAAATACATTCTACTTTGACTTTTAAAACTCTATTTTCTATATTTTTACTTAAATCTATTATAATTTTTAATTAAAAACTTTAAACCGCTAACACTATCCCACAAAAAATTTAAATTGGTAGATTTAGTTTTGTCATAAAAAATGATAATTACGTGAGATGTTTTGACACTTCGCATATATATATATATTGTCCTCAAAAACATTAGCAACCAAATAAAGATTTCTATTTTTCAAACTTTAATTACTGAATACAGCATTTTTTCTAAAAAAAAAACAAACAAAAAAAACAAACAAAAAAACTCTTTAAACGGAATAAAATTGTTAATATTACATAATTATAAAAAATGTGTACTTAATAAACTACTTAACGAAGTAACAGTGTCGTGGCAGAGGTTCTCTTCAAAACTTGTCATTAGAGTTTTAGGTTCAGTCCTTAGGGCCCAAAAATTAAAAAAAAAATTCTTTACTAGTTATTCAAAAAAAACAAAACAAATTCTTAAATTTGCAGAAAGGCCCCCTAAATTTGTTGGCCCTCATAATAGGGGTATGAGGTAGCCTAGCCACGGCTCTGCCTGGTAGACGTGTTGTTTGGCTCGTTGTCTTATTGAAACGTCCATTGAAGAAGTATATAATTATCAGCAGGAAGGAACCATTTTTCAAGAATATAACGATAAACAAATTATTCCATAGTTCCATTTAATAGATTGATAGATCTAACTACACCCAGAAAAATATTAAACCCAGAAAAACAACCTAAACCGTTTCACCTTTTCCTACACTATACTTAACTATACACTATATTCTTCTTAATTTTTTAGAATCAAAACGTTTGAACAACGTTTGATCAATCAAAATGCAAAAAATACACTTTGATCCTTTGCTCCGCAAAACTCTTTTCCAACCATTAATAATGCAGTATCCGAAAGCATTAGTTGAATTTGCAAACTTAATTCTTGCTTTTCCGTTCTTTGGAAAAATGATAAGCTTTTTGCTGCTCCAAAACTCAGAAGTCCTAAAAGTTGTAACGTCCGCAAACTGTGTTTTGGAACTAATTGTTTCAGTTTTTCAAAAGTATCATTAATGATTTCAAAAGGATTTTTTATGAAAAATAAATTTATTGCTAGCAAAACAACACACTTTTTGCGTGGTCTACCACCCAGATATTACAAAAAACAACACTTTTATTCATCATCATTAGGTATTCGTATCATGTTAAAATCTTTTCCTTATATTTTATATATTAACAACTTGATTCCGTTTATAGAGTATTTCTTTATATAAAATGCTATATTCAGTAATTGAAGTTAAAAAAATTAAAAATTTTTATTTGGTTGCTCGTATTTTGGAGGACAATGTATTACATCTGTTTGCCCCCTGCTTTAAGGCGAGAGCAACAAGTTCATAATTTTTTTTTTACTTAAATAAAATCATATTAATTTAGAAATTTCAAACTTAATGGAAAAATATTTTAGCGTTCACGAATTATGGCAATATTAAATTTGCAATCCCTTCAATTTGAGGGAAGTTAAAACTTTAAATGGTCGTCATTTTTGAACGCTAATAATTGCATACCTCTGAATCAAAGCAGTGTGTAGGCAGTTAAAATGTAAATTGTAGGTTAAAAAAATTTTCTTTTTCTTAAATATCTGCAAAAAAATTTAAAACTAAATTTCCTCATCATTTATGGACGTAACGGTTTTGAAATCTAACATTAGAAGAGAGTGTTTCAAAAAAAAAAATTATATTATTCGTAACGTTGACACGTATTAAATTAAATGTTTTTACCATTCATCCGTTGATTATTGTTTAATTTACTTTAACAAATGTTGTAGCCAGATGTTAAACAAACATATATAACTACTTTTATCCACATATTAGTAAGTGTAAATAACAACACAATACGGAGGGCATAAATTAAACTGATATTGTGGTTTATCCTCCTCCGGCTAATTGCCATATAGAGGCCACATTACGAAGGCCCGCAAAGACTGGTTCAGCTCCAAAAGGAGCGTCATAACCAGCTTTACGGACCGAGAGTAAGGTGAATTTGGGAAAAACGAAGATATGTTAAAGTAAAAGACAAAGAAGCGTGTTAAAAAGATAGCTTAGAGAAAGCAGACAGTATTGCACACGATGTTAGAAGGTGTAATACGTACTGTTAGTTAGGTAACCTAACTAATGTACGTCGAGAAAGACTTAATTGGAGTTCACTTGATTGGAACTCTTTCGCAAGTAACTTTGTCGTCATAAATTAAACTAATATAAGTTAAATAAGAGGGCATAAATTATAATAATTACTGATTTTTTTGTTGCTGAATTACTCAAGTCCAAAGAAAAGTAAAACCATACATAATATTATTTTTACATGTGGGTTTATGTTGTTTCCAAATACTAAGCATTTAAGATTATTTTGTAGCATTTTTTTTTAACGCATATTTCAGATTTTGGGTAACATTAACGGGAATGCTCAAGTCACTCCATGGGCCAAGAATCAAGCAGAAGTAAGCGAAATGTCTTACACCTAATGAATCTTTCACAATACACATGAAATGGAATCAAACAAAGTAAACCCTAAAATAAAGTTAATTAAAAATAAAGGAGTAATAATAAAGAGTAAAAAATTTTTTTTTTCTAAAATCCTTGCATAAAGTAAAAATCCACACCTAACAATGTTGTATAATATTGGTAAGAAGAAAACATCAAACTATAAAGATATAAAAAACTATATTGTTGTTTCTAAGTTAAACCAAACACTAAAAAATTTGAAACGAAGAAATTCGACAAAATATTACAGTGCCACGAGAATTCGTCGTTATCAAATATTTAGCCATTAATGTGTTGTTGAGCTTAATAGATTGACAATTCTTTGAGAAAAAATTCTAAATCATAAATTAACACACTTTTTTATATTTTTAAGTAGACACTATCCCATACCCCATATAGGGGTAACATTGACAGTTGACCCCCCCCCCCCCCAAAAAAAAAAAAAAATTTAAAATTAATTATTTATCAATAATATTAGATAACTAATTACGGACTTTCACAGAGTGCGGTTTTTTTTAGTTTTGAGATGTCGTTTTTTTTAGGTGAGTAAAAAAAAAGTAAGCATAATGAGCTTGCGGTGGGAGGGAAGAATTTCCAAAAATTAATAAACGTCCTCCCCCGTGTATTTAACATCTAATAGGAACGAAAGCGAGCTTCAAACAATAAAAGTTTAATTTTTTAATGTTTTGAAATTTTACAAGACGGTCTCGATTTTGTATGTACATCTAGAATAGGCGGAATAGGTCTTTAAAAAAAACTTCTTTGTACAAAAGAAGGGTGGGGAGGGGTGGCAAAATAGTGGTTTAGTGCGTACTCACTCTATGGAAGTCTTCTACTATAATATAGTATACTTATAGTTTATATTATAACTGTACATTATATAATTTTTTGTTGGGAAGGGGGACGGAGCTTCTTGATGTCCACCCTGTGTGTGACACAACAATCTAAAACAGAAAAACTAGATAGCAGATGAATTAATGCATTTCTAACAAAAATTATATGTTATATATTTAACAAACAATGTTTTTATACATAAATTGCATACATTAAATATTTAAATTAGATATTTATTTTTAGATATTTTCAAGAGTACTTGATAAACCCATTTACAACTAAATCATAAATGGATTTATCAAGTACTCTTGAAACAATTTTAAATCGTTTTTTTTAGACAAAGTTTTTAAATTAAAAACAAATATTTTTTAGCGTAACAAATAAAATAATTTATACTACTTTATATCCATTTAGTGAAAATTCACTATGCAAAAATATTCAGATATTCAGATAATACAGATATTCACTATGAAGAAAACTTTCAAAACCGTCCAAATTTAATTTTTTTTTCATAGTATTTGTGTACTATGTAAAAGAATACTTTAACTAAATTTAATCATTATTCTAGAGCCACTTCAAAGCCCTTGAACATTTAACAGGTTCCAAATAATATTTATAAAAGTTTATCAAAAGTATGTCTTATTAGATCTTATACAATCAAAAATATTAACAAAAAAAAAACTTGAAAGAAAATAAAAACAACATTGTAGAACTAAAAAATGCCATTTTCTTAGAAGTAAAAACAAAAAAAGAGTTTTTTTGTTAATATAAGAGACCTGTTGACTGAGACATTAAAGGGCTTTGAGGGGGCTCTAGAATAATTACTAAATATGGTAAAAATTTTTTAACATTGTACACGAACACTAGAACGGAAAAAAAAAACAATCAATTTGAGTGATTTTGGAATTTTTTTGTGTGGTGGGCACCCCTTGTTGTTTGTGGGGTGCTGCTTTTTTTTTTTCGGAAGACTGAGATATATACACTTTTTTAATTTCTTGATGTTGTACTGGGATTTGCTGTGGGAATTTTGCGCATCGGTTTATTAATATGGGTGCGTAGAAGTTTAATACTTTCATAGTTAGGAATTCGACAAAGGTTTTCCTTTTTTAAACTTGCAAATAATTTGTACTCTTTATGTGGCCAGTCAGATATCGCTAAGTTTAAAAGGATACTGTCAATTAAACGTTTTTACGTTTTTTTTTGTACGAAGATTTTGATTCAGGATGATAGGACATGAGAAAGCAGTAGTTTGATTGTGTACATACCATTTGAAGTTGTGTTTGAATAAAATAGACAGGTGATTTAGATAAGTTTAACAATAATTCTTTTAAATTTTCTCCTCCAATATTTTTTTTCAAGTAACAAGTTTGGATCTACCAAGACATCAGGACCTATATCATATGAGTCATCCACAGTATTTTTTCAAAGCGGTGACCACGACATTTTTTTTAAAAATAAATTTATTTCAAAAAAGTTTCGTAGATTAAATGCATCAATGCGTACATAAATCAAATGTTATAGCCGTAATCACAGTGAAGTGTACATATATCCACTGATTTAAATAGGGATAAGCGCAGTGTTGCGTACATACCATCGACTGAAGGTTTATACCTTTACTGTTTTAATTATTTCATGACAAAGTTGCATTAAAAAAAAAAAAAAAATTTGTTTAACTATTTGTGTAAACTATTTGGAAATCCGGAAAAAATTAAATTTTAAAGAAATATCCGGAGAAAGATAGTCCCTGCTAATAAGCAAATGCTCTACTAAATTATTCAATCAAAACCAATATATATTTTTTATATTGCATTGTTAGCTACATATTGTATAAAAACAGTTTAATTCTAATGTTTTCAAATTATATTTAAAAATATAAAAACCAAAACTCACATACAAGCTTAAACAAGTCGAAATATATTGCTTTATAAATTATTGCAAAAACTGGTTCAATTTAATTATCGTATTTAAATATAGAATCAACAGAATTGAATAATTTACAGACACTTAAATAATAAATACATAATAAATATCGCTCTAAAAAACCCTCTTCTGCTTTTCCCCCATCAGATCACGTGTTTCATTACTACTAACTAGATAGCTCCAATGATGTGACTTGCGACCGTACTAAAGTTTAAACCATAAAAAATAAGATTAAAATAATCACACATATATATTAAAAGAAGATGATAAGAAAAGATTTTAAGGAGTATTCCTTTAAAAACATTTTTTAAAGGGATGCACTAACGCATACCTTTAAAAAATTATAAAAAACATGCAAATCCCTTTAAAACATAAAAAAATTAAATTAGAAAACCACAAAAGGTACAATAAAACCATGTTATATACAGCTAAAACAATGTTAAAAAATTTATGTTAGATATCTATCTATTTATATATATTAATTGCATTATTAATAGAATTAATTTCTAAATGCAGATATAAATACCTTTTTAATGCAGAAAATAAATACCTTTTTTAATGCAGAAAATAAGTATCTTTTTAAAAATTATAAAAACAAATGACCTAACATATCTTAAAATTATCCATATTCTAAATAATTTTTTTCAGTAAAAAATGTAGAACAAACTAACATTATTTTAATGTTTGTAATTTTTTTAGTTTTAAAAATATTTAATTTTTTAGAAAATTGATAACGAAGCTTGTGTTTTTAAAAGTTTTATTTTAATACTTAAATCTTGTGATTTTAAAATTCTCAAAAACTACTTGATATAAAACAAAATATTACCGAATCAAATGTTACTTTTTTTAAAAAACGAAAGAAACTGACCCTTCTATTTCTTTCATTTTTTAAAAAAAGTAACATTTGATTCGATAATATTTTGTTTTATATCAAGTAGTATTTGTGAATTTTAAAATCACGAGCTTTAAATATTAAAATAAAAATGTGAAAAACTGGTTTTTATTTTTGTGGCAAAATAGAAATAAACTTTAAGGTTTTTTATTTAGTACTATTCACAATTTTACATTTTCTTACATGTTAATTTTGTTATTTATTATGAAAAAATATTTAATGTTGGGGCATTGATCACAGTAGAACATTAACTTCGTTCAATTAATAATTTTTTTTAAAAATATTCCAACCAATTAAAATTGAAGTTTCTCAATTACTGGCGGAATTGTCAACAACAAAACTAGGGGCCCCATAGAAAACTTATATAAGTTCAGAAAGTTTTTGTTAAAAAAGTTTTAGAAATAAAAAACTTAACAAAACTTTAAAAAATAAGGTCCTCTTATAGTCATCACTAAATTGGGCTACTAAACTTGTGTCTAAGTCACCCTGATAAGAGATTCTCTTACAAAGAAACAAGGTAACAAAGAAAATAAAAAATAAAAAACGTCTTAGTGAAAAACTATTTTGAAAAAGTAAATATTTATTTCAAGAAGTTCATGAAGTGTTTCATAGTTTCAAGCATTGGTCACATGTGATCTTAACTTAAATTACTCTATCTCTTGCTTCATAACAACACGCTAATGTAGAAGCATTTGATACAATCTTTATGCACTGTTCAACTGCTTGAGTGTGGCAAGGTACCTTTACAACTTCAATTGTATTAGAAACGTAAAAAACCATTCTTGTTTAACCATTAATTTAAATGTGTCTAGTCAAAGAAGAGTCAGTAACATTAATATATTGCCAAATAATCATATCAATGTAATCTCCAGCATTAAAATTTAGATTTGGCACTTTAACACTCATTTGATTATCATAGGATTCTCTACATTTGAGAATTTGCCTAATACCGAATTCGCTGATGTGCTTTCTTTCATCCACTAACGTAACCAACAAAACATTTTCTGGGTGGCAAAAATGGGCATTTCTTTGTAACACCGCATCAATGACACTTTTAAGTTTGTTACGTAAGAAACAAGATTACTTGTTACATAAGTAACAAGATTTCTTTATAAATCCAAAAGAATGATTTAATCCATACATACAGGTCGGTTTCATTTTTATCTTAAACCAGCTAACATAGTAAAATATCAATAATCACAAAGTTTTGTGATTATTGATAGTTTATTGTGGATACATATAACCTTTTAATTCTGTTGGTTGTTGCTAACCAATGAGAATAAGAGATCTTTCCAGGATCTTGCAATGATAAAGACACTGATATATAACCTTTTTTATTTCTGATCAGTACTTAATTCATTTTGAACAATATTTAGAAGTTCCATTCTCCACAGAAGGTTCAAATGTAACAATTGTTTACAGTATTCTAACATTTTTCCAACAGCACCATTAAATCCTGTAGGACTATTTATTTTTCCACATTAGTGCTGCATTAGAAGGCGGAGAGGAACATCACATCCAATAACCTTTACTTGCTCTAATATGAAAATTTTATTTGGATCCTCTAAAAATAATTCAATGCAATATTTGATGCAATACTTGATGCAATCCCAGATCTTTATGTTACACAATACAGATATTTTGTAACAGGTTCTAATACTAGGACTATATGTTAATTAATAACATATTTTAATTTTAGTTTAGTTAATAGATTTTTGATAATACTTTGTCTCTTTTATCTGAAAAAATTTTAACTTTAAAATATTCATGTTTTTCAAATTCTTGAAGTTGCAATTGTTTTTTTCTTTTGTACTCTCCATATTTTACTTTGATCAACTAATCTTGCTGGATTTTCTTTTGTTAAGATTTGAAAATCTTTGAAAATAATATTAACTAGTAGTAAAGCAGATCTGAAACTTCAATTCCATGCTCCAATTACATGCTAAAGCTAGATTAAACAATTTAAGTCTTTTTTCAAAAGTAAAACTATAGTATGACTATGATGATGTGTTGGGATCAGAAGCTTTATCTGTATTACCTGAGTTTTAAAAGTATCAATTATCAAGGTATCGAAGATATTGCTTCTTTAATTTTTATTTTAAATGTGGATTGAAAAGGAAATATTTTCTTACTTTTTTTTAATAATATTTTCCAGTTGTGATGGTTGCTTTACTTTTTATATTTTCTAAACAAGTTGTTCTCAACAAGTTGGGTAACTTTTTTATTAAAATTACCTATTATCATTTTATAACTTTTCTTTGATCCATAAAAAAACATCTTTTAATAATAGGAACTTTAACTTTGCAATGACAGTCAATAAAGATTTTACATTTGCAGATTTCAAACAGTTATTTCAAAATTTTCTCTGAGGATCGTTGTGTTTGATCGTTGCCTTGTGCTGTAACTTAAGAATGTTCTTTTTTATTTCTTTTCTTTTTGCTTCTAAAAATTTCTGTTTGTTATAGAGATCAATATTTATTAGGGTGATCCTGCTACCCTATAACTTTTAAATTTTTGAATAAAAAAGCCTGACTTTTTTTTTGACGAGGAGGTTACTTCTAACTAAGAGCTGGGAAAAACTTGAGAGTAGTTGGACAATGTTTAGTGGTAGTTATGGTTGTAGTGATTTCAATCAAAATATTCTATTTAGGTGCAAAAATTGAAAATTTCCAATTTTTAACATACAAATCTCTGGGGCAACCTAATATATCTTTTTTACTATTCTGATTTAAAGAAGCTTTTTGGTATAAAGGGAGTATAATAAACAATTTTAATAATTAGGTGTGCTATTTAGGGAGGAGCAATGAAAATAGGGGAGGGGGCAGTTTTACATAAATAAAAAAATACACAAACTTTTTTCAGTTAGACTCTTCCTTTATGGTGAAATGGTGTTTAATAGTAAAATGGTAGACTAATCTGATATATATGCTGTAACCCATTCTGAAAAATTATTATGATAAATTAAGATTAAAATATATTTAAATGTTTATTGATTCAAAAATTTTAACATTAAATTTTTAAATGTTAACAAAAAACTTAATGTCACATTAAAATTTAAATGTGTATCAACATAAAAGAGTATTAAATAAAAAATAGAAAAAATAAACAATCTGATCAGAATTTAATGTAGAACATTTCTTTAGTTGAACAACATATTTCTGTTGTTTTCTACAACTTGTATAATGCTCTGGAATTTTCTTTCTTAGCAGTTCCTGCAAAGTCACTACAAAGCTTTACTCCACATTCAGCAGAATCCTTTACAACACATAAACTAGAAACAACATTTTTTAAAGCTAGAAAATCTACATTTTTATGCCATTGTGTGACCGGTTCCCTGAGAAACTATATTTATTATGAGAAATTTATATTTATTATGGTGAAATGAGAAATTTATATTTATTATGTTGAAAATTACTGGGAAGTCTTCACCAATAAAATCAGTCAAATCATTCACAGCCATTTTAGGAACCATTGGAAATATAGGTTTATCAAACCCTGAAACTTTTTTTTGTTGAGGTTTAATGTCACATTTAATTGTCATTTTAATGTCATTTAATGTCACATAATTTTTTAGTGATAGTAATTTATTTGCAATCTTTTTGCCTCTGCTTGTCCTCTAAGTTATTATTAAATAGAGACAGTGGAGCTAACTCCTCAGTGAGATACCACATGTGATTTCTGAAAGCTTTCAGAGCAGCATTGAACAATAGTTAAATCAATAACTTTATACTCTAATAATGAATTAATAAGATTTAAATCTTTAGTAGGAGCTGCTGAAGATATAGGTACAGTGAGCCACCATGGAATATAACAAAATACAACAAACTGGAAAATCCTTTGTAGTTTAGGAAGTTGTTGTAGAGCAAAAATTGTTCCTTTAGGTAACTGGCTGATTACCACATTTACCACATTTTGGCCATTGCTTAGATACAGCAATGTTAGTTGAACAAGTTCTCTATGATCACCTCTGCTGAAATTTGCCTCATTGCTTCTTGGCAAAGATTGGTAATGGCATCTTTTTTATTTATCAAAGACTGTGAAATTTGAGGGATGTCTACATCTTCAATAGTTTGGTAATTCAGATGTTCAAAGTTTTTATTAAATCTAAAAACCAAACAATGCAGTCATTATTTTGTTGCTTATAATATTGATGGTTAGTTTAGTTTTAAATAATAATAAAACATTCTAATAAACATGTTAGATTACCTTAAAAATAGATTGATATTAGGACCTTTTAAGATCTTTAAACTGTTCCATTTGTTCCTTAGTATAGTCTCTCCTAACACGAGGCTACTAAAAATTTGCACATAATTTGAATGTTTGAAACTCACAAACAAATTCAAATATTTCTGCATTTGGAAGTTAAATATATTCACTAGACATTCTTATTTCATAAACTGATACTGATTTTGGCAATTAAAATTATATAAATAAAATGAATGGAATTTAAAAAAGCGAAAAATGAAAGTTTATTGGAAACTCCTATTTAGATAACATAGACAAAGGGAAAACATTTACAGTGCATCATTTTCTGCAAACGAAAGTTGCAAGGCGAGTCCTATTTTACATTAAGCAGCCAAAACACACCAGGAAATGATGGCTTTTATAGTCAAGATAAAGACAAAACTGAAGATAATATTAAATATAAGTTTAAATCAAAATTTCAAGCGAAAGTTTTAGTATCGATTGCAATCAATAGATTTGGTAAATCAAAGCCTTTCTTTGCAATTAAGAATAATGCTATTGATGCAAAAAAATATTCCGAAGAATGCATTGAAAAGAAACTTGTTTCCTTCATCAATTCGCATCACAAAAATATAAAACATATATTTTGGCTTGATGGTGCAAGCTGTCATTATGCAAAGCTAACAATTGAAACTTATAAGAAGTTTAATATAACCTATGTTTCTAAGGATGATAATCCACCAAATGTACCACAATTAAGGCCCATTTAAACATTTTGGGCTCACCTAAAACAGAGTCTATTCCAATAATCTACTATTGCTAATATAATATAATCTAATATAATTTGAATGACAACTATAAGCGATTCTTTTTTTTGCAAATTTTTAGTAGCCTTGTGTTATGTGATGTCAGCAAGCAAGCCATAGAAATAGCCTGTTCAATATATTTTGCATTGAAACACAGCCTGCAGTTATAGCCCTAGTATTTGATGCTGTTGCATAAAAAAACCATGCTTGCCACACAATCTGAAGTTCCAAGCTTCTAGGAATTCATATGTTGCTTAGCAATCACTGGCCCCATCTTCTCAGTGGGTTTATATGGAAGCACTGGTACACCCAGTAATTTTACACCTGAACAACCTAAAAATATTTTTTTCGAAATAGAACCAAATTCAATTTGCTAAGTAACAAGTATATAGACTTGCTGATATGTAAATTGTTCATTAGTTCCTAATTTTACATGAATTGACTTGCCCAAGTTTTATTTTAGAGCTACCTGAAAGAAGAATAGGAAGCCTTTCTTTCCTAATGTTTTTGTTGTCAAGTGAATCCATGAACTTACTATCCCAATGAACAACACCGATTTTTTGGAGATTTCTAGGAGCTCTTAATCTTGGTAGCAATTGTCTGCACACACACTCCACTGCACACACTCCATTTTGTTCCTAAATTGTCTGCACACACTCCATTTTGTTCGATTGTTTAAAGTAAAAAATGCAAGAGTAAAAATATTGATTACTGAATCAAAATACTGATTACTTTTGAATCAAAAGTATATTTAACCAAAAATTAAAAGTATATAAAAGTAAAGAGAAATTAATATTTCAAACAAAACAAGAAATTTCTATTTAAATCTATTTTTTAAAATTTATATTTCTATATAAATAAATAAATATAAATATATATATATATATATATATATATATATATATATATATATATATATATATATATATATGTATGATATATATATATATATATATATATATATATATATATATATATATATATATATATATATGGGTATTTCCACGATGGAAGAGATAAATTTTGTGTTTAAAAATATCTTTTTTCAAAAGGTTTTATTTCTTTAATTATAGTTTAAACACCTTAAAATTATTGTTAAAATAAATTTTGAGTAGAAAATGTTTGAACCGAGTAGATAAATTTGATGAATGTTAGCAACTGTTCTTTTTATTATTCGAAAAAGTGAGTAAAATTTGAGGGCGAGTTATTGCAATATTTTAAACAAAACATATCCATACTTTTGTTTAGAAAGAATCTTTGAGATTACATATATGTCTTGAGTAAAAAAACTTTTACTCTTTAAAAATAATTCAAGTGTTTTTTTGTCACAAACACATCTGCAAAAATTACGTTGCGTCACTGAACTAAAAGCTAAAAAAGTTTAATTATCGCAATGAAATTATGCTTTATGGCGAGGTTTTTTTAGAAATTATATATTTTAATGTAAACTTTTAATCATTACTAAAAAAAAAATTGGTCAAAAAGCATTGTATTAACATATAGTTATAGTTTAAAAGCTGTTGCGTCACTGAACCCATCGACGGGATAATTAGCGTTTTATAAAATAGCGCGGTAAGGAAGTCAAAGTATCATCCAAAAGTTCAGATTTCGTTGCGGGTTTTCAAATTTTTCAAATTCGAATAAATTTTTGCATTTTAGTATTGTGAAGGGCTATTAGTAAATATTAGTAAACTTTTGGATTTATGTTAACATTTTCTTATAAAGTTGTAAATGTTTTAAGAAATGGAATCAAAATTAGAAGTAAAAAAAAAACGTTATGCAGAATACCAAGCTAATTATGTTTCTCGGAATGCTGATAAAAAGAAAGAAATGTCCAGAGTTAGATCTAAGAGATATCGAAAAAAATTGAAAGCGGATCCTAATAAAAAAGCAGCTTATGCTGCTAAAGCAAAATTAAGAGTTTTAATAAGTCGCGCTTTAAAAAGAAAACTTTTAAATCAATATCAAAGACCAAGCTCATCTTTTAAAAATGTTCAACAAAAAGGAAAAGCATTGAAAAAAGTTTTAAAAGCACTACCAACTTCAAAGGAGAAACAATCTGAAATTCTTTCTATTCTTTCAAATAGCTATGCTTGTAAAGATAATTCGGGTCTACCTCTAGCATGTTCAAAGCTGTATGGTCTTTCTGAAAGCGATGTTTTAGCAGTTGTAAACTTTTATAATGAAGATGAAGTTTCCCAAATATCACCAAACAAAAAAGATGTCACTCGAACTCAATTATCTGACGGAAAAGCAAACAATATTCAGATACGTCATTTATATTATACACTAAAAGAAGCTTTCGAGTTACTCAAGGAAAAGCATCTGCACATAAAAATTGGACTCAGCAAATTTTGCGACCTTCGTCCACGCAATGTAAAATCATTACAAAATTTCCGCATAATGTTTGTGTTTGTAGTTTGCATGAAAATATGCGATTTGCCTTAAATGCATTAACAAAATCAATTCAAGTGCCTTCAATCAAAGTTGGATCTGAAATGATAAATAACTTTGTTTGTGAACCGTACACATACGATTGCGCCTATGACAAATGCGTTGCATGCAAAGGTATGAAACAGTTCGATAAACACTTGCAAACTGTTAATACATTTGGTTTCGAAGTATCCTGGGACGAGTGGAGAAAGCCTGAAACTAAAACATATGCAATCATTGAAAAAATTTCAAAAAAGTCTACTGTAACAGAACTCATCCAACACATATCAGCGATGCGTGATAAGTTCGCATTTGTAAAGAAAAACCAATCAACAATTTTTAATAAACTGAAGGAGGTTTCAATGAGTGTTAATTCTGAAATTGCAGTAATCCAAGTTGATTGGGCTGAAAACGCTTGGTGTTTCTATCAAAATGAGCCACAAGCGGCTCATTTCGGTCAAAATCAAGTTTCTATCATGACCCTAGCAGTCTGGAACATTGAGTTAAAAACATTTGCCAGTTTCAGATTCAACTGATCATACTAAGTCTTCCGTTATACCGTACATTGACAAAATCCTTCACTTTATTCCTGATCAAGTCAAAGAAGTACACATGTTCAGCGATAATGCCACTTCTCAGTTCAAAAACAAAAGCATTATGGCTGCAATGGTTGTGTTTGAAAAACGTTTTCATAAAAAATTCTTCTGGCATTTCTTTGCAGCGATGCACGGGAAAGGAGTGGTTGACGGAATAGGAGCTACTGTTAAGCGAATCGCAGCCCTGAGAGTTAAAACTAGTCAATATGAAATCAGGTCAGCAGCAGATTTTGCGTTAGCATTACAAGATTTGCAAATATCTGTAATTCACATGTCAGAAAACGATACAAGACAACAAAAAAATGAACTTGGATTCAGTTCAATTTTAAGTAATTCAAGAAAAATCAATGGTATATCAAAATCACATTATTTTTATGTTCAGAATGATAACGTTGTTCCGATGCTATTTTCACCTGAGTATAATTAAAATTTATTACAAAATAACAAATTTTTTTAAAATGATTTTAATTTCGCCTTTTTGTTTCGTCACTGAACGTTGCGTCACTGAACTGATAGTTTTTTTTCTGTAAAATAAAACGATAGGAAAACTTTATTGTTTGTGGCTTTTTTTATGACTACCTTATTGCCAAATGAAAAAATTACAACAAAAAAATCTAATAAGTCAAGCAAGAATTAAAATTTCAGCGAAAACTCCATTTAAAAGTATGCTGATAAAAAAACACTTTTTTCCGCGTTGCGTCACTGAACTCATGTTTTAATTTTTGCTATGTAGCAGTGTTATGTTAATACAATTGTGTTTAGTTTATATTATAAAATTTTAATTCAAGATTGATTTAGAGTAATAAAAAATTATTTTTGAGTTATAGAAAAATTTCTATTTAAAAAAATCTCTCCGCATGATGCCTCACTGAACTATGGAATTGGCCATATATATATACCTGTATGCTGTTATGTAGCTCAAGTCAACTCAAGAAGAATCACCAGACATGGCACAAATTATAGAGTGAAATAAAGAACAGAGTGCAGTAGGTGTAATTTTGTTCCTAACAGCTGTTTCAATAACTTTAGGTGATTTGAGAATATTATGTGGTATAAACACATTTGTGCCAGTTTTCAAGCTTTTGTGAGAACGCTGCTTAATTTCATAAATACATCCAGGTTCATCAAGATCAAGACAACCTTCATCTATCTTCATGAAATTGTTCTTAGAACATCTCAAGAGACTTGATTGCACTTCTTTTTCTTCATAGATTCTTTCTTGTTCAGTTTCTCTCATGTAACTTTTCTTTCAAAAGGCTGCGTTTAAGATCAACTGAGCCAACGGATGATTTCCTATCAGTCATCATGCTGATCAGAAACTGTTTACTGCTGCATCAACCAATTTATCTAGCATATTTTGTGGCCAGAACCTCATTGTTTTTGTTAGCTTGTCTTTAAATCCAATAATTTTTTTGGTATTCTTGACAGGTTTCTATGGGCATAGTCAATTTTAATTTAGTTAAAACTGACTTTTTAACTCCTTAAATAATGTCATGATTTATTTTGCCATTTTATTTGACTTAATTGTTATTCTTAATATTTATTGTTAATTTTATTTTATTTGACTTAATTGTTTGTATTCTTGCCAAATTGCTAAATGGCAGAATTGATTTAACTATTTCATTTACAACATCTCTCTTAGATTTTGCGGTGAAATGTGCAAGAAAACATAAAAGCACCTGATGAGCAGTTAGTAGCCTAGATCCATGTACATCCGTATCAGATTTAATAGGGATGGTTTCTAGAATGAAATATCTTCGGTCTTTAGATTTAGCCATTTTTACCCACTTAATTTGTCAATATTTTAATTTGTATTTACTCTAAAAAAAGTTTGAAATAAGTCATTAATGTATCTGTAAAATCGTAACAAACAACACAAATAAAAAATAAAAGACAATTTTGGATAAAACTGTTTAACTGCTTTTTTTATAAAAAGAAATATCTTGTAAGATTTTTTGTAAGAATGTTATAAGGCACATTGACTAATATAATACTCCAATTTACATTCTAGTAGTTTCACACTGATAATTATAAGTTCCTCCTGATTATCAACAAATTTTGAAATTGCAAGAATCTTGAAACTTCAACTGAAATCTGCTACCACTAAACATTGTCTATTTTTCTTAAAATTTCAGATTTTTACTATTTATTATGAACCTCACCCACAAAAAGTCAGGCTTAACTAGAGCACATAAGGGCGGCAGGATCACCCTAATATTCATTGATTGGAAATTATTGATTGGAAATTATTGATTGGAATATATATATATATATATATATATATATATATATATATATATATATATATATATATATATATATATATATATATATATATACATATACACACACACATACACACAGATGCATTTTCAATATAAAATAGGTTATTAGTCAGTTTTATGTAATAAAATTTTACAAAAACCATTATAATAATTAAATTTTGTTTTTCGTCAAAAAAACCTTTGATTTAATAACTGCTTTAACTATTCTCTGCATTCTTTCAATTTTCTAGTTGTTTCTTTCTGAATATTATTCCATTCCTGTTCTATAAAGTTCCATAAATGAGATTTTGATGTTGGACATACAGTTCTAATTTTTCTATCTCTATAATGTTCTTTCCTCATTATACCATCAATTTTACGCAAATCTCCCACTCCATCCAGAGAGAAACAACCCCAAACTATCACAGAGCCTCCACCATGCTTTAGCATTTTTTTTCTGACAGATCTTCTAACATAAACCCTTTGCTTATTTCTGAAAACTTAAAATTTTGACTCATCGGTCCTGAGTACTTGTTTCCATTCATCCATTGTCCAATTTTTGTGGAACTGTGCCCAACAGAATCACTTCTGTCGATTACCTTTTCGTAGATATGGTTTTCGAATTGCAACACGACCATGCAAATTAGCTTATTGCAATTTTCGTTTGATAGTACTGACAGAAACTTTTTTCTCAATCACAGTCGAAAATAGCTGTTATTTGTGGAGCAGTTAACATTCGATTATGTTTAGTGATGACTTTTATGCGTCGGTCATCAGTTTTGTTGTTATGCAAGAAGGAACTGGACAATTTCTGTCTTCTAAACTTACAGATCTTCGATATCGACAAATTGTATAACTAACTGTTGATTTACTCAGATTTAATTTTTCAGCTATTTTTGTAACTGTAGAGTTTTCTTGAAGCAAAGTGAGTATTGCTGCCCTTTTTTCTACACTTATTAGCTTACCTTGAGGCATATTTTTTCCAATATTTTTAATTTACAAAAAATTAAGTTTGAAAAAATTTAAAAAAAATTGAAATAAAATTTTTTTTTTAAAATTTTACCTTTGAACTTCTGCACTTGAAATTTTTAAAACACTAACACAAAATAAACAAAATAGCTGCGTATAAAAACACAGTAAACAATAGAAATATTTGTTAAATGACAAATTATATTTGAATTTAATATGTTTCTGGGTTCGCTGTTTAATTATTTAAAATGATAAGACTTTTATTTGCGTGTACAATTTATGTTATTTTAATGATTTACATTAAAATAACTTAATTTAGAATTTTTTTATACAAATTTTATTTAACTTGATTTATATATAATAAATTTTACTAATATAAATTAATAATTTTATAACGTAATTACATTTTAATATTGTTCTTTTGAAAAAATATTTTTTGTCCTAACTTTCATGAGCGGCAATGTGTGTATATATATACATATACATATATATATATATATATATATATATATATATATATATATATATATATATATATATATATATATATATATATATATATATATGTATGTATATATATATATGTATATATGTATATATATATATATATATATATATATATATATAGATATATATATATATATATAGATATATATATATATATATATAGATATATAAAAAACCCTTAGATGTTGTCCGAAAGTTTTTTCGATATTTTGTTGACAAAAAGTAAAAATTAAAATGCAAGACCGGAATTTTTTTTTTTTAATAATGATAGACTGCCTGCCCCAACCAAACCCTCAGTCGATGTAGCAGCACTCCCTTGCGGGTCAGGCTATTTGTCAGTCAATGTAGCAGCACTCCCTTGCGAGTCAGGCTATTTGTCAGTCGATGTAGCAGCACTCCCTTGCGAGTCAGGCTATAAGATAGTCGATGTAGCAACACTCCGCGCATGATTTACAGTAAAAAAAATAAAAATAAAAACATTTTATTAAAAAAAATAAAAATAAAAACATTTTATTAAAAAAAATAAAAATAAAAACATTGTTTATATTGTTAAAAACATTCAAAATGTTATAAAAACATTCAGAATGTTTTTAAAAACATTCTGGTCAATTAAATTTGCGTTTTTGTGGTTTTTTTAAAAAACGATTAATTTGTAATTAAATTAATGGTTTTTACTTTCGTCCAACACGGAAATGTTGGACGAAAGTCAAAAGTAATTAAAAGTGACGTATGTGTTGGCGTAAGAATCACTTTTTTCCTTCCGCTCTTCCTAAAGCCAACAAACTATAGAACTATATATATATATATATATATATATATATACACATATGTATATATAAAACAATGACTAATTAGAGAAGCATATTTTCTATGATTGATCATCATCAAAGGAAAAAAAATATACCTGAATATCTGTGAGTTCTTTGAAAAGTCTTTTAGTCAAAGGAAAACCATTTGAAGTATCCACTCTTAAAAACTGTGAAAAAGAGTTAAGTTCTTATATGAATTCATAAACACACACATAAAAATCAATAAAGTTAATAATGCCAATCAGTAGCACAAGAAAGTAATAATACAAAACAAATGGAAAAAACAATGGAATAAGAGACGATTTTGAAGAAAGCAATTTTTTTGGAAACAAAATTTTATTTATATATTTATGCTAATTTACAGACCTCATCGTTAAACAAGATCTTTTCAATAGGCAAAACAACACAGCCAGTACCAGCTCCAAATACCTCCTTGATCTAATAAAATTATGGATATATCAAAGTAAGAAATATCATAATTTAAAAAACCAACTATATTTCTCCATTAAATTTTAACAACCTTCATTTAGTCTTATTATTATTTAAGTTTTTTATAAACTTTTATTTTGTTTTTAATTTATGTCTTGCAATTTTATTTTTTTATGTTTACTCATGCAAATTTAAAGGATGGCATAATTTTGTATCAAAAAAAGAATTCGGTCAAAGTCATATTTTTATTAAACAAAAACTTAAAAATAAACCATATTTCATGACATTCTAACTTTTGCAAGTTATATTCAATTTAGCAGTGGAACTTTTGTTATTTTTAAAATAAGAAAAAAAGCAAGCACTTTTATTAAAAAAATATTTTAAGTTAAAAACTTGGCGCTTAAAAATTTAAAGATAAAATTTTCATGTTAAAAACTTTAAACAATATAACTTAGACCCTTAAGAATTGAGTCCAAGTTAAAATATTTAAAAAAACATGTATAATGCAAAATTGAAACAAAACATATGTTTTGATTCTTGGAAAATAAGAGACACTAGTGTGTGATTCTTAGAAAACATGAGACACTAGTGTGTATTTTGCTTCATACTTACTCGCCCTTCTTTTGAAGCTTTGATCATTTGGTGGATTGTATAAGTTTTTTCAGAAACTTTGAATTCATTCTAAATAAAATATGAAAATCAAAAATAGATTTACTACATAAAATTCTATAATTTGAATTAGTGAACACATATATAATAAAATATTAAAATCTGGTATTAAAAATTATAATTTAATGAAGTCTACAAAAAGGTATCCAGAAAAGATTAGCCTGCAATAATTAAATTATATGGATCAAAAGATTTAAAACAATGGTGCAAAAATAATTAGAAACTTATTAGTTTTTAATATTTTATTAATAAAAAATAGATAAAAAAATTTAATTAATTGTGAGTAATAAAACTATGAAAGACAATTTTTGTTCTTGGATTTCAATTGCTTACATCTAAGGAATAAATTGAGCACAAACTTTTGTTTTATGATTATGTAGACCAAATTGAGTCTGCTTCAAATCATCAATGCAAACATCCTGTTACTGATTTACATGTATTGTACAAAATATGTAATGCAGTTGCATTGCATATTTGTACATATAATGGTATTGCATTATATATTTTGTACAAATACTCCTGATCTGTAAATCATAAATCTACAACAATCTATAAAAAAAAACTTATTTCTATGCATGTACATGTTCTAATATTTTTTCTGAAATGGGATTTTTTTAATGTTATTTACACTCCCAAGGTTGAGCAGGTCACTACAGTTGAGGAGGCTACGCTTTAGGGTTGCAACATTCTGTCAACTCTTTAACTCCTAAACACAAACCTAGGCAAACAAATCGAGCCCAGTACTACCAGGGACTTGACCAATTACAGCATAAACAAAAAATTAACAAACTAGTTCATCTATAGATTTTACAAAATTACCCATTTTTAAGTTAAAAATACTCTAGGTACTTTAAGATCAGATTTTGAAGTGCCAGGGATCAAAATAGGGATTCTAAAAGAAAGTGATTTTATCTAGAAGTTTTAAAATGATATGAGTATTAAGCAAATAGCTTAATCTAAACTATTATTATATCAATAAAAAAAAAAGGAATAAGTGTATATCAGCAAAACCATTCACAAATAATTTATTAATGATAAGACCAATATTTTTTACTTACAATTTACATTAAATGTAAAAATAAAGAGAACGAGTTCTTAGTATAATATGGTCAAAAGCATAAGAAAAATGGCCAGCCAAACCTAAATTTTAAATTTTTTTAAAAGTGACTAGCCCTAATATGCTACATCAACTGAAGGTTTGGTTAAGGCAGGCAGTCTTATAAATTTATTCTAAAGACTGCCCATTATTTATTTAAGAAAAAAAAAAAATTATTCAAGTTTTTAAAATTTTTTTGGTCTGGTTTATTAGTGTTCTCTTTAAAACCATACTTTATGGAAGAAACTTTTCGACTCTCTCTATATATATACATATATATATATATATATATATATATATATATATATATATATATATATATATATATATATAAATAAATATATGTATATATATATATATATATATATATATATATATATATATATATATATATATATATATATATATATATATATATATATATATATATATATATATATATATATATATATATATATACACACAGTGAGGAAAATAAGAATTTGAAGGTGAACGGTCAATTTGAACGGCTAACACATCAATTTTAACGGCTAACACATGGATTTGAAGGTCAATTGTTTTTTTTGGATGGTCAAAATTTGTATTTTTACTGTTTAATTTTTATCCTTATTTTTCATATACAAAAATTATGAATAATGCTTGAAAATTAACAAATTTGTATTCCTTTTAAAACAATAATTTTAAAGAAAACCAATACATTTTAAAATGGAAATACAAATATAAACATTCAAATTACCAGCTAATGTTATTAATTAAAAATAATTCTTGCCCGCACAAATTTCCATTCAATTAAAAAAGGAAGTTTGGTACCATCCAAGTAATTTAATTTCGAACTTTTTTTTAATATCAAAACAATTTTTATAAATTATTCAAAAAGTTTAAACTAAATACTTAATACTATAAGAAATTGTTCTGAGAATGTTTGAAACAATTTTATCAAAATAATAATAAAATAAGACATCAATCATCTATAAAAACAAATAGGATTTTTACCACCAGTAAAACTGGTAGCAGGCCATTAAAGCGAAAAGCTTAAAAGCGAAAAGATATTAAAGCGAATTTCTTCTTTATTCTTTTTATTCAACAAAACAGCCTGGTTTTTATCTTTATTTTTCAAAACATTGCATTAAATTAACTTTTTATTAATAGTTTAACTTAATATTTTTATTAACAACTTTATATTATTAATATAATATAAAATTGGTCAACCATTGAGTCATTTCAATGCCTAAATGGTTGACCGGCAATTTTAGTTGTTTCGGGCAATTATTTATTGTTAACCGGCCATTATTTTTCATGCTGTATATATATATATATATATATATATATATATATATATATATATATATATATCTATATATATATATATATATATATATAGCCCTCAGAGCTAGAAAAAATGAAGGCAAAAAATTAAACCTGACAAATGAAACTGATGCCGAACTAAAAAAGTTTTGTTCAGCATAAAATTGACAGAAAAACAAATGCCAAGTTTAACTTTTCTTTCAACGCCAATGTTTGCTTAAAAATCTGAAAAATAAAGAAAAGTTTGTTTTTCAATTCATATTTTAATTGTTTTGTTTACAATTTAAATAAATGTTTATATTTAGAATTTAGATTATTATTTTATAAATGAATTATTTTATTAAGAACTTAAAATAAAACATTTATTTTTC
>NC_088921.1:61007500-61110000 GCF_038396675.1 Hydra vulgaris | reverse complement strand
GCGAACAGCCTAGCGCGAATACGAATTAAAACATCAATAACTCATAATTGATGATATTTGTTGCTTTTCATTTAGTCTAACTATTCAGTCGCAAACCCTAAAATGCAGTTTTTACAAATCTTATTATAAAATAAAAATTTAGTGCAAAAATAAAATCTTGGTGTTCAGAGTTTTTCTTCGTACGTCGAGTTATTCCGAAAACACCGTTGAGTAATTAAAAAAAGTTTGGTGTAATAAAAAATAAATTGTAATAGTTAACGGCAAAAATCACAGAAGAAATCTTGTAAGAAGCTCACTTTCACCAGTCCAGTCCTTACAATTGTAACATTAAACTTTTTATCGCAACTTATTACAACAACAGTCTCTTAAAATTGATCTTTTCTTTTTTAATTAATAAAGTTTTTAAAAAAATTACAAACAAATAGCACAAAGAAAACCCCGGGACGTGCTTTCACCTTTTATGCACTTCTCGCGCAACCAGGACTTGCATTTATGACACATAATCAAGTGTTTTGTTGGCGAATCCTAATATTCTTTTTCGCAAATTAAACAACAAATTTCTGTTTTACCTCGGGCACTCTATATTTTTCTTTTCATGATGGTAAATTATCTTTTGATTAAAGTTCTTTTTTTTCCTGTGACCTTAAATATATGGTGACGACATGCAATCCACATCAGGTTACGTTTCAAAGCTTTCTCAATTAAAATGCATGCACCAAGATGAATTCCAGTTTAAAACTGTGTCAAACACTAGTTGTTGAACTTGTTAACGTAACTGCCAGTTACATTAACAAGTTTAGTAGTTTGCCATCACTGTGCAGAAGTAATCTACCTCAAATTTAGATTGTACCCCTGCACCAAGAGCGGAATACTTCTTGGCTTGTGTTCGTTGAATTGCGTTGCGAGATAAAGTAACATCATCCAGATCAACGCCAAGCGCTTGTGTCGACAGTACCGACGACACAAGCACCACGTCTGGAAGCTTCGCGCTGTAGATAGCAGCAGCAACCTACTTTTTAACGATAGTTTTTTTAACTCTTCTTGGTTTTGATTTATGTGTTTTTGAAATTAAAGGAACATCAAAGTTGGTATCATTTGAATTGTTGTCTGATTTGCTGTTAGACTTGTCAATGTCAACTGACACTATAGCAGCTGCAAGTGCTTTCTACACTATAATATTCGACTTTTTTTTTTTAAGAAATTGCCTGCAACAGTCTACTATTTTTACGAGCATCTTTATTAGCAAGAGACTTGTCTAAACCGTCTATACTTACATTAGATGGATTATCTCGCATCATGAGGAAATTGTTTATCCTCATCATTTGTCATTGTTGCTAGTGATTCTTTAGTTGAGATACATAACAAATCATCAAGATTACTCAGAAACAACAATTCCTTCATTCTGCAATTGGTTTTCCGTGTCAAAAGATTCTTTTTTAAGTCGTAATAGTAATCAAACACTTGCGCACACAGGAATAAACCCGCTCCGTTGAGATACGAACACAAATAACCAGTGCAGCATCAGTGGTTGATTTAGCCTCTCTGTAACTCCTAAGTTCTTGGTAAAAAATCAGAAAGTTTCTCTAAATCAACCCATTACTAGCATTCATTGGAACGCAAAAAAAAACTGCGTTTTGCGTTCGCGTTCCAAAATAAAAACTCGCACGCAACCTCAAACGCATTTGATGCAATTTATTGCGTTTACTTACGTAAACGTAAACGCAATATACGCATATAACTGCTTTTACGCACGCATTTTATATGCGTAAACGCATATAAAATCGTAAACGCAATTTATATGCGTAATATTATATATAATTATAATTATATAATTTATAGTTTGTAAACGCAATTTATATGCTAATTTATACGCATATAAATTGCGTTACGAAAGTAATTCAAACGCAATTTACGCGTATAAATGCGTTTAAAAATAACATTTTAGATATTTACATATGCAAACAAATAATTGGTTTCAATCAAGTTATAACTTTTTAAAGGATTTTGTTAGTAAATTACTAGAAAAGTTAAAACTTTATATATAAAAATTTAAAACAATAGGATATTAGGAATTAAACAATATTAATCTACCTAGGTCTCACAAATGCACAAGGGACTTGACTTTAGGAACATCTTGCTTCACTAAAAGTTAAAAAAAAAATAGTTGTATTATTATTATTTGTGTGATTATGATAAAGAAATGTTTGTTTTGTGGGTAATTTATTTCACGATATTCATAGTATAAAAATTCTCAATCAATAAAACTCGTTTATTTGCAATTAGCTAGTTTTGTAGATCTTTTCCCAGCCATGGGCAATTAATTCCTTTGAATAATTGTCCCATGTATGTTTTTTTATTTTATATATAAAAAGGATTGCTTAAAACGAGCAACCAACCACAAAAACACAATGTGATTGATCAGCGTACACGCATACTTTAAAAATTGCTTAAAACAAAGGAAAACTTATTTTCCGCTCACAAATTGAATACAATAATACTCAGTTGTACACGGTACTATTATTTTAACCAAAACAATTTTTAGAAAAAAGTATAACTTAATACCTTTAATTAGTAAGTTCATTTCAATTATTATAAAAATCTGACTATATTCACTCAATATAAAAAACATAATACACTCATTTCAAAAGGAGTCATTATAATGAGAAACTAAATATAATTTTTAACAAATTTAATCCATAATTTTTTTTTTGAATTTGTTATAAAATGACCTAAAAGCATATTAAATCACGTAGTATTTTGTTTTAAGCGATATGTCTACTGGCATTTCCTTATAGCATAAGGAAGTTCCTTTTGGCATTTCCTTATGATAAAAGGATATGGAGTTTATAAAAAAATTTTGGGTAAGTGGTTTGACTCATACGACACACAAAACAAATCAAATAAAAAGCGAAACGTGCAAGATGCTGATACTTTGAACGCTATCAAGTTCTTTATTACATCGAACTGCTCGATTAATGCATTTAATAATCCCTTTTTTAGTAAAATAGTCAAAGATCCACTTGCTTGTGCAAAAATTTTTAGAGAAAACTTGATACGAAAAACGATGGCAAAATTATCAAACATAATTAACGAAAAATTAGTCGATGCTCTGATTGTCACTTTATTTAGTAATGTATGGACATCTCCTGAAATGTTGGACTTTATTGCGGTTGGTGTAACATTAACGAACAGTGATCTAAAAAAAAAAATCATCATTACTAGTGGAACAGATGAAGGGACGTCACAATGCAGAAAATATTAAATTGAGAGTTGAAAAGATTATCAATACCTTTACCTTCAATAAATCAAAAATAAATGGTAATTTTTTTTAATTTTATAGCTTTAATTACTGTAAACACAATGAATTTATTGATAACTTAAGTTGAATTTATTTAAAAACTATTACATATGATGAAGGGAGATCATTCGTCAGACTGTTTAAGCGATTATTTGAAAAGTCTAAAGAAGAAAGAGTTGAAGAGACGAAAGGTGGCGATAGTGCATATGAAGATGATCCATTGGTGAACCAAGAGGTTGCCCTTTATATTGAAGAAGCAGATAATGAGCAGCTAAAAATAGGTGAAGATGAAGTCTTAAATAATGAAATTCAAACCTCTGATGAACTTCTTGAAGTGATATTAACTGAATCAAGGAAGCTTGCTTTTACAAATGTTACTCAGTTAGCCAAAACAGCTGAGGAAGTAAACATCACTTATGACTTTAACGAAGATAATGAATATGATCTTCATAGTGCTGAGCTAACTAAAGATCTTGAAATCGAGTTGCGAACATCGAAATTACCGTGGTTTTCTTGCGAACATCGAAACTACCGTGGTTTTATCAAGTAGCATCACTGTTGAATATCTTAAAGCTTAAGTTGTGGTTCTTTAAACCTGATTGTCAATTTATTGTTAAAGGTATTTAGTTATTAAGTTAAACTATTTAATTAAGACAAAAAAAAGTTTTGAAATTTAGTTTAAAAAATAGTTCTTCATAACCTAATTTATAAATTTAACTACGTTTATATATTAATTTATTATAATAAAGTTTGTATCACAACCCAAAAATCCAAAAAATTGTTTAGGTGCAGTAAAAAAGCTAGCATTTCTATCCTATACAATTTTTCCTTCCTTCCTGATATTCTTTACGCCACATAATATTTATCAAAGTGCTTCAGAATCTTTATTTATTTTCGGGATATGAACTAACATAAACGAAAGAACGATTGAGTTCAAGTGATCAGCAAACTGATTAGCACAGCGGATTTATGCTAGATGATAACTATTGCCCAGAGCTCGGTAGCCTAATTTATAACTTTATTTACTTGAAATCGAAAAAGAAAAAAATTATTTTTTTAAGCAAATCGAAGAGAAAGGTCTTGCAATATCTGTGTATCCTTCTTATAATTTTTGGTTCGAAAAATCTAAAATGCCAATGTTACAAAATCTATTTGTTATCTAAATATTCCATCGTCAGCAGCTTTTATAGAGAGATATTTTAGTACTTCTGATTTTGTATGTGAAAAGAGACGAGGCAACATGAATGTTGATCTGATTATCAGTCTCTCATTGTTAAAAGTAAACTTAAAACTTCTTGAAAGTTTAAATGATTTTTTAGACGACGATGGCTCAGATAGTAAAATGTAAACTTGTAATATAAAGATAATATATTTTTTGAACTTGAAAAGCACAAAAATAAAATGAATATATAATACAATAATTTTCATAATAAGAATAATTTTAATAATAACACAACGGTTTAAATAAAAAATTATATTATATCTTTGAATTAAAAAATAAAAAGTAACTACTTAATAATTCGCGTTTTCTTGAAAAGATACAAAAAAGTTCGCAAACGCATTTATACGCGTAAATTGCGCTTGAGTTACGTTTATAAACGCATTTTACATGCGTATTAAATGCGTGCGTAAACGCCGTTATTTGCGTAAATTGCGTTTACGTAAGAAAACGCATAAATTGCGTCAAATGCGTTTGAGTTTGCGTGTGAGTTTTTATTTCGGAACGCAAACGCATAACGAAGTTTTTTTGCGTTCCAATGTATGATTACTAGATAGTCATCTGGCATTCCAGCAAGCTATACATTAACAGCACTCCTAGCCCTGGTTTTAGTAGCCATGTTTAAATTCTAAAAGTTCAAACACAATGTATAGTTTACTAGTAACATAAATAATAACACAGCATAAATAGTATGACAATAACGGATGATAATGGTTTGACTGAGATATTTAAGTCAGCCTAACTATTATCATCCCCTAAATATGTTTCAATAGTCCCCAAGATTTTCGGGGAGAGTCTAATAATGCAGTGGAACACTAACAACTCCAACTTTTTAACTTTTTTTTTACCATGGTAACCTGAGCCTCCCTTATATATGCGTGTATATATATATATATATATATATATATATATATATATATATATATATATATATATTAATATATATATATATATATATATATATATATATATACATATATATATATATAAATATATATATATATATACATATATATATATATATATATATATATATATATATATATATATATATATATATATATATATATATATATATATATATATATATATATATATATATATATATATATATATATGTGCTGGTGCCAAATATTAGTCCGTATAACAGCCAAAACAGTAGCCCACATTTTGATTGTGAAAAAAAAACCTTAAAACAATTTTTTTCAATTTTTTTGTACGAATAATTTTTTTCAATATAGTTAAAAAATTAAAAAAAAAATAACTAATTTTATAAAAATATTTATTTTTTTCCATAGTAAATATTATGAGCCAACTTACCCCGAGAAAATTTTGCCAACTTACCCCGAAAGCTTTTTTTTCAATAAACAGTCTTTAGATCTTGAAAAACGGCAACTTTGAGAAAAGTTTGACTAGAAATAGTAAAGCAATTGTGACTGAAACTTTTACAATAATTTTTTTTTCATGCGACACACTATTTTCTTTGTAAAGTAAAAAGAAAGCAAAGTTCCAAAAGTTACGTTTTTGTCCAAAAAACACATACATCTTGATATCTCCCATGCGCATGCGCAAATCCTAACAATATTATAGTGAATGATGAAATAGTCAATTAGGAAGGTTCTGTGTAATTTTTGTCACTTTATGATGAAACGCTCTGAAGATAAACGTAGTTCGTCAACTTTTCCTGCTGCCAACTAGCCTTGGTCTCCCCTATAACAAATGCTAAAATTGTATTCTTTAAAAAAAAAGAAAAAAAACGACTAATATTAAAATATTCAAGAAATATCCAAAAAAATATTTAATATCGTTCTATTTGAAAAACTCAAGCCAGAGATTCTAATATCATTAAGTCTAATAGTTTGTTGTTTCCTGGTTATTTATTTGAAATGTTGGTTGATTTATATTTTGAGTTTATTATATTTTGAGTATTTAAAGTCACCACATATACGTAAATTTTTTTTACGTATTATTTTACAATTTTATTTTTTATTTTTCTCACTACAACTAATGATACTCCCACAAAAAATTATTTCAGAAACTGTACAAACCGAGAACCATATTTACTCAATATTGTCATTATGTTAAGGACTGTTAGTCAAATTAAAAGAACTATTGGTTTTATGATTATAAATGCATACTCCATGCCCCCTATTAATCAGTCTGCTTTGTCTGTTCAAGGAATAACTCGGAATACTTGGTGTTAATAATTCAATTTGCCATACTTCACATTTCATAACAATATGTGTTTGCTTAAATTGAAAAAATTGCTACGCTCCCTCGCCACCCCTTTCCATACACCTTGAAATCCGTGTCGTCAGCCCTGCTTTTTATGGTATTTTTAGTTTCAATCTCCTTTCTCCTATGAGAGATTCCAAAAACAATGCTTTCTCACCTTCCAATGTCCTTAGTTAAGGTAATAATTGTCTTGATGGCTTAAAATCTCATTTAAACTAACCTCTCAACACAATCGAGGCATTATTTTTCAAGTTATTTTTAGTTTTATTTTCTTTATCTAAAACTGCAAGACGATTATTCAGATTATTGTTGTTATATATATATATATATATATATATATATATATATATATATATATATATATATATATATATATATATATATATATATATATATATATATATATATATAAATATTTATATATATATATATATATATATATATATATATATATATATATATATATATATATATATATATATATTTAAACAACTTTAAAAAGTATTCTACACAATAGAGTGCTCAATGTTCTTAAAAGAACAGAGCAATTATATATTAGTAGAAAATCACTTAACAAAATTTTTTTCCATTTGACACTGTGTTTCATCAACAAAGATTCATCAGAAATGCATTTCTGATGAATCTTTGTTGATGAAACACAGTGTCAATTGGAAAAAATTTTTGTAAAGTGATTTTCTACTAATATATATATATATATATATATATATATATATATATATATATATATATATATATATATATATATATATATATATATATATATATATATATATGTATATGTTTATATATATAAAGCTGGATATAAAAATATAATAATATCAATAGAATACAGCATAAAGCATAAAAATATTTCTTGTCACATTTTAAATGATGAACTAAATTTGCAAAAAATAGTTTATCTAAAGTCTCTATACTAAAAATAATATATTTCTTCAGTTTAGACAGTCTAAATGTTTTTAACGTTTTTATGGAATAAACTTATTTGTTCTTTTATGATGTTTTATGAACGTTTAATAAACGTTTTTAACTTCCTTGGATGATAAAATCTAATTATAACTAAGCGATGTCTTCGTACTTAAAATTTGCATAAAATACTTAGTTTGGAAAGTTTTACATTTTTGGGGTTGTCGAGAATGAGCTTAACATTACGGATAACCTAAACTTAAAACCATTAGTTTAGACTTCCAAGTATGAAGACCATTATATAATGCTTTATACGCATTATATATAATACGTATGTAAATTTTATAAACGCCTAAAAATACTAATGTAACGGGGCTCAGTGATAAGATAACTTGTCTTCTTTTTGGTCTGGTATAAAACTTAACCGGGAAGTTAATCTATTTCAAAATAAATACTATAATAAAACTCCCCTTAAAATAAGTTAACCTCTGTCGGTATGAGCGCCCGCAAAAGGGATAATAGGGCCCTTACCCCTTTTGATTTTCCTCTAATTTTTATAAGTTTAGAAAAAATGTTTTTGTGTTTGTTCCCAATCGGCGTGCTATAAAAGTTGTTACTACCGTACGGTTGCAAAAGTGTGGCACGGTTTCGGTAAAAAATTACCTTTAGTTGTTTTGATTTTGTTACGTTTTCGGAAAAAACTTAGTTACTTATTTAATCGGTTTCGACAAATTATAGTAATAAGTCAGTTCGAATTAGGTAAAAAATAAAATTATATAATGTATATATATATATATATATATATATATATATATATATATATATATATATATATATATATATATATATATATATATTTTCCACAACTTCACAACTGTTTTATTGCAGTCAAGGTAAAAATATTGTCAAGATTTTTGATAGAGTTTTAACCAAAATGATGCAGCTTTAATAAAATTACTAAAAGAATGAAAAATAATTACAAAAAGACTAAAACCGTACAAATAAGTAACTGAAAGGTTTATTAAAACGCTTTAGTTTTTTTATACTTTTCTTTAACTAAACTATCAATAAAAAAACAAATTCGAATAACAATCACTAGAAAAATTATTACATTGTTATATAATTACTGACTATAAATATCGTTTGCTAATTGATCTATAGCAGCCTCATCCGTCTTACAATTTTAAAAGCAGTATTTCTGGAATTGAAAAACATTATTTGAGAAATTCTTCAGTCAGGCTTAGTATCTTAGTATACTTCATATCATATATGCGGTAGTGGTGTAGTGGTAGAGCGCTCGCTTTGTAAGCGAGAGGTTCCGAGTTCGATTCCCACCACGTCCCTGGTAGTACCGCGCTCAACTTGTTTCTGCGCGCAGCGGCCTTGTTTGTCAAGGTTTGTGTTTCGGGGTTATAGAGTTGAGAGAGGGTGATAACCACAAGCAGCCTCCTCATCTGTAGTGGCCTTCTCGGCTTTGGGGAGGTGAATTATTAAAGAAAAAAAAAAAGAAAAAAGAATATTCCCCTAAATTAAAAGATTTTTTTGCGCACTTTGTATTTTGTTTTCACAATTAATTCAAAAAGAAATTCAAGGTGCCATCATTAGTAATCGTTTTATTAATATAGTACTAATCATTACTAAGTATAACATTTTAATAAATGTGCTAAAAACCATATCAGTTCAGCTTGGCATTATTGTGCTCAACAAGATGCCGAACACTTTGCATATACAATAAGAAATCCAAATAAAGATATTCGTTGTCAGATAGATAATTTAGTAAAAAGAGTTGTTGAAGAAAACAGAAAGAAGTTGAATCCTTTTTTTCTACAATCTTATTTTGCGGAACAAATGATTTTGCCGGAAAAGAAAAAGGGTTTTAGGTGAAAATTCAAAGGACTCACCCCAAAGCCGTTTTTGTTCACTGTGCCTCCGATAGACTCGATCTTATAGCTTATGATCTAAATGATTTGGCAGTGATTCAAATTACTATTGGAACTATAAAACAATTTTTTTCATTTTTTTTGTGAAAGCCAAAAACGAAGATCTTCTCTTCCAAATAATTCTTTTCTCTGTAAGCCTCTCTCCTAATCTTCATCTGTGTGATACAAGGTAGACTAGTAAGTGTAAATGTATTAGAATTTTTTGTAGTAAATTTAAAGATATCTTTTTTCAACTGAACGAATTTTCATAGCATGCAAATGAATGTAATCGACAAGTGGCACATCAGCTTTATTGTTTATTAAAGTTCAGAACAATAATATTTTGTCTCCATTTTATTTTGCACTACTAAGCCTTACTTGAACCAGTTCTCTACAAGCTCTCTACCAGACTCTACAAGTTGTTCAAGTTGATCTTCCAGAAGTCCAACTGCAAGTTCAAAAACTACTTTTAAACTACTTTTAAAGTTCAAAAACTACTTTTAAACAGTTTTATGGGTGTCAGTCATGCCATACTAGTTTTTTAAACTTTACGAGTAAAGCATCATACTTGGGATAGGTTGTATTGATCCACAAGTAATTATATGTTTTGGCTCATTAAAAAGTAAATATTTGTGTTAATCTTATTCTGATTTTAAAAATGTGATAAATTGTTGTTTGATTTATCTACGACATTATAAACATTACTCATCATCATTTTTTTGTTATGTAAAAGTTTGGATGATTATGTCTGACCGTAAATGGGAATTAAAACGATAATTGTTAAAGAAACCCATCTCGTGTACGTTTGACCAGACTAGGATGTTGTACCTTTGACCAACAAAAACTAAAAAAAAAATGTGGCTTTTTCCAAATAGTTTAAATAACTGATTTTATTTTTAAAAATTATTAATACTATTAGTAATACTGAGTATTGTAACTTTGATACGCAAGTCTTTGCAAGATTGTTTTTGCAAGATTAATTTTTCTAATTTTTATTAGACAATTAGGATTGGTTACAAAATAGTTAGATTTATTTTTTTATTGATATATGTTTGGCCAAAAGTTGCTATATAATATATAAAAAGCTAAAATAATAGAGAGGTTTTAACATTGCATGATTTTTTAATAATAACATTTTGGTCAAAGGAACAACGCGCATCAGTCAAAGGTACAATGCACGTGTTGTATCTTTGACCAATTGACTTCTTTTTAAAACGCGGGAAAAAGATACTTCTTGGTTGAATGAAAAAAAATTCCTAAGTATAATTTTTTAGCAAAATATGAGAGAATCTTATATAGTTTGAAAGGGCTAAGTTTACTCAATAGACTATGCAAAAAATGCCTTAAAGCAAAAAGCAGTCAAAGGTACAACAGGTTCCTCTACCGTAGGACGATTGTTTAACACATTGCGTCGCGTAAAAACATGGTTTAGGTCAACAATGTCAAATGACCTGATCTGATTTGTACAAATTTAGCGTACACAGAGACAAAATAAACTGCAACAAAAAAGAGTTTATGGATAAAATAGGTATGTTTGGTATTGATAACCGACGACTTCAGTTTTTGTTTGAGAATATATGACTTTATTTAAATGTTGTAAATACATTTTGTTAATAAAAAATTGATTTTATTATGCCGTTATTTGTCCTAGCCATCTGCATAACATAAAAATAGCTTAGTGCCTTACAACTAAATTAGATACTTTTGTCTTTATTCGAAATGCTTATCAGCGCAGTATATTTATGTTTATAAGTGCTTTTTAATAATTATCATATTTTTTCAAAAAAAAACAAGGGGCTCATATTAAAGATTACAGTGACTTATTGTCATCTTCATCATTTTGAGCCCATGCTTGTTTACTTCTTCATTTTTAATAAAGATCATTAAAAAAAATGTTTATATTTCGTATACAAAAACAATATGCTAAATGGATGTTAACAAAAGATTTCAAGAGCAACATGTAGATAGTTAGATTAATAGGAAGTTTTCACAAGTCTTGGCATCTAACAAAGAACCATATAAATTTTTATTTATCTAAATAAAATTATTATTTTTATCATTACAAAACAATTTTAGGATAACTAAAAAATTTAAAACTTAAATCTTTGGTTTCTCCAGTCTTTACCTACTTGCTATACAAAGACCCCCTTCCCTTATGAACGTACGTACTTCATGGACGGCTCCTTACTTATTATTGCAGAATAGGTACCTAAGTTGTTCTTTTTTTACTTTTGACGTGGGGGCTAGGGGAGGGTCCATCTAAAACCTTTTGAAATAATAATTATCTTTTGCGATTAATATAACAATCTAAAAGACTTTTACATTTTCATATTAACTTTTAAAAAGTTGTATTATTTACAATAATCATAACAAATAAAAACATTTAAATATTTGATAAATAATGTTATTATATTAAAATAAATACATAAATATATTTCAAGTTTTGTAAGTTACTGAGAATATACTACAAAACCCAAAATATATTTTATTGCAACATTTAATTTGTATATGGTTGACAACAACAAAGCAATCAATAACAGTAATTTATCTATTACAATAACTAAAGTCACATTTCTGAGAAAATTTGTCTCTAAGAGATCATCGAAAAGATTTTGCAATGAAGATCAAGACGAAACTACTAGAAATAGACAAAATTTTTAAAAAATAGTTCATTTTTTGGCAAAATATGACCCCGTCCTGCGTGAATCAAACGGAGAAAAAATTCTTTATCTTACTAGTCACCTTCCATTCAAAACAAGTTTATTGAAATTTTTGATGAAAAAAGTTAAAAGAAAAGCCATCCAACAGGTATTAGAAACTAAGTATTGATATTTGACAGCATCCTTAATACTTCTCATGAGATTCATATCAGCAAAGTTTTACGATAGGTGTGGATTAATGGAAACCAAGTGCATGTTGTCGAATCTTTTGTTGATTTTGTTGATACAAAAGGAAAAAATGCTGAGTCTATTTCAACGATGATATTTTAATAATTAGAAAGTGACGGAATGGATATTCAAAATCGAAGAGGACAAGTATACGACAATGTTGCTGTGATATCTGGTTACCTAACTGGTGTTCAGGTGCGTGTTAAGGAAATCAACGGCAAAGAAGAATTCGTTGCATGCACAAATCAATCACAAACTTAGTAGGTGTACCTGTTGCCGTGTATTCTGTTAAATTTTTTAGAACTATGAAGCAGTTATTCAAGTTTTTCTCTTAACTCATCTCTGGAATGTTGTGACTTCCGTCACTGGTCAGAGAGTCAAAAAACATAATGGAAACAAAGAGTGCAAAGAGAGATTCAATACAATTAGCCTCATGAAAAAAAAAATTGCTTAAAATCTTAAATGCTGTGGAGTAATTAATTTATCAAGTTAAATGCAGTTGGTTGCATTTTATTCAGTTTCGTTTATGCGCTTTCTCAGATTGTGGGAGTCGGTCCTTTCGGAAAAAAAAGTTAAACAGATCTACCTTCAAACAAAAGGATTGAACATACAACAATGTGGTATTAAGCTAGAAGTTTTAAAGTTATTTTCAACAGATAAGAGAGATCAATTAGATAATAAAGCTGTCCTTTTTGAATAGTAAAGAACTTGGGATAATCTGAGCATAACTATGATTCATGAATGTATAAAAAAGAGACCGAAGGGGAAGATAAAATCACATAATGCTGCATTGTCACATGTAAATGAGCTGATAAGGGAAATCTTTTTGTCTCTTGACAGAGTGATCCAAAAAATTGTTTCATGATTTTAACAACTTTATGTTCTATATTCCATTCTTACTTTAACAATACTTTTGAAAGTTAAATACGAATTTTAGTTTTACGAGTTATGACCACAATGATATTATAGAAAAAGAAATTCTTCGCTAAAAAGAAAAGACTCAAAAGTTCTAGTTCTGTTGCTGCATCAAAAGACAATACAAAAATTTGGATCGACGGTGGTCTGCTTAAACTCTTGTGGTTCATTCTAAGTTATACTCTTGAAAACTAAGCTCTTTATATCGTTATACTGCAACAAGTTTTTCTAACAACTGCAGTAAGTATGGCTAGTTATAAGAGAAGTTTTTTATAACTAAAATTAATAAAAATTAATTTGCAGTGCAAATCCGATTCTGCCCCGGGCGACATAAACCCATGGAACGCCACTAATTTTTTCTAAACCACAAATACAAATATTTGTATTTTTATTAGTATTTGGAAATGTCGATTTAATATTTTTGTATTTGAATTTGTATTTGATCGAATTTGCTTGACCTCGACAATGCCTAACACACCGTTAGAAGAGAACGTATGGAGAAACCATCATGCCAAACTTTATCAAATGATTTAGAAATGTCGAAAGCAATAGCCTTAACCTCTCTGCATCTATTTAATGCACAATAAAACCTTTCGGTTATTACCGTTAACAAATAAGATTTATCAAATCAAAATTATAAGCAGTAAATATATGTAATATGGAGTGGCGGATCAAGGGGGGGCTAGGGTGGCTATAGCCCCGGGCCCCACAAATATAGGGGCATTATAGCAATAATTGAATGTAACATTTGTACAAATTGCTACAAAAACAATTTCCTTCGGAAAATTAATAATGACTTGAATAATTATATTGTTATTGAAAATGCATTAACGATTGCAATTCTACAATTCTTTTGTACTTCCGCACAAAAGAATTCTTGTGTAAATGCATTTAATAGCTGAAGCTAGTGATCGACCGAAACCGAAATTTGAGCCGAAACCGAAAGTACCGAAATTTCGGTTCAGTGAAGCCATAGCCGAAACCGAAACCGAAATTTCAGCCGAAATTTGAGAAAGAATGTTTAAAATCCCTAAGCCTTTTATGATCACCGAATTAAAGCAAAAAAAACTATTTTACATATATTTAAGCAATCACCATGAAACATACTTTGATAAAAACTATAATATGTCAAGACATTTCAATAATTAAAGGTAATAATTGAAGTATTTTCTTTGCGGAATACTTTTTTTTCATGTTTTCTGGCAAAAGTCTGTTTCTTTCATTTGAAAGAATGTCTTGATTATTGAATATTGCTTTTTCAGTTAGGAGATTGTTTAGAGTAAACGACTTCTTAATGTGATGAAATGTGATGTGATGAAAGTCCGCTTAGTGATTAAAGTTTTGGATTGTGCGATCCACGAGATATTTTCAAATTGCAGATATTGCAAGTTCCGTATTTGAAATCACTAGCTGTCACGGTAAAATGATTCCATAAACCAGTTTTTTATCGATTATTTTCCATTGTAAAATTTAGCACTGAGAAACTTTTGATGAAACTATTGGTTTGGGTTGCTTTACTTAAATGTTAAATCATTTTAAGAATGATTTGAGAATAGTAACTTAAAACTATTATGTAACGTGATTTCAATTAAAATTTCAACAATTGTTATAATTAAAAATTAATTTACTAACAAACAATTACAATTAGGAAACCGTCATGATCCCACTCTAAATTAAAACTTAAAAAAAATCTTATAAAAGCTTCGGTTCATTTCGGTTGCGGTTTGAACCGAAATTTCGGCCGAAACAGGAAAAGTAAAAAAATTGTTGAAGCAGAAACTTCGGTTTCGGCCAAAACTTCGTCCGAAATTTCGGCCGAAGCCGAAAGTTTCCGTTCACTAGCTGAAGCGCTAAATTCGTGAAAAAGAAAAAAAGAACAGTTTAACACTTTTCAGGTTATACAGTTATAATTAAAATGCTGAGAAAATATGAAAGTGGAGCTTCTAAAAGAAGATTGAAGAAAGAGAGAGAGGAAATGGTAGCTAAACTTCCGAAAATGACAAATTTTTTCATCAAACTAAACTAATATGCAATTTCCACAAACTGTAGATAGTAATAAAAACAATGAAAGAAAAGATGAAAACAAAAACACGGAAAATTAGGTAGCCTGCCAAGGTCCTTCAAATGAAATTCAAGAAGTTGAAAGTGTTAAATCTACAATTCATAATAATGAGCTTGACTCAGGTACTCCAATTTTTACTATCTTTAATGACACCTCTAATATCTGCTAAACAAACAATTTACTTTTTAGGCAGTTAATATTTTTATTCTATAAATTGTCACTTATTATTTTTTTATTAGGCTTATTTATGATGATTTTTTTTCCTAGATACCATTCTACGCGAAGACCCTGCTTTATGGCCATTACCATTAAAGAAAAATGAACGTATGAAGTATTTAAACAAGGGGTATGCTTTTTTTCAAAATAAAGACTCTAATTTCGAATCTTCGAAGCGGATGTTCAAAAACCAGTACAGATATTATTCGGTTAAATATTTTGAAAAAGTAACGAATAATGGCGAAAAGTGTGACCGAAAATGGTTTATGTCTTCTGAATCCACTGGATGTGTATTTTGTTATGTTTGCAAGTTTTTTTCAACCGATTACGACAACGTATTTGTCAAAAGTGGCTTTTACAATTGGAAAAAAGCTAAACAAACTATTTTCGGCCACGAAAACAGCAAGGAACATTTTCAATGTATAATTAAGTAGATAGAATTCATAAAACAAATTACTCATGTCGATGAATATATGGTAAGCCAGATTAAAAGGGAATTTAATTATTGGTCTGCAATCTTAAATAGAATAGTAGCGGTTATTCGTTTTTTAGCCGGAAGAGGTTTAGCATTTCGAGGCCATAATGAAGTTATAGGATTGTCAAATAACGGAAATTACTTAGGCATGTTAGAACTATTGACTCAATTTGATCCAGTTTTAAAGCAACACATTGACACTTTTGCAAATAAAGGCAAAGGTAAATTATTTGTCTAAAACTACTTGTGAAGAGCTGATTGATATTACGTCTCAAAAGGTTTTAACGCACATTATTACCGAAATAAAAAAAGCAAAATACTGGGGAATTATTGTAGATTCGACTCCTGATATTTCTCACTTGGATCAACTTTCTGTGATATTTCGTTGTTATCTAAATGGCCACGTGTATGAACGATTTTTTTGTTTTCTACAAATTAAAAACCACGAAGGTAAATCTTTGATTATTGACATTTTAGATCTACTGGAAAGATATAATATTGATATAACCAATTGTCGGGGACAGGCGTACGATAATGCAAGCAATATGTCTGGTAAATATTCTGGATTACAAGCGCGTTTAAAAGAGCGGAGTGAATTAGCTTTTTATATCCCCTGCGCTGGACATTCTTTAAATTTAGTAGGGCAGTGCAGTGTCAATGAGTGCATCAATTCTATCAACTATTTTGGCGTTCTCCAGAGTTTGTATTCATTTTTTGTAGCTTCAACACATAGATGGGATTTATTGAAAAGAAATCATGCTACACTTAAGCGCCTATCAGATACACGATGGTCATGTAGGTCAGATGCTTCAAAAAGTTTAGTAGAAAGTTTTGATGGTATTCATGCAGCGCTATGTCATAAAGCTGAGGGTACAGAAGAAAAATCTGATACTCGTCATGAAGCTTTGTGTTTATTAAATAAGATCACTAAGCTAGAGTTTGCATTCATGGCTGTACTTTGGCATCACATACTTAAGAGGTGTAATGCAGTTAGCAAATTTCTTCAAAAAGTTGAACTAGATTTGCATACAGCAAGCAGTATGTTACTTTCACTAATTGACTTTGTAAAAAACTTACGAAACGACTTTACGAGATTTGAGAATGAATCAAAAAAACTTGGCTCGTTTATTGAAAAAGGCTATTCGGATAAGAACAAAAGAAAGGTAATTAAAAAATTGAGCAACGGAGAAAACCAAGTTGATCCTTTAAGCGTATGCAACAAGTTTGGAGTGAATATATTTTTTGTCATTATTGACAAACTTGTGACACAATTAACTATAAAAAGTAACCACGTAAATAAGTTATTTGGATTTCTATCGAAGCTGTTAACTATTAGTACCATAGAATTGCAAGTTAGCGCGAAAAAAATTGTAGAAGTGTACTCAAATGATTTAGAAGATAGTTTCATATTTGAAATAGAACAATTTGTAACATTATTAAAGTTGTAGCCTCCGGGTTTTTTTCGCATAAAAAAGATAAATCTGAGACACATTGATTCCTCTGCATGTTTTAAATTGGATTGTTGAAACCGATATTATTGATATATTTCCAAATGTTTATATAGCATATCGCATGTTTCTAATTATTCCCATTACAAATTGCGAGGCTAAAAGATCATTCTCTACTCTTAAAAGATTTAAGAACATGATCCAATCAACAATGGTCCATAGTCGCTTAAGTAATATAGCAAGATTAACTATTGAGTCAAAATTATTAGAAACTTTGGATTTCAGCGATGTGGTTGCAGAGTTTGCGGGGAAGAAAAACAGAAAAAAATCACTCAGCTTAATTCAATAAAATAAATATAAAATTTGTATATAAATAAATACCAGTGATAGCGTTTTCAAGAAAGTCTTTGTTTTACTCATTTTTGTCGTTGTTAGTGGAACGGGGCCTCCTACTTTTAAATAGCCCTGGGCCCCGAAAAGTCCTAATCCGCCACTGGTAATATTTAACTATATGTAATATGTAAATATATGTAACTATATAAACTATATAAAACTTTTATTTATTTAGGTGGGAGCTCAAAGTGTTTAAGCCCCCGGTTAGTTGATTTCGCCATACTTTAAAGTATTTTAATTTCCGTGTTTAATTTTATTTAACTATACATATATATACATATATATATATATATATATATATATATATATATATATATATATATATATATATATATATATATATATATATATATATATATATATGTATAGCACTCTGTTTGTAGGGTACACTAACATAATTTATATATATATGTATATATATATATATAGTTAAATAAAATTAAACACGGAAATTAAAATACTTTAAAGTATGGCGAAATCAACTAACCGGGGGCTTAAACACTTTGAGGTCCCACCTAAATAAATAAACGTTTTATATAGTTTATATAGTCCCTGGTAGTACCGTGCTCAAATTTTTTTAAACCAAATACAATTATTAAACAGTTATCCTTTTTTCATCAAATCTAATCATTGTACTTCCATAATCAATTGTTTTGTTCAAAACAAGCTTAACAAAAAAAACTACCAACACAGTGGAAACCTCACAAATTAACCAATCAAAATCGATGAAAAATTCCTAAACAATCTATGAAGACTACATAATGTTGTTACATTGGATGTGTGCATTATTTTATAAACCAACAAGTCAGACACAAGTTTACTAATAAATGCAAGTTAAGTTGGTGAATGTGAATGACAGAAAACAATGTGAAAAAGCAATTTCAGGCTTTGTCTTAAGAGTTAAGCAATTTACATACACATTAATCTATTTTAAGCAGTAAGCAATTTCGGTTGATCAGTTTTTTTTGTTATTATTATTAATAACAAAAAATTTTATTATTATTAATACTTTTTTTATAAAATGAAAGAGTTACAACAAGAAAAAAGTATGTGGAAAATTACTTGTAAAAAACATACCCATTCATCCTTGAACTCAGGATAGAAGTTTCTTAAAGTAGTCTTGAGTCGCGAGAAGAACTCTCTGTTACCAAATGGGTCATTGCCAGTCACCTTTAATGCTGAAAATTAAGTAAGAGCATTCTTTAGTTCTTTCATAACATAAACATTATTAGCTCCATTGAGCAATTCTATAATTGGCTTAGAAAAATAAGTTAACAGAAGATCCACATCCGATTGAGGAAGTTTGACTTTAAACATCTAAAAATATCCTAATTTTAAAACCTTATAAGCATGAACTTTTCAATCTCAACATTAAAAAGTAAAATAACAACATTAGAAAATAGTAAAATAGTCATTTTTTACAGCAATATCACATATAAGTGAAAAAAAATTGTTTATACCATTCAATAATACAACTTTTTACTGTAAAACTTTAAGTTAAGTTTATTAAAAAGTTGAAAACCAGAGAGTTCCTCAATAAAATGTTTCATAATCCTAGATTCATACTAGTATCTTATTCAACATGTTAGTAGATTTAGCACAACTAATTTTAGTTGTATTATTTTTATATATAAAGAATATCTAACTATCCATCATAATAAAGTCATCTAGTCTATAACACTATAAAACATATAAACTTTTATTCAACCATTTAAACTTCTATAAGTGGTTTAAAAACTAAATCTATCAAAATCTATTAAAATCTAAATCTATTAAAAGATTTTATATTGCTTTATAGCCATTATTATCTAATAACTACAAAATAAATAAATTAGAGTTTTAGTATTTCCTAATATTTATTATTATTTAGCTTTTAGTGTATATATAAACTCTTTTTAAAAACTTTAATAAAGATTGGTTTAAAATATGATCTTGAACAGTCTTAAAGATAATAAATTCAACAAATTTTATTGCATTTGCTGATTTGAAACACTAGTAAAAGATAAATTTGGAATAGCAAGTGGAAATACAAGGATGACATCACCAACTGATAGTGTAATCGTGCACCATGGAAACTGTAGATTCTCAGGAACTACAATATTCCTTGAAGAAAATGCAATCAATCTGCAGGTGGAATAAACGTTAAAATGTACAGTGTTTAACTTGATCGTTTCAAAGTGTCTCTTTCCAGATTTTGATATTATTTTAGTGATTTGATGGAAAATAAGCTGGTCATTTTCAAAAACAGTTATAACTGATCCAATTTTATATAAAATGCCATAAATTTTTGCACTTTGTATTGCTCCTGACATATATTTTAACTCATCCTCCTCACAATAGATATCAGTTTTAATCACACTTATTGAATTAAAATTTTATGCAGTGGTGTTTGCAATCATTGCCTTACATGCTGTATATGGAATGTTCTTAAAGTTAAAATGTCGATAATTTATAACCACTTGATGTTTTCGCTCAAAAGCCATGCACATGTGCTCTCTTAAAGGTCCTAATGTAGATGCCTGAACTGGATAGTGTTTTAGGAAACGAAGCTATAAATCTAAGAGGATATAAACCCAAAAATAGATCATGATGCACAGCAATGATTTCTTTTAAATCAGTAAGATATTTTTCTGATATCATTGCAGACATACATAGCTGAACTATTTGCATCACCTTTAGCAAGCATTTAAGATGTTCATTATGAGGTAAAATATTTTTCAATAAAAAAAAAGGTAAAACTCTTGTGAGAGTCAGTATTTTGACCACTTCCAAAACTTCCTTTAACTTTACATGTTTTTAAAATTAGACCAGGTTTTTTCAATCCCAACTGGATAGATAAATGATTGTAGCCATGTATTTAGTGATAATACTGTTATAAAATTACTTTCAACTGCATATGCAAGAAACAGTTCTAACTGAAGAGGAACAACACCTTCTAAAAGATCGTGCAAAGGGTCAAATAAAATTTGTTTGGTTACATCAAATAATGGAATTGATGAAAACACACTTGAAGAGGATATCCCATAATATTTTGACCACTTAATTCTAATCTAACTCTTTTAATCTATTAAATGTTTTTTCAAATCACGTATAGAACATTGCTCGTGTCTAGTATTTGCATACATCTCCCCTCTAGTTGAATTACACACTCTGCAGCACCTAACAGTCTTCCTGCTAAAGCCTTCTTTAAATCCACCAATGGCATTTGCAGCTAATGAATCGCCAGAAAAATAACATAACTCACCTGTTATTAACTCTATCCCTGTCATAAGTTTTGACATCACATCAAAAAAATCACTTAACAGCTCAAAAAGGAAGAAACTGTCTTTCAACATCTTGCTACCTGTAAATGCTAAAGGAAATATGGTTGATGTTCTGCCACGGTATTTTGCAGGAATATTAAGAATTTGAAAATACATTGCCCAAAGTTTGTGTTTAGATCAAGCTTTACCAATTGGATTTGTGATACCGAGATCATCACAGTAAATTGCTATACTAATTTTATGATCAATAAATTTAGCAATCTCAGGAGATTGAAGTAAAAAAGACAATGTGTCTAAAAATGGTACAATACAACCTTGCTTCTTCAGTCCAACAGATTTAACTAAAGGCATTTTGAATACTCTCACAAAATACTTCTCACGACAATTTTGAGATGATAAAATTTCACAGCAAGATTTTAGTTTAGAAACATTAATATCTGGCACTGACAGCATTTCCTTTAGATGCAAAAAAAGTAAATCTAAAATGTTTTGAGCACACCTGTGCTTACCTTGAAGATGCAAAGCTAATGCTCCTAAGTAATCGTCAGTTACTTGATATTGTTCGACTTCTTCAATTATTTCAACATCAAGACTATTTTCTACAAGTGCTAAACATTTCTCGGTATGCATTTGAAATCCATAGAGTGTCTTAAAATTTGAAAAACATATATCACAAATAATAGAAGCTTTGTTTCCATGAATATGTAAGTGATTCTTCATTAAACAATACCTAAAAGTCGTAAAAGTACAGCAATTACATTTATATGAAAATACCTTTCGTTTTGAATTTAAAGTGTCTGTCAACTGATTGGTATTTGAAGATAAATTTGCTGTTGAACATGGTTGAGCTTGATTTTTGGTGACATCAATTGGGGTTGCAAAATTGATTTGAACTGATGGAGTTATTGGAAAAGGAACAAGAAAAAAATCATTAAGGCGTCTTTGCTTGCGACTATTAATATCTTCAGAAAAAATATCGTTGTTTTGTAATTCATTAAGAAAGCTGAATGACGTGGAGCATGATGATTGAAGATCAGAATGAGAACCTGAAGATTGAGATGGAGATTGGTTGTTAAAAGTATCTGTTTGTTGGATGTCGACCACAAACTCCTGTGATTGTTCATTTAATAATGCATTAAAATTTGTTTCATTAACTGGACATCCAAGCCATTTCAAACCAATAATTTCAATGAATGTCAGACAAACTAAAAAATATAATTATATATATATATATATATATATATGTATATATATATATATATAAATATATATATATATAACCCATATATATATATATATATATATATATATATATATATATATATATATATATATATATATATATATATATATATATATATATATACATATATATATATACATATATATATATACATATATATATATATATATATATATATATATATATATATATATATATATATATATATATATATATATATATATATATATATATATATAACCCATATGTACATACATTTATATAAGCCATATGTATGTCTATTACAAATTATAGTAATACATACAATAATTGTATCTATAATTTATAATATATTTACATATGGGTTATTGATATACCAACACAAATACCTACTTTGTTGAACAAATGCAAACAAATCGGAACTTGCCACAACTATTTCGCTACGATTTTTATAAGTAACTTTTATAGCTTTTCTTATTTTAAGTATATAAATCTTATGTTTATTAAATTTTGTTATTATATTTATTTATTAATATAGTTATCACTTCAGAGGTTCTTTTCGAGCGTTTGGATCAAGAAGAGCCTAAGAACGAAAAAATATAAGGCATAAAATAAGAGATAGATAAAATGGATAAATATAACGGATGAATATAACGGTAGACTTTACCATTTGTAGGGAATTGATCAAGCATAACGAAATTATGACGCACACAAAAAAAAATAACGCCAATATAACGCCAATGTAACGGATAGTGTTTACTTTTTTCAAAATCATCCGTTATATTGGCGTTAGTATTTTTAGAGTGTAGAGAAATTTTAGTGGATCTATATGCCTATATAGGTCAAATATAAGGAATGTCTGTCAAATATATATATCTATCATCTACTTATATTTTTGCTAAAAATTGATAAAAATATGTCTCCTAAAATATTTTACCCGTTATTCAAAATAAATCAAACCAGACACTTAACCGTAGATTATTAAACAACAGTTTGGCTAAAAAGTTATTTTGCATTTTTGAAGTCTTATAAAGCACCTGTCTTTTACCCAGCAACATTGTTTTAGTGGTTTTGTAGCGGACCTATATACGCATTTTTTAGGGGTTCATTGGAGTTTTGCTAATTGGTTACTTAATGGATCATTAGTGGGAGCTGCAATAAATGGTGAGCCGATAACTTTCCGGCATATTATTAATGGCTAGTTATCGGCTAGCCACTTTGGCGGCTGCCACTAATGGTCCATTAAGTGACTGATGAGCAAAACTACAGCAGTCCGCTCAAAATGCCTATAAAGGTCCACTGAAATTCCGCTATAGAATGTTAGCTGAATTTATGCAAAAATGGTTGCATAAATTCAGTGTACTTGTTATATTATTTGGAAAAACTGTATCGTACCCGTTAATGACTTTTATATAACAGACTAACGAAATTTTTTACCTAAGGGTTTATTAGGCTTGTTTACTATTGCCAAACCAAACGTTTTATTAGGTTGACCTGTCGAAAGCGTACTGGTTAAATTTCAAAATTAATCTCCTATCTAATAATTCTGAAACATTACAAGCAAAAAATTTTCCTTGATTTGAAAACAATGAAATTTATATTAAGTTACTTCTACCGTACCTTTAACTTCATAGAAATAGTACAAATCCTTTTCTTCACTTATATGTTTAAAAGTTTATTAGAAAAGGATAAGAAGACGTCGTAAAGCAAAATACTAGAAGAAGTTGAAGTAGAAGAAAAAACATGTATAAATGGTTTAGCTTTTCTTTCACACAAAGTTATTTATAGATTTAAAAAAAAAGGTAAAACAAGTTTTCTAAAAAGAATTGTAGGTTATTTATTAAATTAAGTTTAAAAATAATAAAGATATATTTTTAAAAAATGTCTTTGCTACCCTTTGTTAATAAGCTATTTTCATGGCACACATCATTGAAACATCTTTGATGTTTCAATGATGTGGGCCATAAAATCTTTTTATGAACAAAGAAAATTTGTTAATAAAAGTTTTTTAAGTATAACTTGAGTTCAAGTTTGCTCTTTGCATTTGCTCAAGCCAAATTTCAGATTTTAAGTATGATTTCGAATTTCAAGTTTGTTTCTTGCATTCCACACCTAGTTCCACAAAATTAAACAGACGCCTCTGTTTAGTTATTTAACTGTCTAGATAGTTTAATACATTAAGGCAACTTAATATTTATGGTGGCCGTAGCGCAGTGGTTAAAATTATGGCTCAGAACCCAGAGGTCCGAGGTTCGTTGCCCAATAAGCGACATTGGTAAGAGAGGAGGCGTAAACTTCATAGTTAAATGTACTTCCACGGTGCACTGTTATAAGATCGTGAGGACTTTTGGGAATGCTTTTATATCTACAAAAAAAAGACATAAAAAAACACAAAAATAGCACATTTTACATAATAGTACCATATCGTCAAAAACAAATCAACTCTTGAGCATTTTTAAGTGTTTTGTTATTGATGTAAGTGTTCACGCTTCAGAAAAAAAGTAAAGTGTCTCCCATTCATAATGGTAGATGTTTGCGACATAAATGACGAATTTCCGACTCCGAGGATTAACAGACAAAGATTGAAATCATTCATTACCTCCTATCTTCTTTCTTTTTTTTTTTATTCTATTAATATTTTATTATTTTCTTCTTTACAGTACTCTAAAACAAGACTAAAAAATAACATAAAATTTACTTATTAATAATTTACTGACAGATCATATGATTACATCAAATTATCATCTAGTATAATAAACAGGTTTAAATCTTAAAAATGATTAGGCAGATATTTAGGGATTAATAAAGATTTAAGAAAACCTTAACGCGAGGTTAAGTTTGTAAAAGGACAAAATGTAAGGCCATGTGTGAAAAAGCTCCATTTAAAAAACTCCTTGTCAAAAAGCAGAGGCAGCAATAGTTAGTACTGCGTTAAATAATAGAAATGTTCAAAATGTATTCGAATATATTAAAAATGAAAATGAATACAACGTAAAATGACATAAAAAAAAAACGGAAAAAAACGTATACTTTGGCTGGCATGTTTTGTCTACTTTTTAAAATGCCAGTTATTGTAAATTAATTCTGAACGATTAATAAAAGATTTATAAAACGATTAATAAATAATTTTTACTAAGGCTCGTAACATAATGTAACGGCGATAATCAGCGGTGTGTAATAACACACCGCTGAATATCGCCGTTTGAAAAAAATGACAATTTTATCTATATCTACATCTATCTATCAATATATATGTATATATACATATATATATATATATATATATATATATATATATATATTTATAAATATATATATATATATATATATATATATATATATATATATATATATATATATATATATATATATATATGTATGTGTATATATATATATATATATATATATATATATATATATATATATATATATATATATATATATATATATATATATGTATGTGTATATATATATATATATATATATATATATATATATATATATATATATATATATATATATATATATATATATATATATATATATATATATATATATATATATATATATATATATATATATATATATATATATATATATATGGTTATGGTGTAAAGGCCAGGTGGACTGAACCTTCAATTTTCGGTTGTTGTTATTATTGTGTTTTTGCCTTAATAAGACTACTTTTATTTATAATCCTAATTTTATTTATATGGACTAACCCATCAACAACATATATTATTGTTGAAAATAATTTTTATTTTTTTTATTTTATTAAATATAACTTAAAATAAATTTTATTAAAAATAATAAAATAAATATTTTTTAATAATAAATGACCTAAATAACATTAACGATTTCTTCCAGTTAATCTAGGTCCTAATTTTTATAATATAAAACTTTAAGTCACCATGGGATGGTTATTTTCAGGAAAATACTTAAATATATAAGGTTTGCACATTAACTTTAAAGTCGATTCTTCGATTCAAATTTTTATGGAAATTTTCGCGCGAAAAAGTGCTTTGAGAAAAAACCCCTCTAAAAATTATTTTTTTAAATAAACAAAGTTATTATAATAATAAGTAAGATCGGGGCAAACAGCACACTAATCAAACAGCACACTAATCAAAAAGCCATTATGCCAAGAAGCATAGAATACGAAAGTAATAGCATGAGTGGCAATTGCCAAGCTAAAATATATAAATAAATATAAAAAAAATTACCAAAATTACTAAACGTAAAAAAAAAGTGCAATTTTAGGCGACGTTCTGATAAAAACGCACACTTGAAATAACATAAAATAAAAATAAAATTTTAATTATTTTTTTATTTACAACTAATATTTAAAAAGCAATATTTATTTTTAATATTTCTTGCAACAACAAAATTCGGCACCAACTAGGTAAACAATCTAATAACTGGCATTTATTACACGATGAAATGCGCCTAATCTTTTTTTTTTTTTTTTTTTTTTTTTTTTGCCGTTAAATAATACATACAGTTTCGAAGCACATAAATAAAAATAAATATTGGCAGGGCAAGAAGAAGACTAATTTAGCCTTATCACCGAGCCCTATTCTCACGTATTTACAAAAACCGTAATATTTAAATATCTATAGTTAACAAACTATTTAAAAAAAAAAAAAAATAAATAAATAAAAGTAAAAAAGTAAAATAGATAACAATTCCTTATCATTTAAAGAAAAACTTAAAGAATAAAACTTTAAGGAAAGAGTAAGATCATTTTTTCAGAATAAGAAAAAATAAATAAGATATTATCATTTATTTAAGAATTAAAAATTTAAAGTAAGATTTAAAAATAAAAAGTAAATAAATTAATATACACCATAGAAATAACAAAAATAAATTAGTCAACTTCATAGAAATAACGTAAATAAATTAGCAAACGTCATAGAGGTAATACCATAACGAAAAAAAAAAAAAAAAAAAAATGTTGATACACTCAGTGACATTTTGTATTAATTATTTTATGTATTTGAGTTTTAATTAAAAAAAACATTTAAAATCGGATATATTAAAATCCATAAGTAAGAATGCTTGTTTTGATTCATTTTTAAACTGCTCTATACTAGTTTTATGTGTATTTACAATTTTGGGAAACATTTTCCACAAGTAGGATCCACGATAAAGAACTGAATATGAAGTTAGTTTTGAATTATATTTTGGGACAACAAAGTTGTTACTTGAAAATTTTGTTGGATATTTATGAACTATTTTGTCAAAATAGGATTGAAATATTTTAGGAGATAATCCTAAATTTGTTTTATACATAAACATTAAAACTTGGTGTAAGTTGATTTTATATATATTTAATGCTCCAAGTATACGCAGAAGAGGCTCACAAGGTAGTGTTCTATTAGCTCCAAAAATTATTCTGCACGCGTTTTTTTGTTTACAGTACAATTTTTTCAATTTTGTATGGTTTGTACTTGCCCATGCAATATTGCAGTAAGTTAAATAACAATGAATGAAAGAGAAATATAAACTTTTCAAAGAACTACTGCTTAAAAATGGTTTAGCCCTATATATCATTGCTAAATTTTTTGATATTTTATTTTCAATACTTTTTATATGTAAACTCCAACGTAAATGTTCGTCTAAGATTACGCCTAGAATATTTACTGAGTTTTCTCTTTTAATGTTAGTGTTATTTATTATTAGATTAGGCAATTTGATGGGAATATTTTTTGATTTATTAACTTTGTGGAACAAAATAAATTTGGTTTTATCCACATTTAGAGAAAGTTTATTACTTTTGAACCACTCATTGACTTTCAATAATTGTTCGTTTGTTGTTTCAAATAGTGTATTAATATCACTGTGGGAGTAAAAAAGATTGGAGTCATCTGCAAAAAGAATACAATTTAATGGGTCTGTTGCTAAATTTAAATCATTAATATACACTAGGAACAACAGTGGTCCTAAAATAGAGCCCTGGGGAACCCCACAATTTACGGCAGTCGGAAATGTTTGTTTTTGTTCATAAACTATAAATTGTTTTCTATCGGCCAAATAACTTTTGAACCAAAGTAAATTGTTATTTTTTACACCATAGTGTTCAAGTTTTTTTATTAGTATATTATGATTAACGGTATCGAAAGCTTTTGACAGATCAATGAAAACTCCTAAGGTAAAGTAGTTACTACTGAATGCACTTGATATTTGATTTACTAGTTCAATCACTGCATGCTCCGTTGAATTTTTTTTTTTTGAAACCAAATTGTTTTGAATACAGCATGTCGTTTTCTGATAAGTGATTAAAAAGTCTATTGTACATTATTCTCTCAAGTAATTTTGAAAAACAAGGTAAAATAGATATTGGCCTATAATTAGAAATATTTGAGTCATCTCCGGACTTAAATATCGGCGTGATTCGTGCAATTTTTAGCTTTTCAGGGACGATACCTGTTTTAAGTGAAAGATTAAATATGTGAAATAACGAGGGTTCTATTACATTATATACTGATTATACAACATTAACGTTAATTTTATCAAATCCAGCACTTTTGTTAGTTTTAAGGCAAAAAAAGGCGGTTTGCAATTCAATTAGTTTTAAATTAGGTTCATCCATGACTTTATCGTAACTTTTTAAATAAGATTCAAATGGTGTTGAATTCATAGGAATTTTTAATGCCAAATTCGGACCAGTATTAGTAAAGAAGCTGTTTAGTTTTTCAGCAATAATTGATTTATCATAAATTGTATTTTTATCAATTGTTATTTTTTTTGGCAGAATGTTTCTCGCATAAATATTTTTTCCTATTATTTCTTTAATTACACTCCATGTTTTTTTAGTGTTTCCGGTGGCTTTGCTTAATAGCTTTGCATAATAAAGCTTTTTTGAGTTCCTTTTTGTTTTTTCAAATATATCTTTATAATTTTTATATGTCATTTCGTTTTTATAAGTTTTTTTTTTCAAGTATTTATCATATAACTTTTGTTTTCTTTTTGAAGATTTTAGTAACCCGTTAGACATCCATGGAGTTAAAACAGTTTTGGTTTTTACAGTTATTTTTTTTTCAGGAAATGCTTTATCATATTGCTTGCAGAATTGATTTAAAAATAGATCATATGCGTTGTTAACGTCATGTGACTGCAATACCAAATTCCAATCAACGTTGTCTTTTAAAAGATTTTGAAATTTTTTTACCGAGTTTTCATTGATCTGTCGCCTAAATATAATGGATATAGAAAGAATACTGTTAAATAATATATTGTTAGTAACTAGAAATGTTGGGAAATGATCTGATAAGTCAGTTTTGATTATGCCTGTGTAAAGACTGTTATTAAGATGGTTATTAGTTATTATATTATCAAGAAGTGTAGAAGAGTTGTTAGTCACTCTCGTTGGCTTGTTTATTGACGGAATTAAATTATATTGAAGAAGAGTATTAATAAAATTATTAACATTATTATTTGAAGCATGGTTTATTAAGTCTATGTTAAAATCCCCAACTAAGTAGGCATGACTTCGGGTTTTATTAATATTTGTTAAGAATGGTTTAAGATGAGTTTTAAATTTTTTTAAGCTAGAAGATGGAGGTCTATATGTGGCATTTATAATTATTTTTTTGTGGTTTTATTTATTATTTCAATGCATAATGACTCACAATCTTTTTCATTTACACAGAGATCGTGACGTAAATTATAACTAATTGAGTTGTGAACAAAAATACATACACCCCCACCAACACCAAAACCACGTGGTTGATGAACTGATGAGTAATTAATTAGTTCAAATTGGGCATTTGTTTCACCACGCTTACACCAAGTTTCCGTTAGACAAATAATTTTAAAATCGTGTTTTAATTCATCCAACAAAAACCTTAGATTTTCAAAATTTTTATTTAAACTTCGAATATTAATGTTTTAAATTGAAAAACTATTTTTATTTTTTTGAAGATATTGAGAAGATTCAATAACTGTATAGTATTGGCTTTCAATTTTTTGATTAAAGTTATTAGAGTCATCGACGTCACTGAGTGCGACATTTTCATCTAGAAATTCAATTATAAAGTTTTCCTCCATTTTAAAGTAACACATATATAATTAAACGCAAAAATAGTTAATAAAATAGTTAGGAATAGTTAAAAGAAAAGTAATAAACCAAACTCTTACTGACACGGTTTCGGGATTTCTTTCGTTTTCTTAGACACCCACTCGCGTACAATCAGCTTATCATATGATATATATGCAAATTTTCCCAGCTGCCGCTCAATTTTCATTTTTTCTCTAAGATCTTTTCTTATTAAGTTCGTTTCGAAGCAAAAATCTGCGTTTATGTAGATATTTTTACCCTTTAATTTAGAAGAATTTTTTAAAATTTCTACCTTATCTTTGTAGTCTAACAGCTTAATAATAATTGTGCGTGGTGTTTTTACATCTCGGCGTCCACTACGATGCGCTCGTTCAATTCTCACATTTTTCACCCCTAGAGTCTCCTCAAAAAGTTTAATCACTTTTATTTCACTTTCAGACCATGTTTCATTTTCTTTGATGCCATCAATCCTAAGGTTATTTCTTCGTGACCGATCCTCTATTTCCCTAAGTTTTTTTTTAAGTCAATATACTCATCATTTTTATGTGCTTCGGTTTTACAAAATCTTTTTTTTTCAATAGACTCAATATTATTTTTTACCTTTTTTTCGATAAGTTCCTCGTGAAAATTTAAACTTTCCTTTATATCAAATACATCATTTTCCATTGTTTAATTTTTTCCATGCTGTCATTTAATTTTTTCCATGCTGTCATTAATGTTTGTTTCAGCTTTTTGTTGTCGATCGCTCGTTATTTTTGCGTTCGCACTGATGAGTTTAAGAATATTTTCTTCTTGTTGTTTTATTAGTAATACTATATCTTTTTTGTACTCCGCAAACATTTCCTTGAACATTATTCGAATTTCACTAATGGTTACTGCCATATTTAATAATTAATAGCAACTTGTATTTTTACTTTTAAATTTGTATTATAAAAAAAATAAAAAAAATAAAAAAAATTTCTTCGATCAATAAAAACACGTCTGTTCACCGTAAAAGTAAATGCGGTAAAAAAAAACAAAAAAAAAAACGGTGATACATTTAGCATCTATTGTTTTATATTCTTTTTTACCTTTATAATACAATTTAATTTTTGGCGGTAAGAATGTATTTTTTGGCTTCATAAAATGTTTTTTTGGTCGTGCACAAAATAAATTACACTTTTAAATTACTTAGTACGACTTCTAAGTAGCAACCAGACAATCTCTAATGGACTTATTATAAAAGGACAAAAATAGACTTCGACAAAGCACTAATTGCAACAATTTTAATTACAACTATCAAAAATGAATTGTCTATAAAAAATGTTTGTCTTTCTAGACAATCATTTTAAAAACGGACACTAAATGAACAATCTCGATTTTTTAATGAGGTATTGAAGATCTATTTAATATATAATTTGGACTTATAACGAGTAATTAAATTTTCACTGCAGCATCGTTTCAAAAACTGAAAACGAGCACAAAATTAAAAATACAATTTTTCTAACAGAAGTTCATTTTTTAATTTTTTGTCCAGCGTGTGCTGTTGATTAAAAAGTTAATGTCTATTTAAAAACCTCAAAATGGACTATTTTGTGCTCAATTGAAGTTCATTAATTACTCAGTTCAGTTGTTTTTCAATTCTCAGTGAATGTGCGTGAAAATTTATTTTTCAAATGCCCTCTCCAGTTTGGGATTACTTCAAAAAAGTTGAAGGTAAGTTTATCATTTAAAAAATTTTCCTTAGTCACTAAATTCTTTATCACCTTCAATAAAATTATTTTAAAAATATGTGATCAAGGAGTTGTCCTTTATAAAATGTGGATTAGTAAGTAGAAAATTCCAATAGGTGTTAAAATTTATTTAGGCTTGTGAATAAAACAATAGTGAAAAAGAAAAATGTTTTTTACTTTCATTTTATTGATGAATATGTACGCAAGTTTTAAACAATAATTAATCATGGGCAATGATCGTCATTTGGAGTTTTGATGTCATTTCAATATTTTTTTAATATTATAAATTTACTACATAACAATCTTCAAATAATACGGTAATGAAAGATTTCTGGTTTTATGAAATCAAGTAAATTTAGACAAAATCATAGACACCAAATAGACAAAAAATTATGCTTTGTAGACTTATGAAGTGAAAATTATTTTTTAACTGAGCAATCTTAGGACACCATCAAAAATTTGATAGACACAACAAGGACAAAAAATTAAACATTTGTTGTGTCCATTACGACATACAGAATTGTCTATGTCTGTGTTGTAAGTCTATCCATAGACTAGTCTGGTTACTACTTCTAAGCCCGATCATTTTTCAAACCAACCATAAATGAGATTAAATATATGTCTAAAGTTTAAGTCGGTCAAAATCTTGTTGGTGCAGAGGTTTTCAGACTTCCAATAATAATCATTAATTTTAATGTATTTTATTTCTTTTTCGAGACTTCCAATAATAACCATTGGATCTTATGGCACAGTTTATATATTTTATTTCATTTTCGACACCTCCAATATTACCAATTACATTTTTTGGCGCAAAAGCGCTTTCTACGGGTATTCAAATACTTGTATCAATAATAATTGCTAAGTATTATTTTTATAAGTTCATTTTTTACATTTTTTTTTTACGGTTTTTCCTTAGCCTTGTTTTCTTTGAAAAATTCTTTAATAATTTGCTAACTGGTAAAAACCCCATTGTTAAATTTTTCCAACCTTTATTAGTTTCTCGTTCAAATGGTTCTGGCAGTTAAAGAATATCCTAAATTAATTTGTGTACTTTTGTCATAGGATTGGATGAAAGTGGAATACGGAAATTCGTCCAAGTAGAAGTCGAACAACTTAACTTAAATATTTACCCGTGAGTATGTTTAGTTGTTGATGTATAATAAGCAAATTTAAAGTAGAATCACCATCACTCTTTTGCCGCATGGTCTCAAACAATTCTTCTCGCTTTGAATTCAAACATATAATGCAGTTCGATAGTTTAGCAGTGATTAATTTAGTCGAGCCAATTGAAAAATCAATTCTTAAGCCAGCAAAAGAAAATTAAATTAAGCTTTTAAAAATTTTTTATTTGGCTTTCATTACGTTTAAAAATAAGACAGTGTGTAAATTCTTGTAATTTGTCACAAATGGAAGAAAAATAACTGTGATATCTTTTAAGAAATTATGCTAACCAGAATAAAATTATGCTAACCAGAATACTTAGAAACTATAAGGAAGAAAAAAAGTTACTATTAACTTAAGCCTTTCTTTACAAAGCAGAATATACATTTTCTTTGCGTTAAAAGTAGCCAGTTCATAACTATCTACTTTAAAGCAGCCAGTTTGTAACTAACTACTTTAAACGCGAAAATCAATTTTACTGATTAAAAATTGCAAATTAAAACTGGTTTTATGTATTTATGAAGAGATAGTCCAAAGAAATTTTAACAATAAAGCTGACAACTTAATATCTAACTGAGTCGCTTTTTGTACGCCAGAAATAATTGATATTTATTTTGAATGCGTCACCAAGAAATATCAACAGACTGGTATAACTTCTGGGTCGCATATTTGGAATTTTTATGAAACAGGTTTTTCAAATAATCAAGGCAAAAGCAACCGTAGTCGAAAACGAGACAAGATGTGTATTGAAACTCAATGTCAACAATAAAAAAATTTATTATAATGTAAAACGGCAAGTAAAGCTGTATATCCTTGGTTTGTAAAAATGATTGCAATAAATTAAAAAGAAAAAAGATATATAAATAATAATAATAATAACAACAGTAGAAATAGTAATTGCTAGTTTAACTAAAAAGCTAGTTACAAAAAAAGTATTTCTATATTTATTTCTATATTTCTATATTTACTTAAATTAACTTTTTAAATAGACAAATATACGCCAAATGACGCTGTTTAGGGAATCCGCGAAAAGATTTTTTTTTGGAGTTTTATACCCAAAAATGCTGAACCTTCTTTGATTCCCTTTTATCAGGTATTAAAATTTGGAAAAATAAATTTATAACGTTTATTATACCAAAATTTATATTAAAGTTTGTATCAATATTATATTAATAAATTATTATCAATCCGATACGTAATAATTTTGTTTATATATTTTCTTTTTTTCACGAAATTAAATGTATCTTTAAATGGTATACTTGAAGAAAATAATAAATAAATAATAATAATAAATGCTGCAAACTGATAGTTTCTGAAATAAAAGTTTCTTTTGACCTATACAAGGTCAAAAGAAACTTTTGTCCTGACAGGGCAAGAGGTAGTCCAGTTGGCACCAAATATTCAATTTCAAAATTGAATGGAACAATACTGAAACGCTTAAAAAACTATTTTTACCCAAAATTTTGCAGAATTACTTGAAGAAAATAGAAGAAGATATGGGCGAAAAACAAGTTGAGCGACCGGTGTTCATTTTTTATAATAACCATATGAGTTATATAAACTAAAATTAGTTTCAATGATGCTATCAAAAGCAAGTTTTCATAAAAAGTTTTCCACTGAACTGTTTGCAAGTTTTATAAATGACAGATATTTCTATATTTGGAACAATGATACATGGTTGGCGAAAAAATGTAATTGGAAACAAAAAAATCCTAAAAAAAAAAAGATAAAGTGATATATTTTGGTAAAATTTTAAAATCTATGAAAGCTGAAATAAAAATATAAACAGGCACGAGCATTTACTTATTCATTTAACAAAAACTACGTATAGATCGTTGTTTTGGAAGAAACATTCCCACCGAAGTCGTTAAAAATATAAAGGACATCAATAACGAAGTCATAATTTCTGACACTTCTTGACAATTTTTTGGGTTTTTGTTGCTTGAAATTTTTTTCAATAAATATTTATTTTTATGATAAACATTTTTATTTTAGCCTCACATTTTAAACTCTATATATTTGACTGTTTTATCAATAATTATTTTTATTTTTTATATATTAACAAAATTTATCTAGGGGCTTGGCAACAAGACATATTAAGTCTTCCCCCTGCTATCAGTAGATACTAATAATATCTTACGGAAGTATTTACACGAGCAAAAAAAAAAAAAAGGAAACTAAATTTCAAATAACATAGTGCTAAATTATTTTTATAAGAGTATCGGTTCCAGCGCTATTTTGTTCGCAACGATAAGAAAAAAATTCACCGTAAAAGTTGCATACATATAAAATAAAAAAAAGAGCTCGAAACACCAATTAGAACGATTCGAATCATAATATCACCATAATTATAACGATTCGAATCATTATATCGACCATTGAAAATGATAGACGCGGCTTTTGCATTGAAGCCAAAATATTTTTGCATATGTGACGTCACTTTGTGGCAAAAAAAAGGCAAATAACCAATCTAGAAAAAGATTTTATATAAACATTTTAGCAAAATTCCTTTCATTAAAAATATATACAATATATTTTTATGGGATATATTCTAATAAAGACAAAGTATAGGACTTACTATGTTATTTCTTTAAAACTATTTATTTATTACTATTATTATAAATACAAACTTTTATCCATGAAATGATATATCTGTGCCAGTTTTATATCTTTTTGTGAAATTGTATGCAGCATAATTAACATTATAATCAAATTATATCAAAAAATATAAACTAAATGCAAGAGTAGACTTGACGTAAAATTGCTTGATCCCTAACTTGTAGTAGATCGATAGATCTATGCAATAGCCAGACAATTTTCACTAACAATCTTGTTACAAGGTGTTAGGCATGTTTGATTTTGAAATCATTTTTAGAACACGAATGGTAAACGTTTTCTAATATTTTTTCTGTTTAAAAAATGTTTTAAAAAGTTGTATATTTATTGTATATATCTTTATAATAGGAACACTTACTTGAAAGTTTTCAAGATAATTCTGAAAAAAATGCCGAAAAAGATAAAATTAGAAAACCTTCCCATTTGTGACGGACAATGTTGTTGTAATCCCATTTAGGAAACTATTTCCCCTTTTTTGCCATGTTCTATCAACTGAATCTCTAGTATCTACAACCTCATGATGAGATTTTTTTTCCCTAAATTCTTGTATAGCTTTATGTATAGTCAACTTGAGCAACGATTATTAAAGAATTTAAAAAAAAATGAATTAGGAGTTTATCCCAAAATGAAATCAAATGTAACTCTGCGCAACATACACAACAACTATAAAAAACAAATCTAACTAACAAACTGGTTTCAAAAAAATACATGACCAAATGAAGTTATAAATACCCAAAAAATTTAAGAAGCACTTCTAAACAAGAATTTCTATTGTGATATTAGGTGACGCAACTGGTGAAACTCTATCACCTTATTTAGTTTATAATAGTACCCCACATAGTAACTTAACTACTTGACGTGTTTTTTTTTTAAATCTCTGATATTTTAAATATAAAAAAGTAGTTAGCTGCAAACTAGTTAAGTAGTTAACTGCTCATTCAGAGCCTGATATATAGATAATGATTATAGTATGATAACGAGACAATCCAATATATTACTAATAAATTAATAATTTAGTTTACATTTATTTACATATATATATATATATATATATATATATATATATATATATATATATATATATATATATATATATATATATATATATATATATATATAACATGAAGACCTCAGTGGAAAAACCGGCGTTGTCACATTTAAAAAGTATTAAGAAAGTATTTGTTGATCATTAATAAATGTCTTTATTTAAAGCAAAGAAAAAAAAATATTTGTATAAAAAATTACAAAATGTTTTGTTTTTGAATAAATTTTAAATAAAATAATTATAATATAAATTTTTTTAAATTGCTTAGTTTCATTTGCTTTAAATTAAGACTTTTATTAATGATCAATAAATACTTTCTTAATACTTTTTAAATGTGACAACGCCGGTTTTTCCACTGAGGTCTTCATATATATAGATATATATATATATATATATATATATATATATATATATATATATATATATATATATATATATATATATATATATATATATATATATATTTATATATATTGTGATTTAGATTATGCTACCAAAAAAGAGTAGTAGAGTGGTTAAAGGCAGGGGCGTGCAGAGCGTGAGTCACCCGAGCAAATTGCTCGGGGCCCCGGACCCTATGGGGGCCCCCAACAGCGGCAATAACATTCCAGGTTTTTTTTTCCTTCTCTTTTTCCCCATCAAGAGCTTTAACTTACATAAAAAATAAAAATAGCTCATTAAGTTTAATGAAAATTGCCTCAAAAATGAGCTTGAGATATAATAATTTTTTTAAAAATAAATTTATCGTTGCGGAATTTATAGAAGGTCCCTGCGGAAGTGCTTTTGTTTAAATCTTATCTACATGCTTATCTTGAATTTAGCGGGAAAAGTTATAGTGTGTTTAAATCTTATTTTAAAAATGGCTTATTTGGATTAGTTTTTTTACAGGCGATTTGCTTGATTGTACAATTTAATTTATAGATTAATAAAAATAAATTTAATTTTTTCATTTTTGTGATTAATTATATATATAAATTTTGTATTAATTATTTAATCGTGTATATATATATATATATATATATATATATATATATATATATATATATATATATATATATATATATATATATATATATATATATATATATACAAACATATGTATATATATACATTTATATATATACATATGTATATTATGTATACATATACATATGTTTGTATATACAAATATATGTTCTTATATATATATAAATATATATATATATATATATATATATATATTATATATATATATATATATATATATATATATATATATATATATATGTATATATATATATATATATTGATATATATATTGATATTGATATATATATATATATATATATATATATATATATATATATATATATATATATATATATATATATATATATATATATATATATATATATATATATATATATATATATATGTATATATATATATATATATATATATATATGTATATATGTATATATATCTATTAGACGGAAGTATTTAAAAAAATAAAAATGAAACGCACGTATCCATCTGGTGTATCAAAGTTAAAAATCAGTAAAGTAAAAAAAGCGGCTCCACAAAAAGGAAGGCAAACATTATTTGATGTTGGAATTACAACTACTCCTAAAACATCAGATGCCCTTTACACTAGCTCAACGAAGCAAAAATATGACGGTAGTATCCAATCTTCTGTTTCTGGTAATAGTGCTGGCAGTATAAAGAAATTAGCCACTTTTGAAGACTGTCAAATTAGTGGTAGTGATAATACTTCTACAAGGACCACTATCAGTGATGGACCAGCATTGTTGCAGCCATTTGACATTGGTGAATTTGAAACAGAAAATTTCTCCCCTTCTCAGCTGGAAAAGTTTGTCATGGCTGGTCACATTCCTTTCCCACTGGATATGCCAAAAGATAATGGAAATCACATATTTCCAATGTCAGTTTTGAAAAGCAGAATGCCGAATGGGGAATCCTTCTCGCGGGATCGGCTTGTATTTAGCCCAGCAAAGACAGCATTGTTTTGTTTTCCATGCCGATTATTTTTACCTAGAAATCAACTTCCACACATGACTTCATCCCTTGCAATGATTGGAGGATGGGGATATGAAAAGAAGTGGAAGAATCTCATCAGTCGAATTCCTGAACATGAGCATTCGAAAATCCATAAACAATGCTACATTCAGTGGCGTGAATTGGAAGCTCGAATGAAAACTGATCAGTCAATTGAACATTTGATGAATCGCCAAATTCTCAATGAAGCTGACACCTGGAGAAAAATCTTGGAACGAATCTTGGATAAGATTCTGTTGTTGGTGAACGTGGATTGGCTATTCGTGGAAAATCTGACCTAATTGGAGATTCTCATAATGGAAATTTCTTAGGATTGCTGGAACTGATTTCGCATTATGACCCAATTCTTAAGGAACATGTGATAAAAGTTAAATAATCACAGGACAAGGGTCAACGTCTTCAGGCGCATTACTTGTCAAATCGTTCTCAAAATGAATTTATTGGCCTTTGTGCAGCAGAGGTTCGCAGGCAAATTATAGAAGAGTGCAAGTCTGCAAAGTATTTTTCAATTATGGTTGATGCCACTCCTGATGTGAGCCATACTGAACAAAGTTCGTTTGTCATTCGATATGTACATGAAAAAGAACCTGGAAAATATTTAATTGATGAGCGGTTTTTGATCTTTGCAGATTGTGCCAAGAAGACTGGATCTGATATTGCGGAATTAATTCTGGAAACTTTGGAAACATTAAAAATTTGTTTTGAAGACTGCCGTGGCCAAGGCTATGACAATAGAGTCAACATGTCAGGAAAATATAAGGGTGTTCAAGCAATCCTACAAAAGAAGAACCCATTGTCTGTATTCTCACCCTGTGGTTGTCATTCATTGAATTCGTGTGGACAGAATGCTGCCTCAAGCTGTACAGATGCTGAGACTTTCTTTGGAACTGTTCAAACCGTATATACGATCTTTTCTGCTAGTCCGCAACGCTGGAAAATATTGCAAAAGAGACTTCACGGTGTGTCTTTGCATGGACAATCAGGAACACGATGGACTGAGAGACTTGACAGCATTCGCCCTTTCTATAATCACTTGAGCCCAATCATTAAACCTTTGAAAGAAGTTAAGAGCTTGAATCTCACGCCTAAAGCAAAAACTGAGATTAGAGGTGCCCTAAAATATATGAGCTCTTTCAAATGTGTTCTCATGTCTGGAATTTGGCTGAAAGTTCTCACATTGATTGACCGCTGCAACCAGGTCATTCAGGCAAGAAAAGCAACTATTGATATTGAGGTGGAAAATATTGAAGCATTGATTAGTCAACTCAAATCTGTTTGGGAGGAATGGCCTACAATTTTAGAAGAAGCCAAGTTAGTTGCAGATGTTGCAAAAATCAGTTCTGAATTTCCAATCCACAGAAAAGTGAAACGCAAAAGTTTTTTTTGGGAGCAAATTAAAGGTGATGAACAAATTACGGAATTAACAGAAGCAGAATCAGGAGAGGAGGCAACATTTCGGAGAACGGTTTTTTATCACATTTTTGATTCTGTAATTGGTGGACTTACTGCACGTTTCACAGCAATTCAAGAAATCCTTTCTATATTCTCTTTTTTGTGGAAGTATCAAAAACTGTCTGAAGCAGAAATCAAGAGTGCTTGCTCACATTTTTCGCAAAAATATTCTTGTGATGTGACCGAAAATGTGAAGAATTGCTTCACATAAAACAAATTCATACTGCAAATTTTGGAAAGGAACCTCTTGCCCCATTTGACTTATTAAACAAAATTTCTGAAATGAAGCTTGGAGAACTCTTTAGAAATACAGTAATTGCATTGCATATTTTTGCTTCAATTCCAGTGACAGTGGCTTCAAGTGAGCGTTCATTCAGTAAATTGAAGCTCATCAAGAATTTTTTGCGCTCAACTATGGGACAAGAACGAACAAGTGACCTCGCCATTTTGAGTATCGAGTGTCTATTAGCAAAAAATATTGATTTCCATGATGTGATTGAAAAGTTTGCTAAACAAAAGACAAGAAAAATAATATTGTAAGAAACAACACCTAGACTATTTAATTATACTTATATTCCAGTAATATAATAAAAAAATTTAAGCAGGCCTTTTTTTTTTTTGGAATAAAGGGGGTGGGCCCCTAAACAGAAGGATGCTCGGAGCCCCCAAATCCTGTGCACAGCCCTGGTTAAAGGAGGAACTCGAGCACAGAACGTTGATACATTCATATTACCACTGCATTGTGAGATGGGTTCAAATTAGTAAGATAAACTTTATTCGAACGATTTTATTTTTTAGTCTTTTTTCATTTTTTTTTTTTTCTTTTAACACCCTTTTTGTGTTTTCATTGTTTAATACAACATACAATAAGTTTTTTTGTGTTTACTTTTTTCTTAAAAAAAAAATATAAATATATACATAAATATATACATAAAGTCATTATATATATATATATATATATATATATATATATATATATATATATATATATATATATATATATATATATATATGAATATATATCTGTGTGTGTGTGTGTGTGTGTGTGTATGTGTGTGTGTGTGTGTGTGTGTGTGTATATAAAAATGACTAAACTAAGATGGTTTGAAAAGTTTCCAAATTATTGTTTGCTTAGTCCATTTTATTTTTTTCACTAAAATTTGAATAAGTTTTATTAGGCCAAAAAATGTTGTGACTCAGTGGAATAGAAGTATTTACTATTGGTATTAATATTCAGAAAATTTTAGAAATGTTGAATTCCTCATTTAAAGGTATTACATTTATAAAAAGCTATACATGTCCAGGATGTCCTGTTAGGATTTATTTTGAACAATATAATAACCATGGTCTGCTGGTAGTAACCATGGTAAAAGTACTCAGTAAACACAAAAATATTTAAAAGATACCTTTTTAGAAATATAAAATGAGATTTCGTAGACATCTAGATTATAAGGGATCATCCATAAATTACGCAACGCAAAATATATTTAAAAAATAGAAGAAGGAGAGCTCTTTTACGCTGCATTTTTCATTATCTTATTGGCTACTTCGATTTTTTTTAATTAAAACTCTGTGAAGGAAAACTTTTAATCTTTTTTGTTTATTGTGAAAGTTTATGTGACATAATTTATGAACGATTGGCAAGGCTAGAAGACATCTTTATAATAATGTATTTAAGACATCTATTAATAACGTCTCCCTAAATTACTTGTTAAGTGTTTTTAAGTACAAGACGCGTGGTATATTAGAAAATTGATTGATATCAATTTTTTATTTTTTTTAAATGCAGATTTAATACATGTGTAAGAAAACATATTATAAAAACAATTATAATTAAATACGCGATCAAAAGAAAAATTAATACTAAGAACACCCCGATATCAGTGTAAGCGATATTGTGGTTTATCCTTGTCCGAATAATTGCTACATGGAAATGACAAGTTCGCAGAAAGCAGATTCAGCTCTCTACAAAGCGTCATTAGTAGTCCACCCCAATTCTAATGAATTTTTTTTAAATTGACTTTATATTTTTCAAATTAGTCTATTTATGTTGTCTTTTACTAAAAAAGAGTATTTAAAAAAAAAAATCTTAATCTTATTTGCCTCATTTGTTCAACATTTTCCCTGTTTTGGTGTATTTTTAAAAAAAGAGATTTCTTAGGAAGTAAATGACCCTTTTTAATGCCATATAGTATTTCAGCTACTAACATATTTACTCTGGTACCCTAGCAATTTTATCTATTTAACTAAAATATTTTAAAAGTTATAGGCATTGCCATAATGGTTCCTTGTTTTATTGTGAAGGTCTCACTGTTTGATGACATAAACACAAACATAAAAAAAAGCAAAAATAAATATTCTGCTTCCACCCTCTTCCTATATATTTTCAACAAACTGGGAAAATTTCAAAGAAAACGAATAAGCCTATCAGAAGATATCTTTTTTTAACTTGATTCGCTAAAAAGTTGTGGAGAAAATCACAAAGCGAAAATTAAATTTTATTTGAAAAAGCTCCAGATTCATACAACGATACAGGTTCTTCTTCTGCTTCTTTATCTAAGAACCCTTTTTTAATTCCTCTTAATATTTGCCTTCTAACTTTGCATTTATAAGTGGATTTATAATTTCTTTTTGATATACGTAATGCATCATGTAATTTAGAAGCATCAATCATAAACCTCCCAGTGTTAACACCTAAAATTTTAAACACTTTTAAAACTCCTTGAAAACCATCATTAAACGAAATATTAGCTGAATTTAAAGATAGTTCTAAAGACCTTTTACGAACATATATATCTTTTGGGCATCTTTTCCAAATAACACCATTCAAGCTTTCATTATTATTCTGTGTTTGACCATGAAGACACTTTTTTTGTAAATCTTGATTAGATAGATCTTTAAATATAGGAATTAAAATTTTGTGAATAACTAATGGAAGGCTTAATTTCTTTTGATATTTAAATAAGTTAGTTTATCAGACTGCCACTAGCACCAGCTTGTTTTTGTCTTTCGACAAAATTGATGGCGGATGTTTCCATCCTCAATGTCAGAGTTATGAAAAAGCACAGCCCATACGAATTTCTGCATATTGTAGAGATTGTCAGCATTTTGTTGTATGGCCATTAGGTATATGATAAATTTTAAATCAATTAGCCTGGGGTTCTAAATGATGAACTCTTGCCTATAAATCACAGAAATGACATTGATTTCACCATACCTTGAAAAAACTTCCCGCACCTAAGACAGTTTCATATTTAACCATACAACACATAGCGGCCCAAAAGCTATTAATTATAATATGTCAGCTTTATATACAATACACATGAGAAATACATGAGAATGAGTACCTACACTTTCCTACAGCATTCGTAGTGATGTTAATAATCTTTCCGATTTGTGTATTAGTATAAATTTACAGTTAAGATATTTGTTTGTTCTGCAAGAAGAACGAATGTCATCCATCAACTTTACAGCTCTCTCGGCTACTATGTTGGATAGAGGCACATCAAGCACTGATGGTTCCTTCTTCCAGTGGGTAGAGAAGCATTTCACAGTTTTGGAACACTTAAGTTAGGATATTGCTGACAGCAGGTCTTTATAAGCCGCCTCTGCATAGTGCTGGTTTGAAAACCAGGCCCGCGACCATGTAGTTTCAACGAAATCGCAAGTTATCCTCAGCTGTTCTCGTCAGTTTGGAAGAATGAAAAATGCAAGAAGCGCAAAAATGCCTCTTGAGTTCCACCTGGCACTGTGCAGTGATGGGAGCTTGTGCCATTTGATACGAGGCCATTTTTCCTCATTTTTGTACAACTTGCATGCTTCACAAAGCTGAAAAATTTTAAAGTTTAAAGTCATCTCTCCAGCCAAGGTTCTCATACTCTGCTACCACTGCTGTGCCCTTGTACGCATTTTTTAAATCATCATAATGCTCCATAATCTCATCAACAAATTTGTAGTTAATGTTAGATGACTGTGACTGTATAGGAAAAAAGAAATCCAACATATATCGTAGAACAAGATCAAGAATGTGGTGTTGGCAGCTGATGTATTGAGGTTCATCGAATCCCTTGTTTCGAAATGTTTTCTGAAGCTTGACTACAACTCCATTCTTGCCACCAGTATTTACAGCTGTTGTGTGAGAGATGATCATCTGAATACTGTTCCATGCATTGTAATCATCAAATAGGTCCTGTAGTGCTTTATATATGTTTGCAGAGGATCCACTGTCATAAACCAAAATGCCAAGTTTTAATGTTCTTTTGTCATTTTTCAAGCACACAACTTGGTACTCAGTCTTGTCAATTTTCTTACCATCAAAATGCAAAAAAAATTTCTCTTTAGAGATCAGTTCCATGAGGCGGTTCTTAACTTAATCTGCATCTTTGATTTTTCGACGCCAGACTCCAGACTGTGATGGTGTTGGGACACAAACTCCATCCTCAGCCAGACTTTGAAGCACCCGTGACGTTTTTCTGGTTGACAAAAAGTGACTAGACACTAGTTTGGCAGCAGACTTAGTTAACTGGCGTGTTGCATGCTTTATATGAGATTCTCCTGAAACTGCCTCCGAGTCACCGCTGCTGCTTCCTTCCTCAGAATCCTCACTATTGCAGGAAAGTGGTACGGAGATAACCGCTTGGTTTGTCGAGGGTTCTGATGTGCTTTTGGCCCTTTTTGATGGATGGATTGTTGACATAGGAGCCAATTTCATAGTTGTATATCCCACCCTGCCACCTGATTCAATTTGTACTTTGTACAGTTGTTTGTCCTCACTACAAAGCCAATTTTCATCTGGTTTTGTTATATCGAACAGATGAGCAAGATTTTCTTCAAATACTGCATTTGGTCGTTTTCTGTGTTTCTGTGTGATAAGTTTGTCAACATTAGCAGACACTTGTTGTTTGGAAAGAACAGGAAAATTAAACTTCTGCCAAAGATTCATCAATTCCTCGGATATTTTTGTTAGTCAATCATGTCGTCCTTTCAATTCATTAAAGAGTCCCAAGAATCTTCCAACGATATCTCTGTTGGAAGGCATTTTACACAATTTGTCGCTCATATCCTGTTTTACCTGTAGTATATTAGGATGGCGCTTCGTGCTTGATTTCAAATTTTGTGTCCACATTTCACCAGCTGCTTCCACTGATAATTTTGACTATTATATAAATGATTTTGAATATTATATATTTACAGTTTTAAAAATCAAAGTCAAGCAAGGAAGTAAGAACCGGGAACAAAATCAAATGAAAAATCGAAAAATTTAAAAGTGGTGAGGTGCTAGGAGCAGGAGGTTTTTTTGTGATCCAATGAAATAAACCTCAAAACAGTGATCTATTGGTAAAAGTTCATCAAATGCAACATTAGGTATATGACAATGCCTTGTCATATACCTAATGGCCATGCCATAATAGTTTTGAAACAAATTTATTGCTTTGTTTGTGAGGTTACCTTTGCCACTTTGACTAATTTGACCAAGTTTAATATCAATAAGTTTTTTGCCTTTTTGACTTTGTCGTTTTTGAATGTGACCAACACATTCTAGTTTCTCAATATTTATATTGCCATAGGGTTTTGAGGAAACAACATCAGTAAATGAAGAGCTACCACCGTCCCCAATATATGAAGTGTACCTTAAATTATTCTTCATTAACGATCGAGAAAATAATATCACCGCCCCACATGATTCCATTGCTCCAGATGATTTTTCATGATTACCATCACATACATGATTTAAACTCTAATGAAGATATCCAGGATTAAGGGTTTTTGTTTTCCAGAACAAGCAACCTCTGCATTTTTTTTAAAGAACAATAGCATCGAAGCACTTTCCATTCTCATTTGAAATTATGGTTACAATACGATTTAGCGATTGATGTCTACGCTTTTGCCAGGTTCCATCAACAGATAACTGACAATTTATAGGTTCATTATGATCAACAAAAAGATTCATTTTGGTCTGGAATGCAGCTCTAGTAGTAATTTATATAGCAACAGTCTCATATGCTTTGTATAATTTGTTAGTCGAATAAATAAAGTTTTTTAGCGTCATAGGAGGTGGCATATTCATGACTGCTGCAAAAGTACACAAAGATTCATAACCTTTGCCAAGTTCTCTAAAAGCTACAATGGCATCAAAATTTACAGCTGCAACAGATTTTCCTGGAGAGGTTAAGATTTGTTTAACTTTGAAGAGATGTATCGTATTTTGAGATAAACTCACATGTATCCCATGATAACTGTAACTCGTATGAGAACTCATTTTTGTTTTGTTAACTGTTTTTTAGTAACAGTTTTCCATCATTTGAACAACACTCTTTAAATATGCAATTATTAAACATTGTTTTTAAAACTTTAAAGTTTATTATAATATTGTAATTATCCTCATCAAGCTCATTTTCTACATCGTTAAAGTCAACATTTTGTTGCAACTTTTTTTCACTTGCACTTCTTTTTTTGTTTTCAACACATTTTTGGTTTAAACTATGTTTGCTTTGATTCCTAACATATTGGTTACCTCGAAGTACTCTTTTTTTAAATATACTTAGTATATCTTGGCATTTTTGTAAAGAACTTACAATTTTTACTTCAATTTAAAATATAACTTTAAATGTCTGTACTGCTGTTGTCACTTTATATTACTTTACAGTAAATGCACATCGCGATTGGCTTTTAAAATATAGCCAAATTTATCAAAAACCCATGTAAGACTAAACAGTTTTATTTTTGTTGTGTATTTATTGATTTATGAGATGCTAATTTTAAAATACTCTTTAAAAAACGGTTGCCATGGGCGTTGTTAGGTAAATAAAATATATCTATTCTATTAAAGAGATCAATTAGACTTACTAATATACGAATTTAACTAAAAAAGTGCTCTAATTATGTTCTACAATTACTGAAATTTAAAAACTTAAAAAAAACTTAAAAAAAAAACTCAAAAAAATGTAAAAAGTACGTTTTGAATTGGGGTGGACCACCTAAAACACCTCCAGGAAAGAAGATTAAGCGGATTTTATGAAGAACTGAAGTAATCAGGGTTGTCAGATTTTTTTAAACTAAAATGACAAATGCTTGTCTAAAAAATGTCAAATAATGCCAAATTTTTATCATTAATGCCAAAAACAAGTGCTAAACTTTAAAACAGTAGAAAAGCTTTATTAAAAATACATTGAAATTTATCAATTATATATTCAATAAAATTAATTTATAAGTCATAAATTAATCAGTTTTGATTAACTTACAAAAAATATTTTATATATTTTTTAACAACAAAAAGACCTCTAACATAAATAGGTAAATATACTTACTCAACTTTCATTTTAATAAAAATCTTAAGTTTAAAAAGTTAAAGAAAATTTCAGAACAAATTTATAATCGAAAGTATTGAAAGAAATTATTGGAAAACAAAAAATATGCACAGGCTCTTTACCACAAATGCTTTCACTTGAAAAAGATAGCTTATATGAGCCACAAATGATAGCTGATGAATTTAATAAATATTTCACTGAAATGTGATAAATCCTGTCAAGTAAAATTCAAAAAACTTAAGCCATTTTATGCTTTTTTGATACCTATTGATAAAGATATTTGTTCTGAAAAATTATATGCCAAAATATTATTCGATGAGCTTGAGAAAGCTTTAAAATCTTTAAAAAAGAGTTAAGCAACTGTTGCACATTAAATAAAGGAAAATATTTTTATAGATTGCTCCAAACAGTAAAAAAATATTATAATCAAAATTTTTAGAGCATCTATTCATCAAGGTGTTTTTTCTGAACTATTAAATTTTGCCAGGGTTACCACTATCCATAAAAAGGCGACAGATCCAATATTTGTAATTATCGTCCTATCTCTGTTCTATCTATAGTTACTCAAAATTTAGAAAGAATTATTTTTAATAGGGTATACAATTATTTTAATTACAATAACTTTCTACATAGCAATCAACATGGTTTCAGAAAATGGAGTTCAACTAAAGATTTCATTATTCACTTTCATTATTCAGTTATACAAAACATCATTAAATCTTTTAAAAAATCTCAATATACACTAGGTGATTATATTTACCTATCAAAAGTTTTTGATAAGGTTGATTAAATATTATGGTTTCAACAATAGAATTTTAAAATGGTTTGAAAGCTATTTAACAAATCGAAAACAGATTGTGTATAGTTATGACGGTATAGTTATGACGGCGAACCCTTGTACATTATCTTGAACATAACCTTTTCTTATCCCATACTGATATTTAAAAAATTCTTTTTAACTACAAACAAAGAACTCAATCACATTTCTAATTGGTTCAAAGATAATAATTTAACTTTAAATATTTAGCTTAACAAAATGGATTATTTTTTACTCCTGCGCAAAAAAACGTTTTTAACTAAATAACATGCGTCAATTTTATATTGATGAAACTACAATAAAAGAGATAAAATTAAATTTAATTAAAGTTATTAAATTTCTAAAATTTTATCTTGTTGAGAATATAGCATGGATAAAACATAGGGGAGAGTGGGGAGAAGTGGGACACTTAAATTGTTAGTCGAATAGTTAAAGTTTTTTTTAGGGTAATATCTTTTTTATTTGATGTATAACCAAACAAGTTTTTACAAACAAACCTTCTTTTTTGGCACTAATTCAATCCCCTTAGGTTTCCAGCCAATTATAACTAAGTATATACATTTTTGGTTTTAGAGAAATTGTGCCATAGGGGTAAAGTGGGACTAGTGTGAGTAGAAGTGGGACAAATAAATTTAAAACAACATTTTAACACAAATTATTAAATAGAAACTGATAAAATCATAAAATCACCTTATCGACATAAAAATGTTCAAGAGATTTCACCAATTGAAATAATCAAATGCCAATGGGAAGAAGCGGGGCATAAATATTTCTTTTTTCTGTCCCACTTCACTCCAATGCACTATGGTTTCTGAGACGCGATTTTTTGGCATAAATTAATAACTTCAATTTAAAAACAAAATAGCTTATAATTTTTATTTCTAAGATTGGCAATATGTTCAAAATATTTCATAACTAAATTTTATACGATTAAATATATATATATATATATATATATATATATATATATATATATATATATATATATATATATATATATATATATATATACATATATATATAATATATAAATATACTTAATATATAGATATATTTTATTTATATCTGTTTTAAAAATTATCATTAGATGAATACATATTCAAAAAATCAGTTAATATTTAACTATATTTCATTATCCAATGTAATTAAATCTAAATAGTATACGAATATTAAGTCCTCGTCGGAAGTTGCATCGTCAAAGTTGTCATCGCTTTCACTACCCTCTTCGCTTTCGCTATATTGATGTTGCAAGGAATTAGATGGTATTTCTGTTAGTAAACTTATTACCTCAGAAAGAAGAGGTGACTTTAGATGATTCTGAATTCTTTCATTTAAGTTAATACTGGATATGGTAGAATCTGAGGTATCTAAGGCTCTATGAAAAATATCTTCTAGATTTTTTTTTCTGCTGGTTTTACAAGCATGACATTGTCTATCTTGTTTAAAAAATTTATGCCTAGCTTCAGACCCTTCTTCATCAAAATAACCTATTGGTAGTACTTTATTTTCTACAATTTGTCTGCCATGTATTAAAACTTTATCTACAGTTGCAGGCATCGGATACCAAGGATATTTTGACATATAATGTTTTGCCGTATCAAAACAATATTTTTCAAGTTTATCTAAATTAATTTGATACTGGGAAGAAATGCATTAAGAATAGTTTTAAATTTTTTTATTAATTCTTCATTAACGTTAGTTATTTCGGAAAATTTTTTAACATTCTCAAATGCTCGGCGTGCAGAATTGCCGTCGTTAGTACTTCCAAAACCACCTACTTTTGGTTTATCCACGTAAAGGTGTAAATTTTTAAAGAACCGTTGTTGTATTTCTTTTTTTCTACATAAAAGAAATTACTTTTTACTAGTGCCTCGAATTTGCCATTTACATAAATCATATCCGTATGGTATGTGGACGATGCATTCAAAAAATCGTATCCAAGCATGCAGTGGACTAATGCCATACTGTAAAGTATTAGGTTTAGACTTAAATAATTCTGCGGTTTTGAATTCCTGCAATTTAACAAAATCATTGGAAGTAGCTCCACATATTGGACAAGCTTGGTCTGATTTTGTTCCAGTTAATATATTTAAAATTTTGCCATCGATAGCGTCATAAATAAAGTAAAGCTGATTTGAATTTTTTTATTATTAGAGAAATAAATTGTTATTGGCTCTAGCTTATTTATTTGCCCGTCAATATCTTGTTTTTCTTTTAAAATGTGTTCTGTGGATTCCTTTATGTATTCGACTTTTAAAGGTCAAGAAAACCGCTCAGATTGGGGAGTGCGATTGTTCCATAAGATGTTATTATCTTCTGAGTTCAAACGAAGTGGTACAACAGTTATCACAAATAAATTTGAATCAGATTGATAACCAGCTGTATCAAATTTTTGTTTATAAGCAGAATGACCGGAACTGCCATCAAAACCATCACTAAATATCATATCGGCTATAATTTCGTTATTATTAATGGATTCAATGTGCTAAAAAATCACTTCTTCTTGTAATTGTACAATACGTTTCACTGTATGCTCTAACAAATTCTTTAATGGTACTTGTGCAATGATATCAGAAATTGATATACCATTTGGTCTACATGCTGAATTACATTTCCAAATCTCTTTGTAATCTGGATACATTTTACAACTTTTGATAACAGCTCCTTGTCTAATGTTTTGATACTGTTGTTTACTTAAATTAGAATCCAAAATTAACTCTAATGTTTTTTCGGCTGTATAACGTACTGTTTCTTTTTTGGGTGAAAATATAGTCTTTCTCTTTGTGTTCAATTCTTTAAGAACTAATGCTAAATCACGTTTCTTTTGCTGACGTGCAGCCATACCTGCTGCTTGTAATATAAGAGATGTTTTGTGCAAGTTATCCCGGCATAACTCTGATGCTTCCAATCTCTTGGCCCGATCCGATTTTTCGGTATATGATAACCTTGGTCGTCCAGAAGATGTTGATGTAATTGATTGACTTGAAGATGTTGATGGAATTGCATCATCAGTAAATGTAATTTCTCTTTTTAACCAATCTGAATTTTTACTTTTAAATCGGCATATTGTTCTTTGGCAATCTGACCATTTTTGTTCAAAAGAATTGCACAAACGACATATTTTCTTTTGAATATCATTGCTAATACTGTGTACTACTTTTCTAATACTGCTACTACTGTTTCTAATACTACTACTACTACTAGTGCTAATACTGCTACTACTGTTTCATCACTTCCAACTATTTGAATGACGTGCTCAAAAATATTTGACTTTTTCTCATTTATATCTTTCTTTTCCAGCCATACATTAAATAAATCCTCGTATTTGAAACGGAACATCACTGCAAAAAACAGATATATTTTTAATTGGGGTAACTAGGGGCAAGTTTTGAAAATTGGAATATATTCCTGAACATTACCAAAATTTATTCGTGTAAAAATATTTTTATAGAAATACGGAGATTTTTTTAAAAGTCATATCAAAGTTTTAAAAATGTTAAGGAAGAAAAAATTCTATACACGCGCTTATTTCTTTTATATAATCAATATAATAATGCAGTATTTTAATTTAATTAAATATTTTTAAAAAGTATATATCTGTATAAAAATAATTTTCTTTACAGCAATCAAAAATGTTATTAATTTCAAAAGTTATGCATTATTAAACTAACAGCTCACTTAACTCACTGCAAACTAAGCTGAGATTAAAAATATCCACAACTTGAGTGCGTATTAAAAACAAACTAGGCAATTAATTTAAAAATAGACCACGTTTATTATCACTTTGGTGGGTTTACTTTAAGGTACCACAAAAAAAAAATCTTTTTTAGAACTTATAAAAATTGGGTTTCTGCCAAAAATTCGGATCTCAGAAACTATAGAGCAATGTAAACAATTTTCAAGGTACATTTCAAAATTAGGGCTTCTAGAGCACACAGGGAAACAATGCAACTTCTGCTAAATAGAGGGAAAGAAACTTAATTATTTTCATTAAATAACAGAATTTAGGCACCACTCCTAATTAGAAATTTAAGGCCACATCTCCCGCGTCCCACTTCTCCCCACTCTCCCCTATTGATCAAGTCTTCGAAAATATTGGCATTTTATACTAAGCTTTAAAAATTTTAAACAAAATAACTTAACTCAACTCTATTACACAGCAAAATCCATGAAAATCATAAATTATTTACCATATATCGATTCTTTCTCCAAAAAAGGGCTTAAAAAGTATTCCTAAATCAAAAAAATGATAATAGCCATCAAAACCTAACCATATAAACAGAAAGCTCTTTTGATCTTTAATACGTTTTTATACACCTAATTTTAAAATACATTTTTACAGCAAAATTAAATTTAAGCAACAACTGAAAAATAGTCAAGTATAAAAAAAAAATTATAATAATGAAAAAAAAACTTTTAATTTGTGCAGTTAAAAATTCTCAAAGTTTATTTCAAAAAAATAATAAAATCACTCAATATTACAACAACAACAACATCCAAAAGCAATATATTTACCATAAATATAGATGTTTTACATAAACATGTAACATGCTTATGTAAAACATCTTGTATCATGCTAATGTAAAACATGCTTATGTATAACATGCCATGTTATTAAATTAAAAAAAAACATATGTACAGTCCACATTTTGGATTGTTCACTCTCTTATAGCCTCAATTTTATTTTTTTACTAATAAAAAAAAGACATTTATTGAGTCAGATCAATAATATAGTCGCAACATAAATTTTTACAAAAATAAACTAAAAAAACAATTGCCATATAAAAAAAATTATGTAGCTAAGAACCACAGCCATTTTAAAATCTCTTATATTTCTAAAAACATCTGGCATATGCGCACCATATCGCATCAACCGTGCCTAATTAAAGGTTTTTGAGATTTTTGGGCCCAAATAGGTTAGTGGGGGCAGACCTTTAGCCACGCACTTACCTGCAAAAATTCCTTGATACGTCGCTTGGCAGTATATTCATTTTTGCTTTATTCAATTATTATAAAAAAGTGCACAGCTTTGGAGCTCTTCAAACCAAATCGCACTTATGCATGTTTGCAGTTATGCTTGCACATAACACTTATATTATTTTGCAACTACTTCGCGTTTACAAAAGATTCACATTTATACTAGATTAGATTTATGCAGATTCACAGATATGAAAATCGCACTTATTGAATGGAAATTCTATAGAATTCTTGTAGTTTACATGACTCCTTTTCCTTGGAATTTTAGTCTTAATGGCGATCAAACATAAAATCACGAACGCAGTAAAAAGGAAAGGCCTATATATATATATATATATATATATATATATATATATATATATATATATATATATATATATATATATATATATATATATATATATATATATATATATATATATATATATATATATATATATATATATATATATATATATATATATATATATATATATATATATATATATATATATATATATATACTATCATTGAGGGCCATTACTTTGGTTTTTCTCTAAAGTCTAGTGGTAGTTATTCTTTTACGACAACATTTACCAACTCTTCCAGCTTAAACTTTTCTACCTTGATTCAGCTTTCTTTTCACAGCACTAACTGTTTGTGTTGAAATCTTTAGTTTCTTAGCTATCTCTTTTTGTTTTAGGCCATATTTCTCTAACAAAATACAGATTTGTCCTTTTTTTCTAGGTCCTAGGTCCTTTCTTTTCCCCATCACTTCAAAATTGATCATAAATGTTAAAAATTTTGCTTAAAAGTTTCTTTTATATTTGTTTAGAACTGAAATCTAATATTTGTAGGGTCCATGTACATACCAGGTACACCATACACCTATAACTCCAGTACTGTATATACATATATGCATACATACATATATATATATATATATATATATATATATATATATATATATATATATATATATATATATATATATATATATATATATATAAAGGGCCGGCGCGCGTAGGTGTTGCGTGGAGGGGGGGGGGTCATTATAGCTTATGCTGACTAAAAAAATAAAAATAAATAATTTCCTTGTTTTTAAGAATATGCCGATTGCCTTATCGACAATTGCTAACTGACTGTTTAAATTTACCGACTAACTTGTCTGATAGGTCTAATTTAACGACTGACTTGTCAAAAATGATTAAATTCCCCCCTCACCACCACCACCACCATCCCCATTGCGCAGGATTTATTGTTATTCCTAATTAAATAAAACCATTATGATATTATAAAATTAGACATAATGTTTTTATTAAAATATCCTTAAATAAGAAAAAAGTTCCTATAACAAGAATCAAGTTCTAAAAACAAGAATCAAGTTCTTAAAACAAGAATCAAGTTCTTAATATAAGAAACAAGTTCTTAAAATAAAAATCAAGTTCTTAAAATAAGAATCAAGTTCTTAAAATAAGAATCAAGTTTTTAAAACAAGAATCAAGTTCTTAAAATAAGAATCAAGTTCCTAAAACAAGAATCAAGTTCTTAAATTAAGAATAAAGTTCATAAAACAAGAATCAAGTTTTAAAACAAGAATCAAGTTCTTATCATAAGAATCAAGTTCCTAAAATAAGAATCAAGTTCTTAGAACAAGAATCAAGTTCTTAAAACAAAAATCAAGTTATTAAAACAAGAACCAAGTTCTTAATATAAGAATCAAGTTCTTAAAATAAAAATCAAGTTCTAAAATTAAGAATCAAGTTCTTAAAACAAGAATCAAGTTTTAAAACAAGAATCAAGTTCTTATCATAAGAATCAAGTTCCTAAAAGAAGAATCAAGTTCTTAGAACAAGAATCAAGTTCTTAAAACAAGAATCAAGTTATTAAAACAAGAATCAATTTCTTATCATAAGAATCAAGTTCCTAAAATAAGAATCAAGTTCTTAGAACAAGAATCAAGTTCTTAAAACAAGAATAAAGTTTTAAAACAAGAATCAAGTTATTATAATAAGAATCAATTTCTTGAAATAAAAATCAAGTTTTTAAAACAAGAATCACGTTCTTAAAATAAGAATCAAGCTTTTAAAACAAGAATCAAGTTCTTAAAATAAGAATCAAGTTCTTAAAACAAGAATCAAGTTCTTAAATTAAGAATCAAGATCTTAAAATAAGAATCAAGTTCTTAATATAAGAATCAAGTTCTTAATATAAGAATCAAGTTCTTAAAATAAAAATCAAGTTTTTAAACAAAAATCAAGTTATAAAAGCAAGAATCAAGTTCTTAAAATAAGAATTAAGTTCTTAAAATAAGAATCAAGCTCTTAAAATAAGAATCAAGTTCTTAAAATAAGAACCAAGTTTTAAAAACAAGAATCAAGTTCTTAAAATAAGAATGAAGTTCCTAATATAAGAATCAAGTTCTTAAACTAAGAATCAAGTTCTTAAAATTAGAATCAAGTTCTTAAAATAAGAATCAAGTTCTTATATAAGAATCAAGTTTTTAAAACAAAATTCAAGTTATTAAAGCAAGAATCAAGTTCTTAAAATAAGAGTCAAGTTCTTAAAATAAGAATCAAGTTCTTAAAATAAGAATCAAATTCTTAAAATAAGAATCAAGTTCATAAAACAAAAATCAAGTTATTTAAACTAGAACCAAGTTCTTTAAAAAGAATCCAGTTTGTAAACAAGAATCAAGTACTTAAAATAAGAATCAAGTTCTTAATATAAGAAACAAGTTCTAAAAATAAGAATCAAGTTCTTAAATTAGGAATCAAGTTCTTAAAACAAGAATCAAGTTCTTAAAATAAAAATCAAGCTCTTAAAATAAGAATCAAGTTCTTAATATAAGATTCAAGTTCTTAAAACAAGAATCAAGTTCTTAAAATAAGAATCAAGTTCTTAAACTAAGAATCAAGTTTTTAATATAAGAACGAAGTTCCTTAAATAAGATTTAAGTTTTTAAAACAAAAATAAAGTTCTTAAAAAAGGAATTAAGTTTTTAAAACAAGAATCAAGGTCTTAAAACAAGAATCAAGTTTTTAAAACAAGAATCAAGTTCTTAAAATAAGAATCAAGTTCTTAATAAAAAACAATTTCTTAAAATAAGAATCAACTTCTGAAAATAAGAATCAAGTTCTTAAAATAAGAATCATGTTCTTAAAATAAGAATCAAGTTTTTAAAACAAAATTCAAGTTATTAAAGCAAGAATCAAGTTCTTAAAATAAAAATCAAGTTCTTAAAATAAGAATCAAGCTCTTAAAATAAAAATCAAGTTCTTAAAATAAGAATCAAGTTCTTAAAGTAATCAAGTTCTTAAAACAAAAATCAAGTTATTTAAACTAGAATCAAGTTCTTAAAATAAGAATCGAGTTCTTAAAATAAGATTTAAGTTTTTTAAACAAGAATAAAGTTCTTAAAATAAGAATTAAGTTTTTAAAACAAAAATCGAGTTCTTAAATAAGAATCAAGTTTTTAAAACAAGAATCAAGTTCTTTAAATAAGTATCAAGTTCTTAATATAAGAAACAATTTCTTAAAATAAGAATCAACTTCTAAAAATAAGAATCAAGTTCCTAAAATAAGAATCATGTTCTTAAAATAAGAATCAAGTTTTTAAAACAAAATTCAAGTTATTAAAGCAAGAATCAAGTTCTTAAAATAAGAATCAAGTTCTTAAAATAAGAATCAAGCTCTTAAAATAAAAATCAAGTTCTTAATATAAGAATCAAGCTCTTAAAGTAAGAATCAAGTTCTTAAAACAAAAATTAAGTTATTTAAACTAGAATCAAGTTCTTAAAATAAGAATCAAGTTCTTTAATGAAGAATCAAGCTCATAAAATAAGAATCTAGTTCTTAAAAGGAAAATCAATTTCTTAAAATAAGAATCAAGTTCCTAAATTAGGAATCAAGTTATTAGAACAAGAATCAAGTTCTTAAAACAAGAATCACGTTCTTAAAATAAGAATCATGTTCTTAAAACAAAAATCAAGTTCTTAAAATAAGAATCAAGTTCTTAAAATAAGAATCATGTTCTTAAAACAAGAATCAAGTTCTTAAAATAAAAATCAAGTTCTTAAAACAAGAATCAAGTTTTAAAACAAGAATCAAGTTATTAAAATAAGAATCAATTTCTTAAAATAAGAATCAAGTTCTTAAAAAATAGTCAAGTTCTTAAAACAAGAATCAAGTTCTTAAAATCAGAATCAAGTTCTTAATATAAGAATCAAGTTCTTAAACAAATCAAGTTATTAAAATAAGAATTAAGTTCTTAAAAGAAGAATCAAGTTCTTAAATTAAGAATCAAGGTCTTAAAAAAAGAATTAAGTTTTTAAAACAAGAATCAAGTTCTTAAAATAAGAATTAAGTTTTTAAAACAAGAATCAAGTTCTTAAGATAAGAATCAAGTTCTTAATATAAGAAACAATTTCTTAAAATAAGAATTAACTTCTGAAAATAAGAATCAAATTCTTAAAATAAGAATCAAGTTCTTTAAATAAGAATCAAGTTCTTAAAACAAGATTCAAGTTATTTAAACTAGAATCAAGTTCTTAAAATAAGAATCAAGTTCTTAAAATAAGAATCAAGCTCTTAAAATAAGAATCAAGTTCTTAAAATGAAAATCAAGTTTTTAAAATAAGAATCAAGTTCCTAAATTAGGAATCAAGTTATTAGAACAAGAATCAAGTCCTTAAAACAAGAATCACGTTCTTAAAATAAGAATCATGTTCTAAAAACAAAAATCAAGTTCTTAAAATAAGAATCAAGTTCTCAAAATAAGAATCAAGTTCTTAAAACAAGAATCAAGTTTTAAAACAAGAATCAAGTTCTTAAAATAAGATTCAATTTCTTAAAATAAGAATCAAGTTCTTAAAACTAGAATCAAGTTCTTAAAACAAGAATCACGTTCTTAAAATAAGAATCATGTTCTTAAAACAAAAATCAAGTTCTTAAAATAAGAATCAAGTTCTTAAAATAAGAGTTAAGTTTTTAAAACAAGAATCAAGTTCTTAAAAAAAGAATCAAGTTTTTAAAACAAGAATCAAGTTCTTAAAATAAGAATAAAGTTCTTAATATAATAAACATTTTCTTAAATTAAGAATCAACTTCTGAAAATAAGAATCAAGTTCTTAAAAAAAGAATCAAGTTCTTAAAATAAGAATCAAGTTCGTAAAATAAAAATCAAGTTTTTAAAACAAAATTCAAGTTATTAAAGCAAGAATCAAGTTCTTAAAATAAGAATCAAGTTCTTTAAATAAGAAGCAAGCTCTTTAAATAAGAATCAAGTTCTTAAAAACAGAATCAAGTTCTTTAAATAAGAATCAAGCTCTTAAAATAAGAATCAAGTTCTTAAAGTAAGAACCAAGTTCCTAAAATAAGAATCAAGTTTTTATATAAGAATCAAGTTTTTAAAACAAAATTCAAGTTATTAAAGCAGGAATCAAGTTCTTAAAATAAGAATCAAGCTCTTAAAATAAGAATCAAGTTCTTAAAGTAAGAATCAAGTTCTTAAAGTAATCAAGTTCTTAAAACAAAAATCAAGTTATTTAAGTTAGAATCAAGTTCTTAAAAAAAGAATAAAGTTCTTAAAATAAGATTTAAGTTTTTAAAACAAGAATAAAGTTCTTAAAATAAGAATTAAGTTTTTAAAACAAAAATCAAGTTCTTAAATAAGAATCAAGTTTTTAAAACAAGAATCAAGTTCTTAAAATAAGAATCAAGATTCTAAAACAAAATTCAAGTTGTTTAAGCAAGAATCAAGTTCTTAAAATAAGAATTAAGTTTTTAAAACAAAAATCAAGTTCTTAAATAAGAATCAAGTTTTTGAAACAAGAATCAAGTTCATAAAATAAGAATCAAGTTCTTAATATAAGAAACAATTTCTTAAAATAAGAATCAACTTCTGAAAATAAGAATCAAATTCTTAAAATAAGAATCAAGTTCTTTAAATAAGAATCAAGTTCTTAAAACAAGATTCAAGTTATTTAAACTAGAATCAAGTTCTTAAAATAAGAATCAAGTTCTTAAAATAAGAATCAAGCTCTTAAATTAAGAATCAAGATATTAAAATAAAAATCAAGTTCTTAAAATAAGAATCAAGTTCCTAAATTAGGAATCAAAATATTAGAACAAGAATCAAGTTCTTAAAACAAGAATCACGTTCTTAAAATAAGAATCATGTTCTTAAAACAAAAATCAAGTTCTTAAAACAAGAATCACGTTCTTAAAATAAGAATCATGTTCTTAAAACAAAAATCAAGTTCTTAAAACAAGAATCACGTTCTTAAAATAAGAGTCATGTTCTTAAAACAAGAATCAAGTTCTTAAAATAAGAATCAAGTTCATAAAACAAGAATCAAGTTTTAAAACAAGAACCAAGTTATTAAAATAAGAATCAATTTCTAAAAATAAGAATCAAGTTCTTAAAAAAGAGTCAAGTTCTTAAAATAAGAAATAAGTTTTTAAAACAAGAATCAAGTTCTTAAACAAATCAAGTTATAAATATAAGAATTAAGTTCTTAAAAGAAGAATCAATTTCTTAAATTAAGAATCAAGTTCTTAAAATAAGATTTAAGTTTTTAAAACAAGAATAAAGTTCTTAAAATAAGAATTAAGTTTTTAGAACAAAAATCAAGTTCTTAAATAAGAATCAAGTTTTTAAAACAAGAATCAAGTTCTTAAAATAAGAATCAAGTTCTTAATATTAGAAACAATTTCTTAAAATAAGAATTAACTTCTGAAAATAAGAATCAAATTCCTAAAATAAGAATCAAGTTCTTTAAATAAGAATCAAGTTCTCAAAACAAGATTCAAGTTATTTAAACTAGAATCAAGCTCTTAAAATAAGAATCAAGTTATTAAAATAAGAATCAAGCTCTTAAATTAAGAATCAAGATCTTAAAATGAAAATCAAGTTCTTAAAATAAGAATCAAGTTCCTAAATTAGGAATCAAGTTATTAGAACAAGAATCAAGTTCTTAAAACAAGAATCACGTTCTTAAAATAGGAATCATGTTCTTAAAACAAAAATCAAGTTCTTAAAACAAGAATCACGTTCTTAAAATAAGAATCATGTTCTTAAAACAAGAATCAAGTTCTTAAAATAAAAATCAAGTTCTTAAAACAAGAATCAAGTTTTAAAACAAGAATCAAGTTATTAAAATAAGAATCAATTTCTTAAAATAGAATCAAGTTCTTAAAAAATAGTCAAGTTCTTAAAACAAGAATCAAGTTCTTAAAATCAGAATCAAGTTCTTAATATAAGAATCAAGTCCTTAAACAAATCAAGTTATTAAAATAAGAATTAAGTTCTTAAAAGAAGAATCAAGTTCTTAAATTTAGAATCAAGGTCTTAAAAAAAGAATTAAGTTTTTAAAACAAGAATCAAGTTCTTAAAATAAGATTTAAGTTTTTAAAACAAGAATCAAGTTCTTAAAATAAGAATCAAGTTCTTAATATAAAAAACAATTTCTTAAAATAAGAATTAACTTCTGAAAACAAGAATCAAATTCTTAAAATAAGAATCAAGTTCTTTAAATAAGAATCAAGTTCTTAAAACAAGATTCAAGTTATTTAAACTAGAATCAAGTTCTTAAAATAAGAATCAAGTTCTTAAAATAAGAATCAAGCTCTTAAAATAAGAATCAAGTTCTTAAAATGAAAATCAAGTTCTTAAAATAAGAATCAAGTTCCTAAATTAGGAATCAAGTTATTAGAACAAGAATCAAGTCCTTAAAACAAGAATCACGTTCTTAAAATAAGAATCATATTCTAAAAACAAAAATCAAGTTCTTAAAATAAGAATCAAGTTCTCAAAATAAGAATCAAGTTCTTAAAACAAGAATCAAGTTTTAAAACAAGAATCAAGTTCTTAAAATAAGATTCAATTTCTTAAAATAAGAATCAAGTTCTTAAAACTAGAATCAAGTTATTAAAATAAGAATTAAGTTCTTAAAAGAAGAATCAAGTATTTAAATCAAGAATCAAGATATTAAAATAAGAACTAAGTTTTTAAATCAAGAATCAAGTTCTTAAAATAAGAACCAAGTTTTTAATACAAGAATCAAGTTCTTAAAATAAGAATCAAGTTCTTAATATAAGAAACAATTTCTTAAAATAAGAATCAACTTCTGAAAATAAGAATCAAGTTCTTAAAATAAGAATCAAGTTCTTAAAATAAGAATTAAGTTTTTGAAACAAAATTTAACTTATTAAAGCAAGAATCAAGTTCTTAAAATAAGAATCAAGCTCTTAAAATAAGAATCAAGTTCTTAAAGTGAAAATCAAGTTTATAAAGTAAGAATCAAGTTCCTAAACTAAGAATCAAGTTATTAGAACAAGAATTATATTTTTAAAACTAGAATCACGTTCTTAAAATAAGAATCATGTTCTTAAAATAAGAATCAAGTTCTTAAAATAAGAATCAATTTCTTAAAATAAGAATCAAGTTCTTAAAACAAGAATCAAGTTTTAAAACAAGAATCAAGTTCTTAAAATATGAATCAAGTTCCTAAATTAGGAATCGAGTTATTAGAACAAGAATCAAGTCCTTAAAACAAGAATCACGTTCCTAAAATAAGAATCATGTTCTTAAAACAAAAATTAAGTTCTTAAAATAAGAATCAAGTTCTCAAAATAAGAATCAAGTTCTTAAAACAAGAATCAAGTTCTTAAAATAAGATTCAATTTCTTAAAATAAGAATCAAGTTCTTAAAACTAGAATCAAGTTATTAAAATAAGAATTAAGTTCTTAAAATAAGAATCAAGTTCTTAAATCAAGAATCAATTTCTTAAAATAAGAATTAAGTTTTTAAATCAAGAATCAAGTTTTTAAATAAGAACCAAGTTTTTAATACAAGAATCAAGTTCTTAAAATAAGAATCAAGTTCTTAATATAAGAAACAATTTCTTAAAATAAGAATCAACTTCTGAAAATAAGAATCAAGTTCTTAAAATAAGAATCAAGTTCTTAAAATAAGAATTAAGTTTTTGAAACAAAATTTAAGTTATTAAAGCAAGAATCAAGTTCTTAAAATAAGAATCAAGCTCTTAAAATAAGAATCAAATTCTTAAAATGAAAATCAAGTTCTTAAAGTAAGAATCAAGTTCCTAAATTAAGAATCAAGTTGTTAGAACAAGAATTATATTCTTAAAACTAGAATCACGTTCTTAAAATAAGAATCATGTTCTTAAAATAAGAATCAAGTTCTTAAAATAAGAATCAATTTCTTAAAATAAGAATCAAGTTCTTAAAACAAGAATCAAGTTTTAAAACAAGAATCAAGTTCTGAAAATAAGAATCAATTTCCTAAAATAAGAATCAAGTTCTTAAAAAAGAGTCAAGTTCTTAAAAGTAGAATCAAGTTCTTAAAATAAGAATCAAGTTCTTATAATAAGAATCGAGTTCTTAAAACAAGAATCAAGTTATTTAAATAAGAATTAAGTTCTTAAAACAAGAATCAAGTTCTTAAAATAAAAATCAAGTTTTTAAAATAAGAATTAAATTTTTAAATTAAGAATCAAGTTCTTAAAATAAGAATCAAGTTTTTAAAACAAAAATCAAGTTCTTAAAATAAGAATCAAGTTCTTAACATAAAAAACAATTTCTTAAAATAAGAATCAACTTCTGAAAATAAGAATTAAGTTCTTAAAATAAGAATCAAGTTCTTAAAATAAGAATCAAGTTTTTAAAACAAAATTCAAGTTATTAAAGCAAGAATCAAGTTCTTAAAATAAGAATCAAGTTCTTAAAATAAGAATCAAGCTCTTTAAATAAGAATTAAGTTTATAAAATAAGAATCAAGTTTTTTAAATAAGAATCAAGTTCTTAAAATGAGAACCAAGTTCTTAAAGTAAGAATCAAGTTCTTAAAATAAGAATCAAGTTTTTATATAAGAATCAAGTTTTTAAAACAAAATTCAAGTTATTAAAGCAAAAATTAAGTTCTTAAAATAAGAATTAAGTTCCTAAAATAAGCATCAAGCTCTTTAAATAAGAATTAAGTTCTTAAAATAAGAATCAAGTTCTTGAAAAAAGAATCAAGTTTTTAAAATAAGAATCAAGTTCTTAAAACAAAAATCAAGTTATTTAATTTAGAACTATGTTTTTGAAAAAGAATCAAGTTTTTAAAACAAGAATCAAGTTCTTAAAATAAGAATCAAGTTCTTAATATAAGAAACAAATTCTTAAAATAAGAATCAAGTTCTTAAAATAAGAATCAAGTTCTTAAAATGAGAATCAAGTTCTTAAAATAAGATTCAAGCTTTTAAAACAAGAATAAAGTTCTTAAAATAAGAATTAAGTTTTTAAAACAAGAATCAAGTTCTTAAAATTAGAATCAAGTTTTTAAAACAAGAATCAAGTTCTTAAAATAAAAGTCAAGTTCTTAATATAAGAATCAAATTCTTAAAATAAGAATCAACTTCTAAAAATAAGTATCAAGTTCTTGAAATAATAATCAAGTTCTCAAAATAAGAATCAAGTTTTTAAAACAAAGTTCAAGTTATTAAAGCAAGAATCAAGTTCTTAAAATAAGAATCAAATTCTTAAAATAAGAATGAAGCTCTTAAAATAAGAATCAAGTTCTTAAAATAAGAATCAAGTTCTTAAAGTAAGAATCAAGTTCTTAAAATAAAAATCAATTTATTTAAACTAGAATCAAGTTCTTAAAATAAGAATCAAGTTCTTAAAATAAGAATCAAGCTCTTAAAATAAGAATCAAGTTCTTAAAATGAAAATCAAGTTTTTAAAATAAGAATCAAGTTCCTAAATTTGGAATCAAGTTATTAGAACAAGAATCAAGTCCTTAAATTAAGAATCACGTTCTTAAAATAAGAATCATGTTCTTAAAACAAAAATCAAGTTCTTAAAATAAGAATCAAGTTCTCAAAATAAGAATCAAGTTCTTAAAACAAGAATCAAGTTTTAAAACAAGAATCAAGTTCTTAAAATAAGATTCAATTTCTTAAATTAAGAATCAAGTTCTTAAAACTAGAATCAAGTTATTAAAATAAGAATTAAGTTCTTAAAAGAAGAATCAAGTTCTTAAATCAAGAATCAAGTTCTTAAAATAAGAATTAAGTTTTTAAATCAAGAATCAAGTTCTTAAAATAAGAAACAAGTTTTTAATACAAGAAGCAAGTTCTTAAAATAAGAATCAAGTTCTTAATATAAGAAACAATTTCTTAAAATAAGAATCAACTTCTGAAAATAAGAATCAAGTTCTTAAAATAAGAATCAAGTTCTTAAAATAAGAATCAAGTTATTAAAATAAGAATTATGTTTTTGAAACAAAATTTAAGTTATTAAAGCAAGAATCAAGTTCTTAAAATAAGAATCAAGCTCTTAAAATAAGAATCAAGTTCTTAAAATGAAAATCAAGTTCTTAAAGTAAGAATCAAGTTCCTAAACTAAGAATCAAGTTATTAGAACAAGAATTATATTTTTAAAACTAGAATCACGTTCTTAAAATAAGAATCATGTTCTTAAAATAAGAATCAAGTTCTTAAAATAAGAATCAATTTCTTAAAATAAGAATCAAGTTCTTAAAACAAGAATCAAGTTTTAAAACAAGAATCAAGTTCTTAAAATATGAATCAAGTTCCTAAATTAGGAATCGAGTTATTAGAACAAGAATCAAGTCCTTAAAACAAGAATCACGTTCCTAAAATAAGAATCATGTTCTTAAAACAAAAATTAAGTTCTTAAAATAAGAATCAAGTTCTCAAAATAAGAATCAAGTTCTTAAAACAAGAATCAAGTTCTTAAAATAAGATTCAATTTCTTAAAATAAGAATCAAGTTCTTAAAACTAGAATCAAGTTATTAAAATAAGAATTAAGTTCTTAAAATAAGAATCAAGTTCTTAAATCAAGAATCAATTTCTTAAAATAAGAATTAAGTTTTTAAATCAAGAATCAAGTTTTTAAATAAGATCCAAGTTTTTAATACAAGAATCAAGTTCTTAAAATAAGAATCAAGTTCTTAATATAAGAAACAATTTCTTAAAATAAGAATCAACTTCTGAAAATAAGAATCAAGTTCTTAAAATAAGAATCAAGTTCTTAAAATAAGAATTAAGTTTTTGAAACAAAATTTAAGTTATTAAAGCAAGAATCAAGTTCTTAAAATAAGAATCAAGCTCTTAAAATAAGAATCAAGTTCTTAAAATGAAAATCAAGTTCTTAAAGTAAGAATCAAGTTCCTAAATTAAGAATCAAGTTGTTAGAACAAGAATTATATTCTTAAAACTAGAATCACGTTCTTAAAATAAGAATCATGTTCTTAAAATAAGAATCAAGTTCTTAAAATAAGAATCAATTTCTTAAAATAAGAATCAAGTTCTTAAAACAAGAATCAAGTTTTAAAACAAGAATCAAGTTCTGAAAATAAGAATCAATTTCCTAAAATAAGAATCAAGTTCTTAAAAAAGAGTCAAGTTCTTAAAAGTAGAATCAAGTTCTTAAAATAAGAATCAAGTTCTTATAATAAGAATCGAGTTCTTAAAACAAGAATCAAGTTATTTAAATAAGAATTAAGTTCTTAAAACAAGAATCAAGTTCTTAAAATAAAAATCAAGTTTTTAAAATAAGAATTAAATTTTTAAATTAAGAATCAAGTTCTTAAAATAAGAATCAAGTTTTTAAAACAAAAATCAAGTTCTTAAAATAAGAATCAAGTTCTTAACATAAAAAACAATTTCTTAAAATAAGAATCAACTTCTGAAAATAAGAATTAAGTTCTTAAAATAAGAATCAAGTTCTTAAAATAAGAATCAAGTTTTTAAAACAAAATTCAAGTTATTAAAGCAAGAATCAAGTTCTTAAAATAAGAATCAAGTTCTTAAAATAAGAATCAAGCTCTTTAAATAAGAATTAAGTTTATAAAATAAGAATCAAGTTTTTTAAATAAGAATCAAGTTCTTAAAATGAGAACCAAGTTCTTAAAGTAAGAATCAAGTTCTTAAAATAAGAATCAAGTTTTTATATAAGAATCAAGTTTTTAAAACAAAATTCAAGTTATTAAAGCAAAAATTAAGTTCTTAAAATAAGAATTAAGTTCCTAAAATAAGCATCAAGCTCTTTAAATAAGAATTAAGTTCTTAAAATAAGAATCAAGTTCTTGAAAAAAGAATCAAGTTTTTAAAATAAGAATCAAGTTCTTAAAACAAAAATCAAGTTATTTAATTTAGAACTATGTTTTTGAAAAAGAATCAAGTTTTTAAAACAAGAATCAAGTTCTTAAAATAAGAATCAAGTTCTTAATATAAGAAACAAATTCTTAAAATAAGAATCAAGTTCTTAAAATAAGAATCAAGTTCTTAAAATGAGAATCAAGTTCTTAAAATAAGATTCAAGCTTTTAAAACAAGAATAAAGTTCTTAAAATAAGAATTAAGTTTTTAAAACAAGAATCAAGTTCTTAAAATTAGAATCAAGTTTTTAAAACAAGAATCAAGTTCTTAAAATAAAAGTCAAGTTCTTAATATAAGAATCAAATTCTTAAAATAAGAATCAACTTCTAAAAATAAGTATCAAGTTCTTGAAATAATAATCAAGTTCTCAAAATAAGAATCAAGTTTTTAAAACAAAGTTCAAGTTATTAAAGCAAGAATCAAGTTCTTAAAATAAGAATCAAATTCTTAAAATAAGAATGAAGCTCTTAAAATAAGAATCAAGTTCTTAAAATAAGAATCAAGTTCTTAAAGTAAGAATCAAGTTCTTAAAATAAAAATCAATTTATTTAAACTAGAATCAAGTTCTTAAAATAAGAATCAAGTTCTTAAAATAAGAATCAAGCTCTTAAAATAAGAATCAAGTTCTTAAAATGAAAATCAAGTTTTTAAAATAAGAATCAAGTTCCTAAATTTGGAATCAAGTTATTAGAACAAGAATCAAGTCCTTAAATTAAGAATCACGTTCTTAAAATAAGAATCATGTTCTTAAAACAAAAATCAAGTTCTTAAAATAAGAATCAAGTTCTCAAAATAAGAATCAAGTTCTTAAAACAAGAATCAAGTTTTAAAACAAGAATCAAGTTCTTAAAATAAGATTCAATTTCTTAAATTAAGAATCAAGTTCTTAAAACTAGAATCAAGTTATTAAAATAAGAATTAAGTTCTTAAAAGAAGAATCAAGTTCTTAAATCAAGAATCAAGTTCTTAAAATAAGAATTAAGTTTTTAAATCAAGAATCAAGTTCTTAAAATAAGAAACAAGTTTTTAATACAAGAATCAAGTTCTTAAAATAAGAATCAAGTTCTTAATATAAGAAACAATTTCTTAAAATAAGAATCAACTTCTGAAAATAAGAATCAAGTTCTTAAAATAAGAATCAAGTTCTTAAAATAAGAATCAAGTTATTAAAATAAGAATTATGTTTTTGAAACAAAATTTAAGTTATTAAAGCAAGAATCAAGTTCTTAAAATAAGAATCAAGCTCTTAAAATAAGAATCAAGTTCTTAAAATGAAAATCAAGTTCTTAAAGTAAGAATCATGTTCCTAAATTAAGAATCAAGTTATTAGAACAAGAATTATATTCTTAAAACTAGAATCACGTTCTTAAAATAAGAATCATGTTCTTAAAATAAGAATCAAGTTCTTAAAATAAGAATCAATTTCTTAAAATAAGAATCAAGTTCTTAAAACAAGAATCAAGTTTTAAAACAAGAATCAAGTTCTTAAAATATGAATCAAGTTCCTAAATTAGGAATCGAGTTATTAGAACAAGAATCAAGTCCTTAAAACAAGAATCACGTTCCTAAAATAAGAATCATGTTCTTAAAACAAAAATTAAGTTCTTAAAATAAGAATCAAGTTCTCAAAATAAGAATCAAGTTCTTAAAACAAGAATCAAGTTCTTAAAATAAGATTCAATTTCTTAAAATAAGAATCAAGTTCTTAAAACTAGAATCAAGTTATTAAAATAAGAATTAAGTTCTTAAAATAAGAATCAAGTTCTTAAATCAAGAATCAATTTCTTAAAATAAGAATTAAGTTTTTAAATCAAGAATCAAGTTTTTAAATAAGATCCAAGTTTTTAATACAAGAATCAAGTTCTTAAAATAAGAATCAAGTTCTTAATATAAGAAACAATTTCTTAAAATAAGAATCAACTTCTGAAAATAAGAATCAAGTTCTTAAAATAAGAATCAAGTTCTTAAAATAAGAATTAAGTTTTTGAAACAAAATTTAAGTTATTAAAGCAAGAATCAAGTTCTTAAAATAAGAATCAAGCTCTTAAAATAAGAATCAAGTTCTTAAAATGAAAATCAAGTTCTTAAAGTAAGAATCAAGTTCCTAAATTAAGAATCAAGTTGTTAGAACAAGAATTATATTCTTAAAACTAGAATCACGTTCTTAAAATAAGAATCATGTTCTTAAAATAAGAATCAAGTTCTTAAAATAAGAATCAATTTCTTAAAATAAGAATCAAGTTCTTAAAACAAGAATCAAGTTTTAAAACAAGAATCAAGTTCTGAAAATAAGAATCAATTTCCTAAAATAAGAATCAAGTTCTTAAAAAAGAGTCAAGTTCTTAAAAGTAGAATCAAGTTCTTAAAATAAGAATCAAGTTCTTATAATAAGAATCGAGTTCTTAAAACAAGAATCAAGTTATTTAAATAAGAATTAAGTTCTTAAAACAAGAATCAAGTTCTTAAAATAAAAATCAAGTTTTTAAAATAAGAATTAAATTTTTAAATTAAGAATCAAGTTCTTAAAATAAGAATCAAGTTTTTAAAACAAAAATCAAGTTCTTAAAATAAGAATCAAGTTCTTAACATAAAAAACAATTTCTTAAAATAAGAATCAACTTCTGAAAATAAGAATTAAGTTCTTAAAATAAGAATCAAGTTCTTAAAATAAGAATCAAGTTTTTAAAACAAAATTCAAGTTATTAAAGCAAGAATCAAGTTCTTAAAATAAGAATCAAGTTCTTAAAATAAGAATCAAGCTCTTTAAATAAGAATTAAGTTTATAAAATAAGAATCAAGTTTTTTAAATAAGAATCAAGTTCTTAAAATGAGAACCAAGTTCTTAAAGTAAGAATCAAGTTCTTAAAATAAGAATCAAGTTTTTATATAAGAATCAAGTTTTTAAAACAAAATTCAAGTTATTAAAGCAAAAATTAAGTTCTTAAAATAAGAATTAAGTTCCTAAAATAAGCATCAAGCTCTTTAAATAAGAATTAAGTTCTTAAAATAAGAATCAAGTTCTTGAAAAAAGAATCAAGTTTTTAAAATAAGAATCAAGTTCTTAAAACAAAAATCAAGTTATTTAATTTAGAACTATGTTTTTGAAAAAGAATCAAGTTTTTAAAACAAGAATCAAGTTCTTAAAATAAGAATCAAGTTCTTAATATAAGAAACAAATTCTTAAAATAAGAATCAAGTTCTTAAAATAAGAATCAAGTTCTTAAAATGAGAATCAAGTTCTTAAAATAAGATTCAAGCTTTTAAAACAAGAATAAAGTTCTTAAAATAAGAATTAAGTTTTTAAAACAAGAATCAAGTTCTTAAAATTAGAATCAAGTTTTTAAAACAAGAATCAAGTTCTTAAAATAAAAGTCAAGTTCTTAATATAAGAATCAAATTCTTAAAATAAGAATCAACTTCTAAAAATAAGTATCAAGTTCTTGAAATAATAATCAAGTTCTCAAAATAAGAATCAAGTTTTTAAAACAAAGTTCAAGTTATTAAAGCAAGAATCAAGTTCTTAAAATAAGAATCAAATTCTTAAAATAAGAATGAAGCTCTTAAAATAAGAATCAAGTTCTTAAAATAAGAATCAAGTTCTTAAAGTAAGAATCAAGTTCTTAAAATAAAAATCAATTTATTTAAACTAGAATCAAGTTCTTAAAATAAGAATCAAGTTCTTAAAATAAGAATCAAGCTCTTAAAATAAGAATCAAGTTCTTAAAATGAAAATCAAGTTTTTAAAATAAGAATCAAGTTCCTAAATTTGGAATCAAGTTATTAGAACAAGAATCAAGTCCTTAAATTAAGAATCACGTTCTTAAAATAAGAATCATGTTCTTAAAACAAAAATCAAGTTCTTAAAATAAGAATCAAGTTCTCAAAATAAGAATCAAGTTCTCAAAACAAGAATCAAGTTTTAAAACAAGAATCAAGTTCTTAAAATAAGATTCAATTTCTTAAATTAAGAATCAAGTTCTTAAAACTAGAATCAAGTTATTAAAATAAGAATTAAGTTCTTAAAAGAAGAATCAAGTTCTTAAATCAAGAATCAAGTTCTTAAAATAAGAATTAAGTTTTTAAATCAAGAATCAAGTTCTTAAAATAAGAAACAAGTTTTTAATACAAGAATCAAGTTCTTAAAATAAGAATCAAGTTCTTAATATAAGAAACAATTTCTTAAAATAAGAATCAACTTCTGAAAATAAGAATCAAGTTCTTAAAATAAGAATCAAGTTCTTAAAATAAGAATCAAGTTATTAAAATAAGAATTATGTTTTTGAAACAAAATTTAAGTTATTAAAGCAAGAATCAAGTTCTTAAAATAAGAATCAAGCTCTTAAAATAAGAATCAAGTTCTTAAAATGAAAATCAAGTTCTTAAAGTAAGAATCATGTTCCTAAATTAAGAATCAAGTTATTAGAACAAGAATTATATTCTTAAAACTAGAATCACGTTCTTAAAATAAGAATCATGTTCTTAAAATAAGAATCAAGTTCTTAAAATAAGAATCAATTTCTTAAAATAAGAATCAAGTTCTTAAAACAAGAATCAAGTTTTAAAACAAGAATCAAGTTCTTAAAATAAGAATAAACTTCCTAAAATAAGAATCAAGTTCTTAAAAAAGAGTCAAGTTCTTAAAAGTAGAATCAATTTCTTAAAATAAGAATCAAGTTCTTAAAATAAGAATCAAGTTCTTAAAACAAGAATCAAGTTATTAAAATAAGAATTAAGTTTTTAAAAGAAGAATCAAGTTCTTAAAATAAGAATCAAGTTCTTAAAATAAGAATTAAGTTTTTAAATCAAGAATCAAGTTCTTAAAATAAGAATCAAGTTTTTAAAACAAGAATCAAGTTCTTAAAATAAGAATCAAGTTCTTAATATAAAAAACAATTTCTTAAAATAAGAATCAACTTCTGAAAATAAGAATTAAGTTCTTAAAATAAGAATCAAGTTCTTAAAATAAGAATCAAATTTTTAAAACAAAATTCAAGTTATTAAAGCAAGAATCAAGTTCTTAAAATAAGAATCAAGTTCTTAAAATAAGAATCAAGCTCTTTAAATAAGAATCAAGTTCTTAAAATAAGAATCAAGTTCTTTAAATAAGAATCATGTTCTTAAAATGAGAATCAAGTTCTTAAAGTAAGAATCAAGTTCTTAAAATAAGAATCAAGTTTTTATATAAGAATCAAGTTTTTAAAACAAAATTCAAGTTATTAAAGCAAGAATTAAGTTCTTAAAATAAGAATTAAGTTCCTAAAATTAGCATCAAGCTCTTAAAAGAAGAATCAAGTTCTTAAAATAAGAATCAAGTTTTTAAAACAAGAATCAAGTTTTAAAACAAGAATCAAGTTCTTAAAATAAGAATCAACTTCCTAAAATAAGAATCAAGTTCTTAAAAAAGAGTCAAGTTCTTAAAAGTAGAATCAAGTTCTTAAAATAAGAATCAAGTTCTTAAAATAAGAATCAAGTTCTTAAAACTAGAATCAAGTTATTAAAATAAGAATTAAGTTTTTAAAAAAAGAATCAAGTTCTTAAAATAAGAATCAAGTTCTTAAAATAAGAATTAAGTTTTTAAATCAAGAATCAAGTTCTTAAAATAAGAATCAAGTTTTTAAAACAAGAATCAAGTTCTTAAAATAAGAATCAAGTTCCTAATATAAAAAACAATTTCTTAAAATAAGAATCAACTTCTGAAAATAAGAATTAAGTTCTTAAAATAAGAATCAAGTTCTTAAAATAAGAATCAAATTTTTAAAACAAAATTCAAGTTATTAAAGCAAGAATCAAGTTCTTAAAATAAGAATCAAGTTCTTAAAATAAGAATCAAGCTCTTTAAATAAGAATCAAGTTCTTAAAATAAGAATCAAGTTCTTTAAATAAGAATCAAGTTCTTAAAATGAGAATCAAGTTCTTAAAGTAAGAATCAAGTTCTTAAAATAAGAATCAAGTTTTTATATAAGAATCAAGTTTTTAAAACAAAATTCAAGTTATTAAAGCAAGAATTAAGTTCTTAAAATTAGAATTAAGTTCCTAAAATAAGCATCAAGCTCTTAAAATAAGAATCAAGTTCTTAAAATAAGAATCAAGTTCTTATAATAAGAATCAAGTTTTTAAAATAAGAATCAAGTTCTTAAAACAAAAATCAAGTTATTTAATCTAGAACCAAGTTCTTTAAAAAGAATCAAGTTTTTAAAACAAGAATCAAGTTCTTAAAATAAGAATCAAGTTCTTAATATAAGAAACAAATTCTTAAAATAAGAATCAAGTTCTTAAATAAGAATCAAGTTCTTAAAATAAGAATCAAGTTCTTAAAATAAGATTCAAGCTTTTAAAACAAGAATAAAGTTCTTAAAATAAGAATTAAGTTTTTAAAACAAGAATCAAGATCTTAAAATTAGAATCAAGTTTTTAAAACAAGAATCAAGTTCTTAAAATAAGAGTCAAGTTCTTAATATAAGAATCAATTTCTTAAAATAAGAATCAACTTCTAAAAATAAGAATCAAGTTCTTAAAATAAGAATCAAGTTCTCAAAATAAGAATCAAGTTTTCAAAACAAAGTTCAAGTTATTAAAGCAAGAATCAAGTTCTTAAAATAAGAATCAAGTTCTTAAAATAAGAATGAAGCTCTTAAAATAAGAATCAAGTTCTTAAAATAAGAATCAAGTTCTTAAAGTAAGAATCAAGTTCTTAAAATAAAAATCAATTTATTTAAACTAGAATCAAGTTCTTAAAATAAGAATCAAGTTCTTAAAATAAGTATCAAGCTCTTAAAATAAGAATCAAGTTCTTAAAATGAAAATCAAGTTCTTAAAATAAAAATCATGTTCTTAAAACAAAAATCAAGTTATTTAAACCTGAATCAAGTTCTTAAAATAAGAATTAATTTCCTTAAATAAGAATCAAGTTCTTAAAATAAGAATTAAGTTTTTAAAATAAGAACAAAAGTTCTTAAAATAAGAACAAAAATTTTTGACCTAGAATCTTAGATTTTGCTGTGTATTTATTTAGGGGTCGTACTTTTAACATTTAAAAAATTTTTTTGGTTATTTTAAGATATTATATTTTGATAAATTTATTTAATATTTTTTGTTTTACTTTTATATAGAAATTAATTTATTTTTATTTTTTTTAACGACCTTTTTTCTTTAAAACCAATTAATAAATACACATTAAGGAATAATTGTTTTATAAATGAAACTTTTCATAAAACAATTTTTGTTCAATTTTGTATTTCATATTGTGCACCCCATCTCAGGAATAAAATAATATTACCAAATTATGATCCTTTTATTACTCTTCCTGTTTTTAAAACTAAATTAAAAAATTCATTCTCTCTATCGACAACATTCTAAAATTCTACTAAAAATGTATGTAAAATAAATATATCAAATTTTCAGCTATAATATATAAAAATGTTAGATTGGTGTAGCTTTGTATTTTGTTAAATCTTCAATATATCTTATATTATAAATTAGCATGTTTTGTTTTCAAAGTTCCAATAATAAGATCCCTATGATCTTCAATTGGAACCCTAGCATTATATTATTATTGCGATGAATTGCGTATATATATTTATATATATATATATATATATATATATATATATATATATATATATATATATATATATGTATATATATATATATATATATATATATATGTATATATATATATATATATATATATATATATATATATATATATATATATATATATATATATATATATATATATATATATATATATATATATATATATATGTTAAAGCCTTTTATGTTTCACAGCTTATATTATTATGTATCACGACTTATATTATCATATATCACAACTAACTTTGTAAACTGAAAAAAAAAACTTTTAAAAGAATAAAAAAATACTTTCACCTTGAATGTGTCTCAATACTAAATTTCCTTCAGTTTAAATCACCAATTAAAGTGAGGTCATCTTGGACTGATTCATCGTCATCACAGGCTTTTACTTTCACTATACTACTGAGCAGTTTTTCTAACATTCTGTTTGCTTGTCTTGTTTTTAACATAGTTGACCTGAGAAAAAACACGTTTCACAAAAGCGTGTGATATAGAGAGAATAAGAAAAGTTAGGCTATAATTCATTACTGTTCTGGTCTGCCAGTTCATTAAATGCTGCATCTCACAAAGTATTTTTGTAGTGGCAGACTGTACTCCAGAACTTTTTTGTATCTTTAGGTATACAAGAATTTTTAAACAGTTCTAAAGAAGACCAGTCAAGCAAACATATTTTTCTGTACTGGTCTTCAATGCTTTGTGCCTTACCCTTCATTATATGTCTTAAAAGCAGATAAAAAAATTATACTTCAGAACATTGATTTAGAACTTTAATGGTGAGAGGAAAGATTTTTTTTTTCAGATAGTCGTTAATTAAGCTCTTTCAAAAGAGGCAAAAGAAATTAGAAAAAACGTGCTAGAATACTTTTAATGTTTTTGCTGGCTATTTCTTTTGGAGTTTGAGGAGAAGCAGCAATATTTTTTCGGCAATCTGATGAAAACTTGGCCCCAAAATCAACACGTTTTAGAGGTAGTTGAACTCCTTGGTTGTCAAGAACACTCTGTCGTAGACTTTTGTAGTGCAGGTTTAGCTCTGAAGGTAGCTTCTCAGGATCCACAGTCCTTTGAAAAATAGCATTTTAACGCTTAAACTCTTGAACAACTTGTGTCAAAAAGACTACATTAAGATATACATTTTTATCTTTAACATGTTATTAATTGCTATAACTCTATACTGAAAGCGAACAGAGGCTAGGGCTTTAGCACATAAGAAATAGGTTTAACTGCTTTGATATCAACCACTGGTGCAGATCTTTTAGGTTTTTTGGAAACAAAATTGAATGCTGTTGGTTTGTCATATAAAAACTGCATTAGATGTAGCTCAGACGGAGCTGTAAATGTCATCGGAGTTCACAACTCGGTTTGTTCTTCTGTTCACACAGCCTTTCCTGATTGTATTTTGATGTGCTGTACATGCAACTCTTTGAACCTTATTGTTTAACATTCCTTTTATTTAATGCTATCATATGTTGGCTTTCTGCTCAGTGAAATTCCTTCATTTTCAAAAAGTTCCATTTGACGAGAAGAGTTTAAAATAATTTTTAAGACAATTATTCCAAGCACTAAAAGGATGGTAACTCGATATTTCAAAAGTATTCAGCTACACGATGGTTCGTCAGAGGGAAATGCCTTTACAATTTGCTTGTTAATTGTTACTAGTTAAAAGCCTAAAAAGTCATCGATAACTGATTTCTGTTAATCTGAATAGTAAGAGCACAAATGCAGAGATGTTTCGTCCAAGAAATGTTTGTTGATTCATCAATCAGGATGAAAAAAGGCTTTTTTCCATAGATTCAGAAATTTCTTATTTTAGAAATTACATAACAATTTGGGCGCATTTGGTTTTATGCAGACAAAGGTTTTTAAGAGTAGGGGAGGATGGGGTAAGATGACGAATGGGGCAAGATGACAACCTACCATTATCTTCAAAATTCAACTAAATATGAAAGCTGACTGTAGCTGAGAGCGATGTAGATTATATCTACTAGATTTATTTATGTTTTCTTTATAAATATTATTTTCTGGATGAAAAATAAGTATTAAATAAGGTTTTTCCGATATTAGGAAAAAAAAAAATTCACTTGCACTTGATTTTTTTCATCATTACATCATCAGCTAAAGGTAAGCGAGAATTTTTCGTTTAGCTTGTTCAATTTGGAAGCCAAACGAGTAGTATTAAGCTATGATAACTTATTTATGTATAGTTCTGAATCACGTTTGAAGATTGTGTTGTTTATGGGCAAGATGAACGGGGTAAGATGACTCGTTCGTCGTTTTGCCGAAGTACATGTTTAACTATAAACTGTATGAACACTGCCTCTAGTTTTGTTTAACTTAAATCTTGTTGCCTAGTTGTGTTTAACTTATAACAATAAACAAAATTATAATAAAATAACTTAGAATAATAATTAAAGTTACTTTAAAGTTAATTAAGTTTAGTTATGTTGTGAATATTATTATTTATGTATATGTCAATTTTAGTTATGCGCATATCTGTTTGTAAAATAAGCATAGCAAATATATTTAGGGTTAATAACTATACTTTATGGTTATATTTAATCTGTTTTATACATACATATACATACATATATATATATATATATATATATATATATATATATATATATATATATATATATATATATATATATATATATATATATATATATATATATATATATATATATATATATATATATATATATATATACATATATATACATACATGTATATAGATATACATATATATATATATATACATGTATGTATATATATATATACATATATATATATATATATATATATATATATATATATATACATACATGTATTTATATATACATGTATATCTATATACATGTATGTATGTATATATATATATATATATATATATATATATATATATATATATATATATATATATATATATATATATATATAGATATATATATATATATATATATATATATATATATATATATATATATAGATATATATATATATATATATACATGTGTGTGTGTGTGCGTGTGTGTGTGTAAAGTATATTTCTAATATGGTACATGTATTTGCATGCTATTTGTTTATATTGACAGTCCCATTGTATACTATTGTGTTATTTGTAGTTATTAAAATGGTTCGCAACTATATCAGAACTACAAGTAGAGGTGCCAATGGAAATTGGACAATGCAGATCATGACTCAAGCTATTGAAGCTTGCAATTCCAATGCTTGCAGCAAGAACCAAGCTGCTGTAAATTTTGGAGTTTCAGAAGCAACACTTAGGCGTTACCTTAAAAAATCTTTGGATCAATTTCCAATCAGCAATGGAACATTTCGTCCTATGCTTTCAATGGAAATGGAAAAATTACTTGCAGAATATTTAATTGAGTTGAGCAAAAGATTTTTTGGTATGACTAAAGTACAGCTCAGAAAATTTGCATTTGAATTTGCAGAACATAATAATGTTCAAAATAATTTTAACAGGGAAATAAAAATTGCTGGTCTTGACTGGTTAAGTGGATTTTTGAAACGCCACAACAATATTTCATTTCGAACTCCTGAAATGACGTCTTTGGGTTGAATTCAAGGTTTTAACTCCCCACAGGTTTCAATATTTTTTGATTTACTTCGAGATCTCTTGAGAACGCATAAATTTTTATCTTCAAGAATCTTCAATGCTGATGAAAGTGGGTTACCCACTGTACCAACAAAAATCCCAAAAGTATTTTCAGTCAAAGGCATTAAAAGAGTGGGCAAAGTTGTTTCTGCTGAAAGAGGAAAAACCGTAACCATAGTTTGTAGCATGAATGCTGTTGGAGCTTACATACCTCCAGCTTTTATTTTTCCACAAAAAAGAATGCGGCATGATTTTCTGGACAATTCTCCACTTGATTCAGTTGGCTTTGCCCATAACTCTGGTTGGATGACGCAGGAAATTTGTGTAGATTATTTAAAGCACTTCGCTTATCACACAAAACCAACTATTGCTGATCCTGTTCTGTTAATTGTGGATAACCATAACTCACGCATAAGTTTTTCAGCCATTGAATACTGCAGAAAACAATCAATTGTAATGCTAACATTGCCACCACATGCCACCCATATGATGCAACATCTGGATGTTACCTTCTTTTCACCATTCAAAACTTACTACAGTCAAGCTTGTGATTACTGGATGGTAAATCACCCAGGTAGACCAATCACTGAAGCACAGATTCCTGCACTTGTAAGACATGCATATGACCAATCAGCAACAACTGGCATTGCAAGAAAAGGATTTGAAGAAACTGGAATCTGCCCCTTCAATCTGCAGATCTTTTCTTCAACTGACTTTGCACCATCATTGACCAGTGATAAAATACCCAATACCAAAAAATCAGATTATATCAAATAATCAATCAGGAATAAGTATGTAAATTATATATTATTTAGACAGTTCGGTTTTTTATTTTTTTCTTAAAACTAAAAGTTAAAAAATGTTTGTCTTTTTTTTTTTATCTACAAATCTTTACCTGACAATTTATAATTTAAATAAGCTAATAACTTCAGCTTATCTATAATATTGGACAATTATGCTAAATAATAGAATATGAAATAACGTAAAATTAACCTAAATAATTTAATGATGATTTTTATGACATATGTTATATAATTTTTCTGTAATATTTTGTTCCAGTAGTTGAAGATCGCCAGCAACAGTCAACATCAAAGTGAAACTTAATGCAGTTACATTAGCATTGACCATATCATTTAACAACAACAACTCTTTATCATTGCCAACTGTTAACACTGAACCAAAATGCATTCAGTCGAATGCAGATGCAAATGTTGATAGAACCCAAACAGAGTTAAACAATGTGCCAAAAACTGTATCACCTGAGAACATTCGACCTTATCCTATTGCTTGTAGGGTTACAAATAGTGCTAGCTGTAAACGAAAATTTAAGCGAGCAGAAGTGGCAACAAGTTCCCCTTTTAAAGCTGCAGTTCAATTAGCTGCACTCGAGAAAAAAGAAAAATTGATGAATCAAAAAATAAAGAAAGCTGTGAGAAAAAAGAAGGGCCAGCTTAAAAAAACAGCTGTAACTTACGATAGAAAGAAAAATGACAAAGCCAAAAAAAGAGCGAAAAAAAAATCCAAAAATCAAGTTTCAAAAATAGTTGACAAAACTGAAGAAGTTTCATGTTGGTATTGTAACATTATCTATGGTGATCCTAATGATCCATTGCTTGATGATGACTGGGATATGTGTAAATCCTGTGAACACTGGTGTCATTTAACTTGTGGGCAATATGTTGAACGCAAATTTTCTTGTATGTTTGTGTAGCTTAGCAATAAGATTGTTTTATTGCGCATTAAAATATTTTGTTTGACATTTGTTTTATTTTGTTGTTTTGGAATTTACTGTGAACTGATTAGCAGGTTTTTCGGCATAACCCTATACAAATATATAAACTTAATTTTTTTTTTAAATTACACCACTATTTGTATTACTTATTTTATAAACTAGAATTTATGATACCGTGATATTTAAGACAGTAATGGTATCATGGAATTAACTTATCCTAAAATCGTCATCTTGCCCCGCATTTTAATTATTTATTATACCGCAACACTTTACTCTTTTTTTTTTATTACAAAAGATGGATGTTTTTATTTTAAAATATAACTTAATAAAACCTACTTACGCACAATTTAATATTTAATTTAATCATCATAATCGAAATGTGGTAATTTTAGCTATAATATTTGTAACGTTTTTTCTTTAATTAAAATGCTTAAACTTTAAGTTCTATTTTAAATAGATTCAATATATTTATTGTTTAGTATAATTAAAACTTCTTGAGGGACGTCTAAAAACTGTGTTTATATCGGAAATCTTTCAAGTTGTATATCTTTTAAAAATTTTCACAAAAAGACGATGTCTTTTATGGCGTCCAATGCCAGAACCGAAATTGTGAAAACCTAAAACTGCTTAGAATCGAAAATGATTTAATTAATTTCTAGAACCGATTTTATTGAACATAAAAAGAAATGATCGAATATCATTAAAAGTTTAATGAAACTAAAAACTGAATTACTTTTCACAGCCGCTTATATTAGCATCGAATATTTTTACAATCAATTTTTTTTATAATTGTTATTTTTAATGCATGCTTGATGTTGTTGCAATTGAAAGACGGCGTGATTTTTTCAAACTGGTTTTTGTGTTAAAGGTTAACGTGTACATGATCCTGCAAAAAAAGTTTTTATTATTTTTGAAAATAATATATTTTATTTTGTTGCAAAATTTTATGTAAACATAAAAAAATCCAACGAATACATGTAAAAATATATCAAGCTTTGTTTAAATTTAAAATAGTATAATGGAATACAGAAAAATTGAAGGTGACAAACGGAGAACATTTGCATTTGTTGCAGGGGACTTTGGCTACATCAAAAGTAAGATAAACAATTGTTTTGTGTATCTATGAGCTCCATCAACTTTGTTACGGAAGTGCAATATTCGCTTTGTCAACTAATTTACTTAAGACAACACATAGTCACACTTGTGAAACTAGGCCCTAAAATTTTGATGACGAGACATAGCCTCAACTACACAGCTACCTTTGCGTGAAATCTACAACATGTCATCCAGTCCTTAACAAAGGTGTCAAGACTGCACTTACTTTAAGTAAGGTGAACAAATTCTAGAGAGTGCACCAAGAAGTCGCTACAGCACAAACCCTAATTCTCCAAATGAGGCAGTTCTAAACATGTTGCAACCCAATACATTTTCTAACATCAACAAAGGTCTTGTAGGGTTTGAGAATCAACTAGCTTTGTTCTTTTATTGTTCAACACTGCTGACATATTTGTCAAGTAAATCATTGTTAAGCTATAATTCATTTCAATATCAAAATGGGGAAACCTAACCTAAAATAATTTTTTATTAGTTTAGATTCCAGCTTTTTTTAAACGTTAACAATTTTGTCTTTTTCAGAAACCACTACCCTGTTTGTTGATACTACAATTCGTGTGGTTCCTTCCATCATCCATGATGGTCAGCTTTTCAATATTTCACTGGAGTTTGGAAAAATTATTCTGCTTTTTCTGCATGTCTTAATGACTGGACGAAAAGAAGGTCCCTACCTATGTGTTTTTAAAAAGCTTCACGAACTTTCTCCAACTTTAGTGCCACAGATTGTGATGGCTGACTATGAAACTGCAATTGAAAATTCTGTCAAAGCTGTTTTTCTAAACATAAGAGTAACCGGTTGCAGATTTCATTATGTCCAGGCAATTCTCAAAAAGATTAAAGCCATTTGTCTGCAGATGGAATACCAGGAATAATGACCCAATCATCAGAAAATGGTGTCGTAATTTTATTTCCATGTGCTTGCTACCACCCAATTTAGTAAGACCTGAAGTTGACAAACTAAAAACTGAAGCTAATTATCACAGTGTCATTGCTGTTAAAGAAAAAAAAGAAAAAGTTTGTTCAGTATTACGAAAGGTATTGGATGCTCCATAAATCTCCTGAGATGTTTTCTGTTCATGGCCTGCGTACTAATAGCGTGTCTGAATCCTTACACTCCATGATGAATCGTTCAATGACATCACACCCTGGGTTTTGGCGTTTCTTGGACAAGCTTCAACAAAATGTAAGCCTTTGAATAATAGTACTTTAGTGTTCTGATCCAATAGATGTAGCAGTTGAGATCCCATTCCGTACGATTTTAAAATGGGAACTTTATATTTTGCATGCTCATTTCCTACACGCACCTGCTTATGTTAGCATTAATAAATTATATTTGTTATGGAAGTTCACGAATTTATTGAACAGGTTAGATATTTAATTACAATATGTCAAATGTCAGCTGAAATGAATTTTGTTGTTTATGTATGTTTTTTTATTGATTTATTCTACAGATGAAATTAGAGTTCCAAAAAATAACACATTTTTCACCGAAAAAATGAAAAAAAAATGAAAAAAAAAACCAACAAACAAAAAGCATGGAACTGTGGAGGACTTTTTTAATTTAACAACAACGAGATATTTGCTTTCCAATACATAAAAATTAATTTATAACAATAATAATTTTAAAAATGACACAAAAAACACTAAAACAATCATATAATTGATGTAATTAGGAAGCGACTGTAAAGATGAAGTCGTGCTTTATCGCCTGACGCTGTGTTTGTTTTATGCAAGCTCTCTGAAAAACCGGTTCCTCGTCTGAAAGCCTTATCGCTGTTTGAATATACTGATCTCCATTAACTATAAAAAATCAGTCAAAAAACATACATAGCTAAGAAACCGAATTCGGTGTTTACTTAGAAATATTTATTAATCTGGTTAAAAAACTAGTTTTTTTAATTACGCGTACGAAGGGTTTTACCAAATTTTTATTTTAAGTTTTTTGCTTTTTTTATATTTTGTTTTCAGGGCTCCAAGAAGACCTAACTGCTCCGTGACATAACCTAAGGTTATGTCGCGGAAGTGCATTTAACTAGGAAGTTTAGGCCTCTTTTCTTACCGATGACACAAAACATTCCTAGAACACAAATTAAACCGTAGATCTCTTGCTTCTAAAACAAGCTCTCTAACCACTGCGCCACGGCTGTACTAAAACATTTTTTTTGTATGTTCGATTTTTCAAGCCTTTGGCATGCTATTCCGCATTCAGAATACTTGATTTTAATTTTCTTTATTATTCCATAGATTAAAATTCATTAGTATTTCATTCGTTTGTTTTTAGAGAGTACTTTTGGTTCATATTTTCCTTACCATTAAAGTTTCTCAGAGTCAAACTAAAATTCTATAAATTAACAATAAATAATATAACGGGTGATATGTTATTATCCTGAATGAGTTTAAAACATTTGTACGGCTCAATAAAAAATTAAACGATAACACTTTAAAAAAGTTTTTAAAAAATATTTAATGCTGATTTTATTTTTTTACTCTATCGTCTTCTATAGTTCCTTTTATGCGTACACAATCTAATCGAGTCATCACCCCTCTGGCAAAGCTTAAACATTTTTTTTTTTTAATACTGTTATCTAGGTGCCCCAAGAAGACCTAACGGTCTTGTCACAGAGCACCGCGGATGTGCATTTAACCAGAAAGTTCACGCCTCCTTCCTTACCGTGACGCGAAAATATGTCCAAGGCTCGTTTTGAACCTGGATCTTGCTTATAAAGCAAGCGCTCTAACCACTGTGCCACGGCCGCACAGTTTTATTCTCCTTTTGAGTTGATTGGTATCTTAAACATACCAGTTGTTGGCGTACACTTTTCTTTTCAATTGAGACCAGAAGTCCTCAATTGGTATACACTCTGGAACATTCACAGGGTTTTTTTTCCTTTAATACCACTGAAACATTGTTTTCAGCTAAGTAAGCTAACACCGTTTTTGCATAATGTGCTGTTAAATCTGGCCAAAATTTGTAAATGTGATCAGAATGATACTGTTTAAAAAATGTTATCAATCTAGCTTCTAAACATTCTTCCTTATATACATACTAATTAATAGCAAAGCCACTTTCTCTAACCAATGATTCAGCAAACCCTTTACAAAAAATGCTATCTAATAAAACATGCAAAAACTTAGGAGTTTATGCATGTTTTATTGACGGAGTAGCATTCGTTTTATTGTCAGTATAATAAAACCAATTTTCATTAATAGTTAAATGTGAAATAAGATTCACCGTTCAAAACCTAATCACGATCCTTGCAGCTCATATAAAGGAAGAGATATTTGCTTCTCGCTCCCACCATCTGAACAAAACTTGTGTTTTAGTTTTTTTGAGACAATTGATCCCTAGTTAACGATTTAGAATCATTAAAACATACGTTTGACTACAATTGATTTATGATAAACCACTTTTATTGTTTGTCAAATGTTTCAATCAATTTAAACCTTGTTTATCAAAAATTTTTCTTTTTCTACTTGTTGATTTGCATCAATTCCATCTTCATAGCGTTCTTAATCTTCATAACATCTTCATAATTCCATCTTCATAACGATTATATCATAAATGGTTGATTTGCTTGCTCCTTCAGTTACAAAATGATCAATTTTTTCCTTCATTTATATTATTTTCATAAAACTTTTACATAAGTTTTCGTAAGAGCTTTTTTCTGTCATGGGTTATAGTATAAACTTTTAAAATAATTTAGAAAGATAAATAAGACTGTTGTGGTTCGTTAAATCTTGTTTATTAATAAAAACCACATAATCGTCGACGTGAAAGAAATGACTTAATAATTTTAAAACGAATTCGATCCAGATAATTACTTATCACCCGATAAATTAACAAAAATCAACCCATTCAATTATTTTTTCTCTAAATTTTGCTTATATTAAAATGTCACAGTACAGTTATATATGCCATATATATCGTGTTACAATTAAAAAAGTTAAAACATTTATCAACATAGTTAAAATAAGAAAATATATACATATATAAATATTAGTATATAAGGGAAGACGGGGCAAGATAGCGAACGCTTTGAAACCCCTGAGTTAATGCAAATCTATCAGGCATAAAAGAATAATACTTTGTCAGTATATTTATGTTGTCATAATGATTACTTGCCTGCATGAATTTTTAGTTTGCAAGTAAGAAAACCTGAAATGAAAACTTTAATAAAAAGTTTTTTATTTGGTCACGTGACCAGGGCAAGATGACATATTATGCAATTTTTGCGTCCAGATTTTATAAAAATTTAAAAACTTCTAACTACTTTAACTAAAGTAACACAAAATATCAAAGTATGACATTAAAAAATAAAGTAAAAATTAAAAATATAAAAAAGTACTAAGATTCCAAGTTAAATAAAAAACTCCAATACATTCTTATATTGACCTTGATAATCAGGTTTTATTGTGAAATTAAATTAAGGGGCCCATTTTAGGCTACTTCTACGGAAAATGAGCTCCTAGCATTTCTTTGTTCAACGGTTGTTTTGTAATATAAGGCATAGTTACACCTTTAATTTTCTGATGTTAGGTTGTAGAACATAGATTGAATTTCCGGAAAAAAAAATTGTTTGTAAATTTTGGTTGCATTTTTAGAATACTCTCCCCTAAATACATTAAGTTCAAATAAATTTAATAATCTCATTTCAGTAAAAAATGATTTTGAAAGTGTTAAACAATCAGTATAATTAATTATGCGGATCGCATGTTTTTGATGACGAAAAAGAAGTTTTAACTTACTTTTTACAGTACTCCCCCAAGCTGTGTTGGCATAATTTATGTCACTGTGGATAAAAGAATTATAATGTTGGCTTAAGTAATTTTTTTTTTTTTTCTTCAATTTTACCAACTTTATATAGACTCCCAATGTTTTTTGAAATTTTAGTAGATACATAATTAATGTATTGGTTTCAGGAGATGTTTTTATCGAGACAAACGCCTAAGGTTTTTGTAACAGAATCATTTTTTATTTTAATTGTGTCTATATAAAGTTGCAGCAAGTTTGTTGATTGCTTTTTTGTATACGAGTAAAATAAAGTCCATTTAGTTTTATTAATATTTAAGTTTAGCTTATTACATTACCTGTTTGGTATATGTTTTAATTATTTATTCATAGTGGTAAAGAGTTCATATATATTACTGCTTGAGAGGAATAGATTGGTTTCATTTGCGTACATGATACATAAGGTTAAAAGCTTTATTCAGATCATTTATATATCAAGAAAAATAAACCCTGAGTAACATCGCAGACGATATCAAGATAATTGTTGTGATAATCGTCGTTACTAATTACAAATTATTTTTGTTGTTGTTAAATGGCTTCAAAACCATTTTAAAGCAATACCTTTAATTCTATAATATTAAAGTTTTTGAAATAAAATATGATGATCTACTGTGTCAAAAGCTTTTGATCAATGAAGATACCTAACAAGTATTGTAATTTTTCAAAAGATTTCGAGAAATCCACAAGTTGGATTATTGCTTGCTCTGTTGTGTTATCTTTTTTGAAACCAAATTATTTGTTATATAGTAAGTTATTTTTGTTGAGATGTTTATATATTCTATTAGATATTCTTTCTACAATTTTCCAATATTTGAAAGAACAGAGATGGGATGATAATTGCTAATATTTGATAGGAGTAACTTAAGCAACTTTTAATTGTTCTGGGAATGTTCCTTGATTAATAGAAGCTTTAAACACTTTAAAAAGAATTTGTTTTATTATACTAAAACAATCTATAACTACGCTTTCATTAATTTCATCTGCTCCTGTTGCTTTGTTTCTTTTCACAGAATTCAAAGCTACTTCAAATTCCTCAAAATATAATTTTGAAGTTAACTTATCAGAGCAAATCCAATTATTCACAGGTTCGAGGAAATTTTAAAGGAAGCTGTTGTATTTGGAGTCTTATTTGATAAGGATGGACCTATTCCAATAAAATTTTATTAAATTTATGGAATATGGATTTAAGGTCATATAAACTTATGCTATTAACTTTAATCATCTGCGGTATTTTTGTTCTCCAGTAGTTTCTTTTCATAATTTGCCATGTCGTCAAGTTAGAATTATTTTGTTCTAACTCACCATTTGTTTAAACTAAGATAAATCAAGTTTAAGTTATCCACTGCAATGCAGAAGAAGTGACAATAAATTTTTCATAAATGCAAATCTTTTTCAATACTTTGCTATTGCTAAAAAGAGCTATTTGTTTTGAAAAAAAAAATACATACTCAAATTTCTATAATCGCTCCAAAAAAAGAACAAAATGAATTTTTAAGTTAAAAAATTGCTTTAATATTATTTTGTTTTATCTCGATTTTTTAGTAAATACAATTTAAACGTTTCGCGATAATTAAATATATCCGTTTAATTATCGCGAAACGTTTAAATTGTATTTACATGTAATACTTGATCCTTGTAAAACTTATTTAGCATACGTACCACAGCACTGGCAATATCATTACCAGAACGACCAAACATACATGTAATATCGCGAAACGTTTGAATTGTATTACATGTAATATAAGAAATTACTTTTAAATTAGGAATTCAAAAGCCAATATAGAAACCTAAAACACTTAATTTGGAAACTTCAATGGAATGGTGATTTAATAAACTTTCTCAATACTTAGATAGAATTCCACTGACATTATAGAAAGATGGGCAGTTTCAAATAAAACATACCATTTGTTTATAGAACAAACTATTAATTTTTAAGAAAACCACTTTTATTAAAAAAAAATTAATTGAAAGTAGACATGCAAATTTTTAATACTAATAGCATTAAACTTTGTTTATTAAATAATTTTGTTAAAATGAACTTTACACAACATAAAATTGAATAAAGGTAAAATGAACGTAACACAACATAAAACTGAATAATGCATAACGTAACTAAAGTATTTAATTGGATAATTAAAATTATATTTGTTTCAAGATATTGAGTTGGAAAAAAAAAACATTACTGAAATAAGGTTTTATGGAAATCTACAGCTGGCATGTATGGGTACATAGAAATCTACAGCTGGCATGTATGGGTACATAGAAATCTACAGCTGGCATGTATGGGTACATAGGAGAAATGTATTTTATTTTACTACTTACCAGAAATTTCAACATTATGTTGAAAACAATATGCCAATTAAATTAATGATTCTATAAGATTACTTCCTGATTCTCGTGTGTGTTTTAGGAATAACAGCCGTGCCTTTTTATAAGTATCGGTAAAACAGGTCTTGAAATACACACGACCAGGAGAATTAGACCTATATACAAGTGCTTTGAAGTATAGAACCTTCTTGCTCTTCATTAAAGTATAGAACCTTCTTGTAGTTCACAAGACTTGTTATACTTTTCGACTCGCTCTTCATTTACATTTTCAAAAATACAAAATTGATCCCCCAAAAAAAAATTACCCAAAACTAAAGTTTGCCCTAATGAATTGTGTAGAATAATTGACTACTCGACCATATTCGTCAAAAAACCGACTAACCGTAATCCATTCACATAAGCCCAGACAAAACACAGAAAAACTTGTAAATTTAAAACTGTTACTGTACCTGTATAAAACTCAGGAATTGAAAACTTTTCTTTCACTCAATGAAACATGAAAACATAAATATTGAAAATAAGCTTGCCAGATTAAGTGTAAACTTACCAGATTTAGATAAACCATTTTATGGGAGATTTTACATAAATTTTACTTTATCAAAATTATATTTAATGCCATGGTTTTTAATTAACATTTGTTCAAGTAATGTTCCTGTTTTTAATCATTAATCAACACAAACCTATTCAAAAAACACAAATCTACTCTAAAAACAAAACATCGATACTATTAAGCCTCTTAAATAAAAAAATTCTCTTAGTCACCATGTCTAACGTTTGATATTTTTTATAGCTTTGTAAATACAAATTTAATATTATATTACCAAATGACTATATCATATAGTATTACAATATATGATATAGTATCAATTATATAATATATCAGTCTTAGATTGACCTTAAATGTATTTTTTGTATGTTTAATTTGTTTCACAACATGTCTGGATAATCATAAATTTTTTGTAAGTACTTGTAACTTGGTATAATATTTGTGCGGTAGTGGTGTAGTGGTAGAGCGCTCGCTTCATAAGCGAGAGATTCAATTCCCACTACGCTCCTGGTAGTACCGCGCTCAACTTGTTTCTTCGCGCAGCGGCCTTGTTTATCGAGGTTCGTGTCTCGGAGTTATAGAGTTGACAGAGGGTTATAACCGCAAGTAGCCTCCTCATCTGTAGTGGCCTTCTCGGCCTTGGGGAGGTGAATTACAAACAAAAAAAAAGTCAGTTTTGTAAGTATTTGTAACTTGGTATAGTACGTTAATTTTCGTTGTGTTATTATATGATTATACCATAATATAGTAGCGCTTCATATCTTTTTATATATCTTTGTAAATAAACGCATAATATTGTTTTATTGTATGACTGTTTGAAATAGCCATATTATAAAATGATATTAAAAATGTGTTTACAAAGTTGTAAAAAAGGTATCAAACGTTACTATATTATGATATCATATCATCATAATATACGATTATAAAATGGTTCTTAAGTTCAATATAAAATTAAAAATATAGTTTTGATCCTAAATCAAATATTTAGGATCTAAACTAAATTTTTAATTATATATTGAAGTTGAGAAGCATTTTATAATTGTATATTTGATTTATTTCACAAAATACTCTTTAAAAATAATATAACAGACTGTTTAAATTTTTATTATATACAAATAACATTGTTACAGCGCGGTTACAATTTAGAAAATATTAAAACATTAGAAAATAATAAAAATGCTAAGCATTTATGTTATTTATATAATAGAGTAGTATTCTATGTATACAATAGCAGTTCAGTAAATTAGATTAGATTAAAATTTATTAGAACAGTGATACATGTTCTAAAGAGTACGCAGGTCCATAAGATATGAAGGACTCTGACAAGTTATTCCAATCATTAACAACCCTGAATGAGAAAGAGTATTAACGGGCATCGAATTTACACTTCAGTTAGAGTAATTTGAATTTAATAACTCGAGTGCAAATATAGTTGTTTATTAAAAAGAAACTTGATTTATTTAGGCAAACTAAATTGTTCAGAACTTTGTAGCATGTAATCATGTCTTGCTTAAGGCGACGAATTTATAGTAGTTCCAAACCAAGAATTCTATGTTTATTGAAATATGAAAAGTTGGTTAGCAATTTTCTTGATAAAACATCTTTGCACTCTTTCCACTGTTTTTTTCAAATCAGTGCGGTTTGGCGACTAAACCGGAGAGAAATATTTTAAGATCGGCCTTATGTAGGTAGTGGAGGCTTTTACAATAACACGTGGATTACAACTTTTAAAACACTTAAGGATTAAATATCCTCGAATGTTTGATGCGCAGATAATATTTGAAATATGATTACTTTAATTAAAGTAAAAATCCATAGAAAAACCAAGATTTTTTGGGTATGTAGACCAGGTTAAATTATGATCTCCTAATTGATAGTTGTAATTTATATCTTTCCGAAATGAAGTAGGTGCTATTATATGAGTGAAACACTTATTATTGGCTACTTTTAACTGCCATCTTTTTTGACCAGAGATAAACTTTATAAATGGCAACAGCAAGATCGTGACTGTAATCTTTCAATGCACTATATAGCTTGAAATCGTCAGCATATAACAATAGAGAGCAATTAAGATCTTGAAACAACATTGAAAAAGCGTTGAAATTTCAGGTTGAGAAATGGTTGATTTTTATTTAAAATTGAAACGCAAATCGTTGAAACCATAGGTTAGATCAACGTTGAAAACAAACTAAAAATCAACGTTAGATTATAATTGGTTTAGTGTTGATTACAACGAACTTACGTAGGAGTTTATGTACCTCAAAAATACAGTTGCGTGTTTTTGCGCCGTAACTCTTTAAATCCGCAAAACATTTATTTTTTTACAATATTGTGTTTCCACATCTGATTCTCAGTTGTTACAGCTTTCACTTAATATTATTACTATTATTATTATTATTGTATTATTGTTATTATTGTTATTATCATTATTATCATTATTATTATTATTATTATTATTATTATTATTATTATTATTATTATTATTATTAGTTATTTTTATATTATATTATAAACTGTTATTATACTTTTACAAATAACCTGTCTCTTTACCATTCTGTTAATGCAGGTAACTAAATTGTAATAGAAAGCAAATGAAATAAAAAATAACTTAAACATTTTTAAAACAAAAAAAGTTATACAAAATTAAAATTACTTTTAAAATGGTCTTGATAAAATCATGTCATCATTATCTTCATCATCGATATTAAACTAATCTGCATCTTTATCGCCTTCTATCATCAGACTCTTATTTTGATTTGATGCACGTTTTCCACAACGCAATCGATATGGTGCAAAACTCAAACAGCCTGCAATATATCTTCGCATATACATCACACATTTACACTTATTATACATATTATATATATATATATATATATATATATATATATATATATATATATATATATATATATATATATATATATATATATATATATATATATATATGCATATATATATATATATATTTAAACAACTTTAAAATGTATTCTACAAATAAGAGTGCTCAATGTTCTTAAAAGAACAGAGCAATTATAAATTAGTTGAAAATCACTTAACAAACATTTTTTTCATTTTACACTGTGTTTCGTTAATAAACCCTCATCAGAAATGCCGATAAGTTTTTATTGATGAAACACAGTGTAAAATGAAAAAAATTTTGTTAAGTGATTTTCTACTAATTTATGTATATAAATATATAAATATATATATATATATATATATATATATATATATATATATATATATATATATATATATATATATATATATATATATATATATATATATATATATATCGGTGGGAGCAGCACAAACAAATATAATATACATATTTATAACACCTTTGTAAATATTTAAAGTTTGAAATCCAATCTCTTTTGTTTGTTTTATTTTAAATCTGGTCAAATTAAACTTTTTTTATAATTTGTTTACCATTAACCTGTGAAGACAAAATAAATTTAATCAAAAAAAAATGCAGTAAAAATACACTCAAATCACAAATAAACTAAATTAAGGAAATACTCAAATCACAAATAAACAAACAATAAAATCATGGCAAAATTATGCAATAAACGAAAACAATGGATATCATAATTAAGATCTGAAAAACCAGACATGAATAAAACTGAGAGGCTAGATTTAGCAGACAAACCAAGTGAATGGATTAAAAACTATTTGTCTGAGAGAACTCAAGTGGTAAGAGTGATGACAAAGAATCTGATATCTTGGAGTGTGACAATGGAATACCTCACAGGTCTATTTTAGGTCCCTTACTCTTTAATATTTATATAAACGATATAACCAATGTAATCAAATATGTAAAAATCAACTTATTTGCTGATGATACATTAATATATATTGAAAGTGCTACTTACGATGATGCAATCTTAAAACTAAATGAAGATCTCAAAGCTAGTACATTATTATGGTTATGGTTAAACTGCTAAGATAATATTTAAAAAGTTGAATTACTTATCAATAATAGGTAGAAATCTAACACAGTAAACTAAAAAAGTAGTTTATAATACAATAGTGGCTCCTCATTATAAATATTGTGCCTCAATTTATTTAAATGCAAATAAAGGTGATATTAAAATACTTCAAAAGTTGCTGAATAAAGCTATGAGACTTAATCAAAATGTGATTGGTATTCACATATTAAAGAAAATTGGATGGTTATCACTCAAGCAAAAAACCATATTTAAGGTTTTGAATTTTGTTCATGAGGTATTAACTAATAAAGATAATAAAATATATGTGAATATGTTCAGAAAGAACAGTGACTTACATAAATACAATACCAGAAACACAAACAATTTTCATATGGAAGAGCAAAATAATGTAAGCGGCCAGAAATTAATTATCTATAATGGACTCAAGCTATGTAATTAATTACTGAAGAAACAAAAAATATAGGAAATAAAAGCTTCAAATCAAGTGTGATAAAATTTATCAAAAATGAGAGGACAGATAGTTTTCAAATAATAATAAGAAGTAAACATTCGCATTAAATTGCCTTTTTAAACAAGACAAGAACAATAAAAATATTAAAAGTCAATTTTAAAAAAGTCATAATTTACACTATTTGTTACTTTCATAATGTTTATATTAATTACATATGCATTTTATAACCAGATAGTGTTTTATATATTTATTTTTATTTAAACTCAGCTTAACAGCTCAGCATTACCAATAAACTAATGAAAAATCTTTATGTTCTTTAAAGATCTTCATTTACCGGCTACTCCCTCTGCCTAAGTATCATATGCATATGACATAATAAGGTAGATATATTTCAAGTTGACTTTATTGTACATTTTGGTCTTATAATATCAAAACCTACATTTACTAGTCTATTTTTAACTTTTTTAACTATAAATTTTAATTTTTCGTTCTGTTTTATTGCGCAAGCCATCTTTTTTTTATTTAACAATGCGGCAAAATCTAAAATAAAATAAAAATTGTTAGCAAAAAGTTAACAATTTTTTTTTTATTTTAGATTTTGCAAACAATTGTTAAAAAAAGTTGTTAACAAAACTCCAAATTAGGTCGATATTTCTGGTAAGCAGAAATATCGACCTAATTTGGAGTTTTGTTAACAACTGCAAACCAGTTTATATTCTTACTTTACCTGATGTTAACACAAATTTGGAACTTGAATTACATTTGGGTTGGTAAATTTTTAATTGGTATTGTAAAGCATAAATGTTAGAAACCAACTAAAAATAAATAAACGTTGAAATTTTTAACGTTTGTTTTTAACGTTTTTAACAACTGCAAACCAGTTTATATATATTCTTACTTTACCTGATGTTAACACAAATTTATAACTTGAATTACATTTGGGTTGGTAAATTTTTAATTGGTATTGTAAAGCACAAATGTTAGAAACCAACTAAAAATAAATAAACGTTGAAATTTTTAACGTTTGTTTTTAACGTTGAACTTACATTAAAATAATGTTGAAATTTAGACTGTTTTTTTAACCATATATCAACCAAACTTCAAAGTTGAAATAATGTTATGTACTTGCTGGGATTATACTATTTTCAAGCAGTTGCTGTCTAATCCTTGCGAATTCATCATATCTAAATGGATATCTAATATACTCATCACAATATTCGATAGCATGCACCTGTTTACAGCTAGATTCTTTTGCTAAAACTTTAAGCGCTTGTAGATACTCATCAAAACCTTTCCTGGCTGTTGTTTACGTGTTGCTAAAAGATGTCATGCATAAACTCCATTTGATGGTTTGATGTAAACAGATTGTAAAACTTATATAATTGATTCATAATTTGGGCAATCACTTATTATCTCATAAACATCATGAACCGCAAAATTTTTCAGAATATTTAGCTTGTTAAGGTCTTGAAGGAAAGTCGTTAGGATAATAATCAAATGTTCTGTGCCAATGTTTGAACGCATCAAAGTGAGAAAGTCTTAGGACTTTATCCATTTATTGAGTATTATCTTGATGAACTCTCTTATTCATTTATTGAGACTTAAAGACGTTTTTAAGATGACTTGTTGTTGGGTGGGTATCTATTTTAGTTGACTTTCTGAAATATAAGTGCATTCAATAAAAAGTTTTATACTACTTTTTATTGTAATTATGTGTAATAATTTATGTTCAATATAAATACAGTATTCAATATAAATACAAGTATTCCAATATTATTTGAATACTTGTATTAAGAACAATAATATTCTTATGAGTTTTTCTAATCTAAAATAAACAAAGTAGATAATCAAACTAAAACAAAATATATTTATTCAGTTCTTAAGATATTTTAAAATCTCTACAAACGAGAGCGATAAAATAGAATTATTTTAGGCCGCTTAACTGCAGATTTAAAAAATAGAAAAACTAAAACAATCGCAATGTTTTTATTATTTTTCTACCAAAAGTTGCAAATAAAATTTCTTTCTTTTAGTTTCTATCAAAAATTTTTGTACCAGATGTGTAACTATTAAGTAACTATTTAGCACTTAAAAACAAATAAAAATTATACTAATATTATACTAAGGTGACCATACGTACGAGTTGGCGCGTACAGTAAGCGTTTGACGATAGTTTTGCGCGTTTGGGGTTTGTACGCGATTGTGTACGCGTTTATATATTAAAAAAAGCAAATAAAATTCTTTCAAAAAACATAATTTAAAAGACTTTCTTTAATAAATGAATTTTCGAAAATATAGTTAAAAAATAAAATGAAAAAAATTCCAATAAACTTAACTATAAAACACGAAACTAAACGAGTTAAATTCCTGCAAGCATTTAAAAAAAAAAGTTTTTAAAATTCCCGTTAGAGAAGAAAGAAATTACTAAGAAAGATTTTTCAACCACAACAAAGAAAATGCGCTATTTATTAATTAACTATTTATATAACAATATATAACTATATTTATATATTTATATATATATATATATATATATAGTTATATATATATATATATATATATATATATATATATATATATATATATATATGTATATATATATATATATGTATATATATATAACTATATATATATATAACTTTATATATATACATATATATATATATATATATATATATATATATATATATATATATATATATATATATATTTATATATATATATATATATATATGTATATATATATATATATATAACTATGTATATAACTATATATATAATATCGTTATAACTATTTATACATCAAATTCAAAAAATAAATAGTAAGAAAAGAAGGTTAAACACATTTAATGATAATTTAAAGAAAATGTTTCCTTTCTTAACGCAGATTAAAGATGAGCTCCTTAAATGTACTATTTGTCAAAGCCTATTTGACAATAGTAGTCGTGGACGGTCTGCAATTGAAGATCATCGCAAATCTATCAAAACACAAAATGGCGATGGTTGCTACTATATCGTCAAACAAAATCACAAAGTTGATGAATAGTCAAACCTTTGGTCAAAATGAAAAAACATTAGCCATTCAATAAGGAATAATAATTTCATTCTACACAATCAAACACAACCATAGCTTTAGAAGTGCTGATTGTACATCAAAGCTAATTTTTTTAATACAAGATTTGCTTGTGCGTGTTCAAAATGCGAAGCAACAATTGTAAACGTGTTCAAAAAATATTGTGAAACTAACTCAGAAAATGCTTTATTGAAAGCATCATATGAGTCAATTCTTTCTGATGCGTCAAACCACAAGGACGTTAAAATGTATCCAATTTTGGCTAGTTATTTTGATGTTAAAGGAGGAGTGCAAATTCAAGTGATAAACATGGATTGTGTAAATGGAGAAACATAAGATATTTTATCAGAAGTTATCTTTAAATGCATTAGTGCAAACAATATTTCTTCAAAAGTTTTGGCTATTTCTGCAGACAACACCAATACCAATTTCAATGGTTTAAAACGAAACCGTAATAACAATATTCACAAAAAGTTAATCGTGAAATCATCGCTTGCAATGCTCATAATTTATTAAACGCAATAAACACTGCATCTGGTTGTTTATTTATTGATATGGAGATAATTTTTTTTCAAATTTATTTATTTTTTTATCGTTTTACAGTTGGAGTTTCTAGCTTAGAAAATTTCTGCGATGAAGTCGGTCTGGAATATCAAAAGTTGCAAGAATTCTCAAAAGTTCGTTAGTTGGCCTTACTTCCAGCTATCGAAAGAGTGCTTAAGTTATATCAGCCACTAAGATCATACTTTTTAAGCTTAAAAAATTGCCCGAAACTTTTATTTGACTTTTTCAATAACGAAATCGGTGAAATAGTATTGTTTTTTGTTTAAAGTCAAGCAAATGTTTTTTATAACGCGGTAAAATTAATTGATAAAGATGATATTTCTGCTGCTGAAGTTGCCGTAGCATTTAAGGATTTGAAATACCAGATAAAATCTAGAAAAAAAGAAAAATTTCTATGTTTCATGGTAAGACAGCATTTGCAAGTTACCGAGGAAAGTAGTCATCATTTGAAAAACCAATTTCTGAAAAAAGTAGACAATTTTTAAAGTGTTTTCCTATAGTTTATAGATGAGTGGACGAGTCACTTTAATCAGGTTGAAGGTTTTCAATGGTCTTTAGTTAACTGTAAAGTTGAATGGACTAAAAATATTGAAACTATAACTTTTTTGAAAAAATCAATAGAAATCACATTCGATGACAATGAATTGTTCAACGAAAATCGGAGAACTAATATACATTGCACAAAGGAAAAGTTTTCTTCTTGGAACTCACAGTCAGTTGAATGTGACAAGCGATGGGTTAAATTTTTTTCTCATTTCGATAATAATTACGTTCCTTATAACAATTTGTAAAAGTTAGTGTAAGCCACTTTATGTTTGCCAGGTACAAACGCTTCCGTAGAGCGATTGTTTTCGATTACCAATGATATTTGGACGGAAGGAAAATCCCAACTTACAATAAAAACTTTGGTAGCTATTTTGTTCGTTAATTTTGATTTAAGAAAGTATAGCCGCTCAGAATTTGCAGAAAAAATTGAAAAAGATGACATATTAAACATATTAAATATATTAAACAGTAACAACATAAATTATTATCAATACTTGGTGTAGGTTTGGCTAATAAAACAAAATAGAGAAGATTCAAGGGTTTATTATATAAAGATCGGGCCTACCAACTGGCTAAATAACAATTATATTTAAAAATTTTTCTCTGCTTTAGTTTTCACAAAGTATCATTGAATTCGTTCAAATCCAGGCTTAATGCGGTTTTGTTTTCAAGTGCTATTAACGATAAATGTCGGAGTCGAGTTTGGCCCATCTTATTTCTTAAATAACTTTTTGTTATTTTTAATTTGCTAAATGACCTTTCAGCTGCTGCAGAAGTGACAGGAATTGTAAAGAATAATAACATTGCTGTAAATACTTCCGTTAGGTCGCATTCTAGCACTCCATTTTTGCTCATTATTTCCTTACATAATTGGTGAACAGTCCATGCTTGAGTTAGTTGAGGTAAAACTCGATGGTAAATATTAATAAATTGAAGTGAAAAACTAGGGCCTATTATATCTGAATATTTTCTTTAGAATTCGTCACACTTTTGTAATAAAGTTGCTTTATCAACATGTAATAAAGTTGCTTTACCAACATGTAATAAAAATACTGGTGTTAGAAAATCGAATTTATGACAGACTGCACTAATACCAATAAAACGTGTAACTAATTGAGATATTACTATGTCTTGTACATTATTGAAAATCTCAATTTTAAATTTTTTCTCGGTTTGGAAATCGGTGATCAGCAGCTAATTTATCAAAATGTTTTTTAACTTTTCTTTGCCTTTTTTCTTGAAAATGGGTATCAATACCATATTTTCTTGCATTTTCACTGGCTTTGCACTTGAATAATTCGAAATCATTTCTATAAGTTTGCAACTTTGCTTTGGTCTCTGCTAAAACTTTACTCGCCCCGCCCAAATTAATGTCGCATTTTTGCAAAGTTTTGTATTTATAATTGACGTCGTTCAATACACAGTGCATGAATTCGCAAAGCAATACGAACTCGAAATTTAGCTTTTTTTTTAATACTCTCTGCTTCATTACGCTCATCTTTATTAGGACTCTTTAGAACTCTTTCTGATAATGCTTTGATAATATCAAAATAAAGAAGTTTTATTGCAGATATCGTATTGAGCCTACTGGATCATCTAGTCGGATTTAGTTTTTTTAGAGTGGTGTCCGATTAGCCAGTGAATTTGACAGTAGATCCTAACGTTTGATGCTGTTACCGAAAAAAGTTATACAAATCTTGCAACGTTGCGAAAAAATCTGTATTTCCACACAACCTCTAAAGGCATCATTTATCACTAAATATAAATTATAAGTGGCACAATGTACGTACTCTGCGTTAGGCTGGATATCCTTAATATGTTTTTGTACACCATTATACACAACACTAATCACACTGGCTCCGTCATAGCCTTGCAACACATTTTTTTAAATCAATATTTTTGTCGATAATTAATGTTGTCACTTGGTTGACTAAATCTACTGCGCCATGTTTGATGGCTGCATAAAAGCAGCCATCAAACATGGCGCAGTAGATTCTTTTACTTCTATATCAATTGGCTGTCCATTTTTCGATCTGGTTATTACTGCATACCTTACAACAATGCTTAGCTGATCTACCTTCGATATGTCCTGTGTCGTATCCATTATGATGTCAAAAAACGGTGATGCTCTAATTTGTTCTAGTAGATAGGTTTCGAGTTTGGTTCCCAAGCTCTCAATCATTTCATTTTGAATTTTTGCACTCAGATATCTTGTAGATCCTAAAAACATAAAAAAACACAATTTCAAAAAAGTCCTGATATTAAACAGTTAATAATTATAAACAAAATAAAACGCTAAAAAAACTATATCGTTTTATTAGAAATATTATTATTACCTTTGGGCATATCCAAAACTTGCCGCAAAATGTGATTATATCGGGCAACACGCTCTCCAAAGAACAGAAAATTTCCATGATATCCTTCCTGACTTAAGTCTTCTTGATGTCCTCTCAAAGCCAAAGAACTCTTTGCTAGGGTAAGCATGATATCGAATAAACTTTGAAGAACCGTTTTCCAAATGATGCTTCTTTGCGAGTTTGGAATAACACAACCAAAAACGATTAACTGACCCATATTTAGAACACGAAACGTAGTACGATTTTGAAACACACCTATTGTTCTGGTTGACGTCTGTTGGAAAAGGTCCTGAAGGCTGTAAAGACCCCATATCAAGGATTTGACGTTTTTTGCTATCACTTAATGTTTTGTTTGTGAAGTTTCCCAAGTGATAAGAAGATTTGTTGTACACATTTTCGAAAAATTTAGAGGTCTATGGTTCCCCTTAACCCTCCGCTCTTATGTATATCATGCAAACATCATCCACGTTCACATGATCGGCGGCGGAGGTATCTCCAACTGCAATAATTGTCCAATCTTCTTCAGTAGGCTTCTCAACCAACACTGCAGCTACCACATTATTTGAGTCACTATCAATAGAAATATTTTGGCCAGATGTACTTTCAGAAGGCTGACTTGTCAATTTTGGGCAATTTTTGTTTACTATTTTCTCTTTCTTGGCGTTGTTTGCGTTTAAATGCACTACTGGGTTTCTTCTTTTTATCCATAATTTTAGTTTTCTGATTTATTTAAACAATTCAATATTAGATAATCTAATACTGTATTGTTTATAGAATATATAATATAATAATATAATATAATTAGTGCTGGGCAACGATTTAAACTTTTAATCGCGACTAATCGCACGATTAGGTGGTTTGCTAGCATCAAGAGTGTGTGCTGCTTATAATTGATACTTCAAACTTGAAGCACTACGATGATAAGAAAATTCAGCTTTGCAGTGGTTAAAAATAGCTTTATTTCTGTCAAGTCCACCGTCTGGAAATAATTTAAAATAAAAATGCCCATTTAAGAGTTCTGTACCTTTTTCCATTTTTTCTGCTCACTCAAGATATTTTTTGTTTCAAATCAATCTACATTAAAAAAACAAAGTTTCACTTGAATCAAACAAACAAATAAAAAATTTATGTCTTTACACGGTTTTTTTTGACAAAAGTTGCAAACAATTTACTAAAATTATTCGCTTGATTGTTAAAAAAATTACTACGTGCAAGTTTAGAACGTTTTTAAATGTTTTTGACTGAATAAGAATGCTTTAATCATAAAAACATTTTTATTCAGTGAAAAACATTCAAAAACGTTCTAAAAATTTTATGAATGTTTTAGTTTTCAACAGTAGAAGAAATATACAAGTTGTATAATACAACTATAATAACTTTTCCGATTATGTAAAATATAATTATGCACATATTTATTTAGAAAGCTTATTTTGTCCATAGTTATTAATTTTTTTATTTATATAAATGAAATTTTTATTAATAAACTTGACATAAATATATGAAATAACATTTTTTGACAATTTAGTAATCATATAAACTAAAACAATTTTAAATGTTTTAAATAAATTTGTTTTAGAATTGACGCACTGCAGCTCTCAAAGGCTTACAACAAATGCTTTCATTGGTTAAAATGCGTGATGAGGCCCACCCCAAGCAGCCAGTAGCTTACTGATTAACATCCTACCCCCTGCTGCGACCCAGCCTGGGTCACCCAGGGTTTTGTGTGTGTATTCAGAAGCATTGAGCAAAGGACTTTCAAAATAATAATAACAACAAATTAAAAGTGCGTTAACGCGCGATAAAATAATTGTCGGCTTTATTTTATTAATGCATTAACGCGATAATAACGCGTTAACTTGCCCAGCATTAAATATAATATAATATATAATACTTAAACAAATACCTACTACTACCTACCTACTCGAGCACAATTTAATTTAGATTGTACTCAAGTAGGAAAGTACTCACTGTTCACTGACGACATTAAAAGTAAAATAAAAGGAAAGAGAAACACACTGATACACTACAAGTGTCGTTGGGGAATGACGCACATATCACTATCCGTCAAATTGACGGATAGTGATATGTGCTGGTTGGTTTCTGTAGGTTGGCAGTGTTGAAATCCGTCAACACTGCCAACCTACAGAAAGAGTTTAGGGGAATTCCCTAAACTATTGGGGTTGCAAGTTGCAAGCTGTCATATTTATTTTGAAAATAGTGGAAATTTCCAAATGTTCAGTTCGATCGAGGTTTCTGGTAAGGATTCAAGGGTCCCCTGAGCTTGAGGGCTCGGGGCACTGCCCTACGTAGCCCCTAGAATGCTACGCTGCTGAATACAACCGAGGTAGAATTGTAGAAGATCAATGGATTTTTGGTGCGTACGATATAGTGACTAAAGAAAGGTTATTCATTCCTGTAGCGCACCGCGATGCAGCAACCTTATTACCCATCATTATATAATGGATTCGTCCTGGAAATGAAATATGGGGCGATATATGGGCAGCATACTGAGGTTTGGCAGCCCAAATTTGTCTACATGGCACGGTAAACCATACTTTACATTTTGTTGATCTCTCAACAAATGTTACAACAAACAAGGTTGAGGCAATGTGGCAAAAAAAAAAAAGCAAAATTTAAAACTATGTTTGGGCCTACAATTCGAGAAATGATTACCGATTATTTGCCAGAATTTATGTGGGCGCAACGTTTTAAAGAACAATCTTATTTTCAATTTTGGAACCAAGTTGTAGATGAATATCCCGTTTGATTATTATTTTTGTATATAGTAACATTTGTCTATATAAAATCATTAATATATTAAAAAAAATATGTATATAATCTGAAAATAGAAAAAACTTATTGAAATTTTTTATGGACAAAAATGTTTGTGTATTTTCTTTTTATTTTATTAGTTTTATCAAGAAAAAAATACTAAAATAAAAAGAAAATACACAACATTTTTGTCCATAAAATGTTTTAGCGAAATAA